>NC_081416.1:155012542-155383792 GCF_949786415.1 Peromyscus eremicus | reverse complement strand
GTGAGGAGTTGGGGTGTAGATCAGTGGTAGAGCCCCTGCCTAGAATCCTCCAGTGAGAGGCTGGGGTGTGGCTCAGTGGTAGAGCCCCTGCCTAGAATCCCCCAGTGAGGGGCTGGGGTGTGGTTCAGTGGTAGAGCCCTTGCCTAGAATCCTCCAGTGAGAGGCTGGGGTGTGGCTCAGTGGTAGAGCCCCTGTCTAGAATCCCCAAGTGAGGGGTTGGGGGTGTGGCTCAATGGTAGAGCCCCTGCCTAGAATCCCCCAGTGGGGGGCTGGGGTGTGGCTCAGTGGTAGAGTCCCTGCCTAGAATCCCCTAGTGGGGGTGTGGCTCTGTGGCAAAGTTCTTGTCTAGCATTTGATTCCCAGCACAGAGTGGGAAAAAAATAGTTAAAATACTAAATGTCATGGTATATGTCTTTTATCACAATAAAAACTAAAATTACAGGTCTTAAAAGGTAGCTGTTTTCCCACTGTACCCACTGTTTTCCCCTGGCAGAAGACTCTGCAGGTGCCTCCAGGTCCACAGCTACCATGTGTGAGAACATCCCAGCTCCCAGATCTCATTGGCCATTACACTCTATTACTGCTTCTCCTCTCCCTGCTAGTTCTCACTTGAATATTCATCTTGAAGGTGTACTGAAATGATTACAAAGTCTTGAGAATTTAAGTCATAAATCTGTGATCTAATCAAGACAATTCACTCAACCTTAGCAAAAGGGTTATCAACCAATCAGAACAGAGTTGTTCCCATGGTCAATTCACTGTCGCATTAATTCAAAGTTGTCACAGCAATCCCTACACACCTCCAATACCTTTACTTAGCCTGCTTCTCTTAAGATCCTATGAGGCTCAAAATGCTTTTGCATTTAGGGGTCAGTGAGATGGTTCAATAAGTAAAGACACCTACACACTCACAGAATGGTGAGCACACACACACACACACACACACACACACACACACACAGGCTTATGTAATAAAATAATTTTCTAAAGCCTTTACCTTTAAACAGTGATGCTCAAATGTTTTATTGCAGGAGTCTCAAAGTTTTCTGAGAGGGTGCTGGAAAGAGAGCTCAGTAATTAAGAGTAGTTCCTGCCCCTGCCCCAAGGATCAGGGTTCCATTTTACCACCCACAGCCCAGCTCACAACCGGCGGTCAACTCCAGCTCCAGGGAACTGGTGCCCACTTCTGGCCTCCATGGGTACTGCACACACATGGTGCACAGACATAATACAAACATACACATAAAAGAAATTTAAAAAAAAATTTTAATTACTGAAGGTTCCAAGTTACTGTTTGTTTTCTTTAGAATATATATTAAATAATATATAAAATATATATATTTAGAGTTTATATATATATATATATATCAACACTGAAGGCACTAGAAGATAAATCTGAGGAAAAAATAAATATCTATAGATTTAAAAAATAATGATGAGCCGGGCGGTGGTGGCACACGCCTTTAATCCCAGCACTCGGGAGGCAGAGCCAGGCGGATCTCTGTGAGTTCGAGGCCAGCCTGGACTACCAAGTGAGTCCCAGGAAAGGCGCAAAGCTACACAGAGAAACCCTGTCTCGAAAAACCAAAAAAAAGAAAAAAAAGAAAAAAAAATAATGATGATTTACCAATTACATGTTGACACAAATGACACTTTTACAAAACTATTTACCACACAGAACAAAGTTCAGTGTGAAGAAAAACATTGTTTTACGTCTTTACAGAGCCCTTTCATGGTAGATCTCACAGAAAGACTGTCAATAGCTCTTTCCATTCAGTCTGTTGTGATGTTATTTTGGGTGATGAATATGAAGAGCTCCTGTAGAAGGAATGAGCAAGTGGCTGCATTGAAAGCCTGGGCCAAGGATGGTGACAGAAGCTCTTCCTAAGAGATGACGCACTGACTGTGTCCTCGCTGATGACACGGACTTTTCCCACAGAGGACCCTGGAAAGAGCTTTCCAAACCCGCATGGCACTAAACGCAGAGGCTGCAAGGCAGGGACACTGTAGCACGAATCTTAAAAGGTCTTATTAATAAAATCAAACCCAGAGCCAGGTATTGGGTTAAAGCTGGAAGATCAGAGAAGCAGAACAAGCCACAGCCACCTCACCTCGCCAATTCCTCAGCTGATCCTGTTTCCTCAGACTGGAAGCCTCTGAGTCCTCATCCAAATAGATCTCAGCTGAACTGCTGCTCAAAAGCCTAAAAGCTTAACCAACCCTAGTTCCTAGTCCTCACGCCTTAAATACCTTTCTGCTTTCTGCCATCACTTCCTGGGATTAAAGGCTCTTGTTACCATGCCTGGCTGTTTCCAGTGTGCCTTTGAACTCACAGAGATCCAGGCAGATCTCAGCCTCTGGAGTGATGGGATTAAAGGCGTGTGTGCCACCATTTTCTGGCCTCTATATCTAGTGGCTGTTCTGTTCTCTGACCCCAGTTCATTAGGGTGCACAATATTTGGGGGAACACAATATCACCACAGGACACCTCAGCAGTTTTAAAGGAACAGAGACAAGATTGGTTAACACCTTGTTTCTCTTCTGGCTTTGCTTACTGCTTGGGGATGCTTGCCCAATCAGACGGCTTCCAAGTCATCATACATGTGCCGCGGTCACTCACAAATGCTTCTCTTCAGAGCTGAACTCTCCTAAGCCCCATTTCTGCCTGATCCCCTGAATTTGTTAGCTTTTCACTACTGTAGAAAAACACCTGCAATTACTTAAAAAGAGGATTAAGGACACAATTTCAACCATTTCAGTCCATGGTTGAGAGGGGGAGAGGGAGAGAGAGAGAGAGAGAGAGAGAGAGAGAGAGAGAGAGAGAGAGAGAGAGAGATCAGGATGAGATTGCTTCCAAAGAACTGACCTCGGTGACCTTCTGTTGGGCCTTACTTCCCAGAGTCTCTACAACCTCCCAAACAGCACCACCCGTGTGGATCACGCTCATCACATGATTCTGTGACAGACATTTCATATTCAAATCATAACAGCATCTAACAGGCAAGTACTCCAAAGCCCCGGACCCGCTAGATGAGCTTGAACTAAGCCAGCCCCAGAAAGACTCAAGCATGGTTTCCAATAAACCCTTCACTAACTGGATTCCACTGAATGTCCCTGTTAGCTCTGCAAAATGTGGAAATATCCCCCCCCCGCCCACGCTTTCCTTGGCAATGTCAATCAAAACAACGAAGTTGCAAAGGGCAGGAACTGACTGAAACAAACAAGCATAAACAAAATTACACAATGAACCTGTAGGAGAAGCAGAACGAATTACCTCTGACACAAGTGAATTTTCTTGTTCATCCTAGCTTACAATAATTCAACTCAGTATTTGTCAACTTGACCATAGTGGTCAAGTAGAACCCAGTGTTTTCAAATTTCAGTCTTTTGCCCAGCTGGAGAGATGCCCCACAGCCACCTCCCAATAGCCGGGCGGTAGCGGCAGTGGCAGCAGCAGCACTTACATGTTTTTCCTGGGCTTTGTGTTTTTTCACATGCTGCCCTATCTAACCAAAAACCCATGCGCATCCCGCTGTGTGGGTTAATGGCGGGCTAACGCAACTACTTTGTCACTTTTCAGCTTAAGATATTTTTTTTCTTATTACATTTATTTATTTGTGAGCATATGCGTGGGTGCACATGAGCCACAGTACGCATGTGCAAATTTTCAGGGGTCAGTTCTCGCCTTCCACCCGGTTAGACCCAGGGATTGAACTCGGGGCATCAGGATCGGCAGCAACGCATCTTTATCCACCGAGCCATCTCACCAGTCCGTAAGATGATCTAAAATGGTTTATAGAGTTGTAACCTCAATTGTCAATCAAAGAGTATCCGCGTTCGGAGCATAGTCAAGCCCCACACTAGAGCACCGAACCATCCCCCGTCCGCAGGTTTTTTTTGTTTCTTTTGTTTTTTAATGTGTTCTGCAGATGCAGATCGACTGGTCGGATCTGATGCTACAAGGTCCATTTTTTGAGACTCACTTGGCCTCGCCAAACTGTCCTTAGTATGCCGAGCGTTAGTACCCACTGAGCGGCTGCAGGAAGCGGTGATGAGCATTCTTTGCAAGGTTGAGAAGCCAAGAGGTCGTGGGGACTCCTCACCGCTGTGGGAGCACCCGGAGGGACAGCTATCTGGCGACCTCCTTCAAGGGGTAAAGCCTAACAGGCAACACAACAACGTCTTCAGCTAAATTGTCTTCCGCGGCTCACTCTCCCTGACAGAGGAGCGGTCCGGTGAGAACTCTTGCAAAAATGAGAGGTAAACAAAAGAACGTGCTCAAACACACGGCCAAGGCACCGCTGGGATTCGAACCCAGGATCTCCTGTTTACTAGACAGGCGCTTTAACCAACTAAGCCACGGCGCCACATGCACGAGCAGTGCGAGAAACCAGTTCCCATTTCTAGTGACCTCATGAGTTTTGCGCATGCGTACGCAGTCCTATGCGGACAGTGGCGCGCATGCGCCTTGCCGTCCCTCGTTTGCATAGGCATCGGAAGGAACTCAGGATATTTCAATCGGCTTCCCGGAGCGGGCAGAGTGGGGCGGGCCTCGTTTCCGGGTCACAGTAGCATTTGTTTTGTGCTCTGTCTTCTGCAGGTCAGGAGAGTTCATCTCAGCGGAGCTCGCAGCTGCCCCAGAGACACCCCAAAATTCCCCAGTACGGCCGGGCTGCTTATTTTCTTGGGTGTCAAGAGAGCTGCGGCCATCCTTGCCAGCCCAGGCCCATAACTTCTGGACCGCTTCTCCTGGATCCAGAGAGAGACAGGGATCCCCGGCGGGCTCTGGGCGATTCGAAGACCCCACACGATGTGTGTGGGAGTTTCAGTTGTATGATCAAGTAAGACCTTCCCCATCCAGGCTGGCGTTGCCATGCCAGTCTTACCTTTGGCAACGAAGTCAAGCACTACTGATGCATTCCTCTGGCCTTAACACCAGTGGGAGACTCATTCGCTGAACTGATCTATGCAAAAATGAATGCATTGTGCACAGAAATGTTTGGCTAGTGTTGTTTGCAATAATCTAGGTGTCCATCATTGGGGACCGTGTGGGTGCATGCGTTCTAATCAACCCCAGAGCTAAGGTGGTGATGACTACACTCATCGTGGTTTTTATGATGAAAGAGGCCTCAAAACTATCTTGAAGTGGGCTGGAGAGAGAGCTCAGTGATTAAGAGGACCCAGGTCCAACTCCCAACACCCACATGGTAGCTCACAATCATCTTTTCCAGGAAATCTATCCCCATCTTTTGGGCTCTATGGGCGCTGAATACATACAGGCAAAACACCCATACACATAAGAAGGAAGGAAACCACTAAGCCCCACTGACCCCTCAACACCATTACCATAGAGGGCCAAGCCCCTAGCTCTTGAATCGGGAGGGAGAAACCATATCCAAACTCTAGCGATCACAAAGCCTTGCCATCCTCGTCCACAGAGTGGGCCCACACATCACATTCACTTGACAAACATGTCCAAGAAGTGCACATGCCAGTCCCAGGGCCACATTACAGGTCAGCTCCAGACTCCACAATATTAGCTCACAAGGTGTTCCAAAAATGAGATAGATGGACATTGGGATGTAAAGCTCAGAAGTAGCAAACTGCTTCTACAATTACACACACACACACACACACACACACACACACACACACACACACACTTGTTTTCCAAAGGAATCTAGATTTATTCTATTTTAAAACTAAAAGTGCTCACCCTTAAAGGATTTGGGGGGGGGGGGGAGTCAAAGAGGCGGCACCATTCGGAGAGTCTAGTCGTGGCCTGGCTCCTGCCTCAGTTTGATAGGTCCACTCAGCGGGGCAGGGCATTCAGAGCAGGTCCCTGCAGAACGCTGCAGACTGCTTAGCAGGTGCCCTGTGCTGAAGCTGCTCCAAGGGCCCGATGGCCATCAGCTGTCCTTACTCTCTTCCAGTGATGATGAGGAGGAGTCAGATTCTACGGCCTCCTCTCTCCGGCAGAACATACACCGCTTGGCTAATATAGAAGACTCATTTTCAAAGGCGGAGAAAAACTGGTCACAGCTTTTGCACTGCCATGGGGTATTTTCCAAAAACAGAAATGATGTGCAGGTCAGAGGAGATGAAGCGCTGGGTGTGGAATCCCACCTCCCACCACCCAGCTGGCCTGGACTGAGCCAAGGCAAGGCCTCCCCTCTCCCAAGTCTCTGACTCCACAAACTGCCCCGGGCAGGCTGGGAGCACAAGACCAGACACAGTTTTCTGCCCAGCCTTTCCCTCCAACGCTAGGAGGGTAGCGAGGGCTGGCCCTCACACAGCCACGTGCTTGGGAGGAAGGAGACAGGGTTGTGTCCAGCCCCTGTCCAGTGTTCCCTGGACAGAGTGGTCCCGAGTGGACTTGTGGGCCCCAAGAAGTGGCCTGAGTCCTGACATGCTAAGGATGCCTGACTTGCAGGACAGAGTTAGAAAGAAGCAAGGTGAGCAGGTAAGGATGCTTTTGTTTGTTTTTCAGTAGGAGGAATTAAACCCAGGGCCTTGTATGTGTTAGGCCACTGAGTTACATTCCCAGCCCCACCCCCACCCCATTTTGTGTGTGTGTGTGTGTTTAATTTTGAGTTAGGCTCTCAACATATATCTCAGGTAGACCGTAAGCATAAATCCTCCTGCCTCAGCCTTCTGAAAAGCTAGTGGTATAGGTGTGTGCTACCTGGCTAGCATTCGAGATTTACGAACTAAACAGAGTTTTTATCTATTTCTCTGTTTGTTTGTTAAGGGCATCAGGTCCCCTGGAACTGGAGTTGGGAATGGTTAGGAACCACTATGTGGGTGCTAGAATCGAATCCGGGTCCTCTGCAGGAGCAGAAAGTGCTGTCAGTCGCTAGACCATCTCTCTAGCCCCATTTATTGGTTAGGTTTTTGGAGACAATGCTTCACTAAATCTCATAGGCTGACCTCCAACAACTCGTGATCGTCCTGCCTCAAGCTCCTAAATATTGGGCTTACAAGAGGGAGCCAGCTTGCTCAGCTCCAGATGAGGATTTCAACCAGCTGATGTGGGACCTGAGTAGTCTCCTCCATGCCGAGTCTCTTTCTGGCCAAAACACCGTCCAGCAGATACAGATGCTCACCTGTCTCATTGCTACCCACTATTAAGCCAGTGATTCAGGCAGAGACTCTCAGCTCACATCAAAGGCCACTCAGGGGTCCCAACACTAGAACACTAATACCTCTTCTGGGGACACACACAAACCTGCAAGGTGTCATGTCCATATCCTGGCACTCCATGCTCCCATACTTTGCTCCCCTTAAGAACTTAGGGCACTTGGAAGCCCAGCAGGTCCTGCCTGGGACAGACCTTCTGAGAACCCCAGCTGCTGAAGTTTCTCCTGTCGACTTGGAACAAGTGGAACACAGTAGCTTCATCTCCGCTACAGCTCCTGTTAGACCCTTTAAACTTAGAATCTTTACCTACCTTCCCTCGCAGCCTATTGCCCATGGTTCAAACTCTGAGTAAGAGGACTCATGGAGAAGGCAGCTCCAGGCCAGCCCGGATGTCAGGGGAAGACTGATGGTCATTACTTTATAGCTTCCAGGGTCTGTGAACTAACAAGGCCACAAGAACCATAGAAACCAGCTAGCCACAAAGACAAGGGTGTCCCGTTCCCCAACCTCAGTGCTGCCCCACACTGGCTATTTCAAGGAGCTGTGGTTTCTAGCCAGAACTTCCTTTTTTCTTTCTTTCTTTCTTCTTTCTTTCTTTCTTTCTTTCTTTCTTTCTTTCTTTCTTTCTTTCTTTCTTTCTTTCTTTCTTTCTTTCTTTCTTTCTTTTTTTTTAGAGCTGAGGACCGAACCCAGGGTCTTACGCTTGCTAGGCAAGCGCTCTACCACTGAGCTAAATCCCCAACCCCTAGCCAGAACTTCTGAGAGCTTGGAGGTGGAGTGGCCACATCTTTTGCCTCTGTGGCCATCCCTGGCGAAGCTAACAGTGTGCCAGCCCTGCCACCCAGCTCTTGTACTGAACAATGATGGGTTCCTGAGCCTTCCACATGGGAAATGGGGAAGCAGGGATCTGGCCAGGGTATCTACAGATGGAGTACAGCACACTTGCAGAGGGTCCAGCCACTCATCTACTGACTGCAGGGGGCTCCCCTGGGCCTTCGGCCTTCTGCAGACCTTCACTGCCCCAGCCCACTCCTCAGGCAGACCAGACTTGCTGATGTCTCTGACCCTGCACTGGCTCTTCCTGCTACTGGGATCTCCTTCCCTTAAATAGCTGAACTCCACTCCCACAAACCCCTTACCATCTTCAAGTCTACACACCTGTTGCCTTCTCAGTAAGACTGATCCTGACTACTCTGTACAATATCACAGAGCTGGAGAGATGGCTCAGTGGTTAGGAGCCCTTTCTGCTCCTTCAGAGGACCCAGGTCAGGTGTCTCACAGCCCTCTTCTGGACACACACACACACACACACACACACACACACACACACACACCTCACACACAAAAAAGCCAGGGAGCACATTTTTAACGGTAGAGCTCAGGAGACCGAGGCAGGGGCATCTCTGTAAGTTCACGGTCAGCCTGGTGTACATTGCTAGTTGCAGGCCAGCCAGGGCTATGCAGTGAGATGCCATCTCAAAATAATAATAATAATAATAATAGCTTAGAAGTTGGGAGTGCAATTTAGTGGGAGCGTGCTTGCCTATGCCTGTGCCGTGAAAGGCCTTGGGCTCTAACCCTAGCACAATAACTAAACAAACAAATCATAAGTTGTGTGCACACTTATAACCCAGCACTTAGAAGAATAAGGGAAGAGAATCAAGAGTTTCAGGCCAGCCTAGAATATATCAAGAATGTGTCTCAGAAAACCAAGAGAATATCGATAATAAATACCCCAACACCACCCCTTCCCTCCGTGTTACTTTTCTAAAAGATGACGGCTTACCATGTGCGCCTGTGTTTTCCTCGTGTCTGGATGCTTGTCTCACCTTTGTCCCCGGGGTCCTGTAAATGTTTGCTCAGGGAATAAACTGAATTGGTGAAGGCTAAGGAATCTCTTCCCTGGGCACACTTTTACCTGATACCAACCTGCTTGACCTTGCAGCCCATGGTCCTCTTGTTCTCAGTTACCAAAGGAATTTTCTCCAGATCTTCAATATTCCACAGTCTCAAGGTGTTGTCCTAGAACAAGTCAAATGGTAAGCCAGGGGTCACAAAACGAAAAAAAAACACTATGAAGGCTGTGGGTGTAGCTCAGTCTCCAGCAGCACCCAAAACAGGTGTGCTGGCACACGCCTTGCCTGTAATCCCAGCACATGGGAAGCTGAGGCAGGAGGATCAGGAGTTCGGGGCCAGCCTTGGCTACATGAGGGCCTGTGGAACAGCCATGCAATGGGATAGCATTCCGTGTTCAGGTTAAATGAGCTGTCAAGCCCCCCAAAAGACAGGGAGAATGCAAAAACACATATTGTTGAGCAAAACAAGCCAGTCTGAAAAGGCTACAGGCTGTAAATTTCATCTATCCAGCATTCTAGGAAAGCAAATATTATAGACTGAGCATGAACACAAGTTCCTGGAAAACAAACAAACACCACACCTTCCACTAAGCCTTCTGCAACGCTCACTAACTGATTAGAACTCAAATGACGTGGAGAGGTTGGAATGTTGCAAGTCCAAAGCCAGATCGTCACGAGCCGAGCCGTCTCTAGCAGCTTTAACAGCCCTCTGTGACCCACCTCTGATGTCATCTAAGGCCGCTGTGACCTTGAAGTAAGTCCTTTGGAATGTGCAGACCGACCCCTCACTTCTGCCAACCAAAAGGCCTGGAGATGAGGCTTCCCCAGGTACCTGCGACCTTCCAACGTAGCTGGGGATGATTTTCTAGGTTCCATTATTATGGGAACTGCTGCTGGGAGGGAGCACAAAATGTGGGATGACCAGAATCTGTGCTCCTGTGTCACAGTCACTCATGCTCGATTCCAGAGTAAACTGTCTCATCACCTTTGAGGTGAGAGTTACATTTGTGTGTGTGTTCTGTGTGCATGGTGTATGTAGTATGTGTAGTATGTGTTCTGTGTGATGTGTGATATGTGTGTGTTGTGTGTGTGGCATGTGTTCTGTGTGTTTGTGTGTGTGTGTGTGATGTGATATGTGTGTACTGTAAGGTGTGGCATGTGTTCTGTGTGATGTGTGATATGTGTGTGTTGTGTGTGTGGTATGTGTTCTCCGTGTGTGTGTGTGTTCTGTGTATATGTGTGTGTGTGTGTGTGTGTGTGTGTGTGTGTGTGTGATGTCTGATGTGTGTGTTGTGTGTGTGGTATGTGTGACATGTGACGTGTAATACGTGTGTGTTCTATTTATTGTGTGTTGTGTGTGATGTGTGATATGTGTGTGTTGTATATAGTGTATGTGTGTGTTGTGTGTAGTATGTATAGTATGTTCTGTGTGATATGTGTTGATGTGTGATATGTGTGTGTTGTGTGTGTGGCATGTGTTGTGTGTGGTATGTTGTGTTTGTTGTTTTTGTGTATGTGTGTGTGATAAGAGACAGTTAAAAAGAAACAGTGGCTGGCATGGATTCTGGGGATGAAGAGGGGCTGAATAAGCAGAGCATGAGGGATTTTTCAGGCATAGTTCCTTAGGCTACTGCAATAATGGCATGTATGTGGTTGATATATTGTGCACCCCGATAAACTTATCTGGGGGTCAGAGAACAGAATAGCCACTATATTAAACATAGAGGTCAGGCAGTGGTAGCACACGCCTTTAATCCTAGCATTCCGGAAGCAGAGATCCGTCTGGATCTCTGTGAATTCAAAGCCACGTTGGAAACAGCCAGGCATGGTAACACACCCATCCCAGGTGTGATGGCAGGGACCAAAAAGGTATATAAGGCATGAGGACCAGGAACTAGGGCCTTGTTAAGCTTGTAGGCTTTTAGCAGCAGTTCAGCTGAGATCCATTCGGATTAGGACACAGAGGCTTCCAGTCTTAGGAGACAGAATTGGCTGAGAAGTTGGCGAGGTGAGGTTGGCGAGGTGAGGTTAGCTGTGTGTGTTCTGTCTCTCTGATCTTTCAGTGTTCACCCCAATACTTGGCTCCAGGTTTGTTTTTATTAATAAGACCATTTAAGATTCCTGCTACACATGCATTTGACTAAACTCATAGAATGTACAAAACAAAAAACAAAAACTCCAAGGTGGTGCACACTAATGCCAGCGTCAGGAGGCTGAGACAGGGGACTGACAAGGTTAAGGTCAACCTGGCTGAGTATAAGCTAGCCTGAGGTGGGGAGCAGAGAACACAACTTTCTGAGCTCTGGACTTTTTTTTTACTAACAAAAGTAATTCCAGGGCTGGAGAGGTGGCTCAGTGGTTAAGAACACACGCTGTTCTTGCAGAGGACCTGAGTTCGGTTCCCAGCATACACGAAAGGCAGCTCACAACTGCCTGTAACTCCAGCTCCACATGATTTGATACTCCTCTGACTGCCCCCCCAATAATAAATTTAAAAAAATTTTAAATTCCAGAAAGAAATGTAGTTTGTTTTTTATTTTGCCCTGGTGAGATTCACTTTCTTGGACTGCCGTCCTATGGAATTATAAGGTACTGAGTCCATATTGTTTATTTGTTCATTTATTAAAGCAGCAATAAAAATCTTATTGGCTGTGTTGTGTTGCATTTCCTAATAAGCAGTTGAAACTAAATGTCTTATAGAGAGACCAAAGCTGAACTTTGGAGAACAGTTATATTGGCCCCTACCCAGGAGAAGTGGTCGGGTTTATCTACAGTCAGTTTCTACAGTGTATCAAGAAGTATGTCAAATCTTGGCAACATGGCCAGTCCAGGCCACAGGACCCCACAGTGAGACCTCTCAGAAAACCAAAAACAAGCAAAGGAAAGTGTCAGGGCTGGAGAGATGGCTCCATAAGGTAAGAGCACTTACTATTCTTGCAAAGGACTGGAGTTTGCTTCCCAGCACCCACATGGAGCAGCTCACAACCACCCATAACTCTGGCATCTGAGGCCACTGCATGGATGCGGTGCACACACGAAAATTATGTGTGTGTGTGTGTGTGTGTGTGTGTGTGTGTGTGTGTATTTGAGTCACCCCTCAGCCCTTCAGCTGAATGTTGGCGTTTCAAATCATTTTCTGGCTTCCTGTGAAGATTTTAATAAAAGCACAGACAACATAAAGCAGAAGCTGGCTGGGAACTACCTAAATTCAACCCAGATTTTCTTTTTGTTGTCCTGGGTTTTTGTTTGCTGTTTGGTTTTTCGAGACAGGGTTTCTCTGTGTAGCCCTGGCTATCCTAGAACTCACTCTGTAGACCAGGCTGGCCTCGAACTCAGAGATCCACTTGCCCCTGCCAGCACTTCCAACTTCAAATCAGACTTTTCTAACTCATCTGCACATTCAACACCCAGTGAAAATGTAAATTTTGGCAAATTCCACTCATTCTGTAATGTTTTACCAAAGCAAATGGAAAGTTGAGTAGGGCAGCCTGCCTCTCTCCCCTCCGAGTGGGGTAACAAACATGGCACCCTGCTTTTGTGTGGGTTCTGGGATCCGAACCTGGGCCTTCATGCTTGTGCAGCAAAGGCTTTATTGACTGAGCCATATCTCCAGTTCCTTGATGAATTTTTACTCTAGAAATGAGTAAATGTGAGCCCATGTCCACAATCTGGCCATCATCATTTCTGACCTTTGAAATGATGTTAAAATGTTAGTTTGTTAGACATTTATATTTTTTAGGTATGGGACAAGAACATCCCTGACTTTAAAATGTATTGAGGATGAGGCTAGAAAGAGGGGTAATAAAGCTGAGTGTGGCAGCACACGCCTGTAATCCCCGCACTGGGGACCAGAGGTTGGAGGATCAGTTCTAGGTCATCCTGGACTACACAATAAGTCTGAGACCAAACTGGGATATGTGAGATTCTATCGTTAAAAAGCAAAGCAAAAATAAATGAACAATAGCACAAATTTATATACTCTTTACCCGCAAACTATTTGGTATCATTTTGTTTGTTGAAACAAGGTCTCCCTGTGCAGCCCAAGCTGGTCTGTCTGGACCTCTCCATTTTGCCTGGGCTTCCCAGGTTCTGGGATTGCAGGTGTGTCCCACTGGGCCCCACTGGGCCCAGCCTTTTGACACACACACGAAAAAGATAAAATTTTGATGAAATCCAATTTTCCTATTTTTAATTGTTTCCTTGCTTTAAATATTCTTAGTTATTCCTATGTAAATGTGTGTTCATTTATATGCATCATATGCATATGCATATCTCCTGGAACTGGAGTTACAGATGGTTGCAAGCTGCTGTGTTAGTGCTGGGAATTGAACCCAGGTCCTCTGGAAGTGCAGCCAGTGTTCTTATCCACTGAGCCAGCTCTCCAGCTCCATGTTCTCCTGTGCTTCTGTTGCCATACTCCTGACCTCAGAGTCAAGTTTCTCGCCAAAGTTTCCTTCATAGTCTTAAAAATTTAGCTCATAAGTTTAGGTCTTCGATGCATTTTATTTTGCACAGTGGCCCCTCAGTGTCCATGAGGAATTGTTCCCAGACCTCCCACAATGAAGGATACCAAAATTAGAAGATGCTCTAGTGCCCTACATAAAATGGTATATAATATATATATAATTTACATCTATACTCCTATATTCTTTAAATCATCACTAGATTGTATATAATGGCTGAGAGACTGTAAATGAACATTAGACTCTTGTTTAGGAGACAATGACAAGGGAATTATGGTCTGTGTGTGTCCAGTATAGATACAGTTTCGTTTAGTGTGTGTGTGTGTGTGTGTGTGTGTGTGTGTGTGTGTGTGTGTGGCCAGGCGGTGGTGGTGCATGGCTTTAATCCCAGCCCTTGGGATTTTTTTTTTTAAAAGGCAGGGACTCTCTATGTAGGCCAGGCTGTCTTTGAACTCACAGAGATCTACCAGTTTTTGCCTCCTGAGTGTGGGATTAAAGGTGTGCACCACTATGCCATGAGATTTTTAATATTTTCAATCCAGGTTAGTTGAATCTGTGTGTTGAAACCCACAGATATGGAAGGACCATCTGTGGTATAAGACAAGAGGTCAGCTTCATTCATTTGCATGTAAATGTCCAGTTTTCCTAGCACCGTGTGTGAAGACTGTCCCTTCTCCATTGGGTGATTGTAGCACAAAATCATCAGATCAAGTAAGTCATGGCTTATTGATCAGTTCTCTGGTCTGTCCCACTGAACCATCTGTCTGTCCTGATGCCACTTAGCATTGTGTTAATTATTATGAGTTTAGTTGAGTTTGGAATTTGGGGAGTATGAGCCCACCAGTAACATTGCTGTGAATATTACCGTTCAACATTGTTTTGGGTACGCAAAGACCCTATGGGTTCCTTACGCTTGAAGGCCGACTTTGCCATTTTGGGGGGCTGTGGGAACTATTGGCATTTTGATGGGATTATATTGAACCTGCACAACACTCGGGGAGCTGGGATTACAGATGTGAACCAACATAGGTGGCCACTTTTCAGGAAATGGAGTGTAAGTAACCTCTGTATAGTCACCGTGTTTATGTTCTCTTCATAAAATAATCTTATATCTCTGTATGGTAAATATATAACAATGGCTGGTTACAGTGGAGATATCTATAATCCAGCACTTGAGAGGCAGAGGGAGGAGGATCATGAGTTTGAGGCCAGCCTCGACTATAGGGTAAGAGCCTGTCTCAAACAATCAAGCAAGAATATATAATAATATATGTAAATGGAGTTTTATGTCAAGTCTGCCTGTTCCCAAATACCCAGCAGCCAGTTCCTAAATTACCACAGAGAGGCTTATATTAATTATAAAAGCTCAGCCAATAGCTCAAGCTTTTTCCTAACTAGCTCTTCCATTTTAAATTAACCCATATTCCCTATTTAAGCTCTGCCGTGTGGTAGTACCTTTATTAGCATGGCACGTTCATCTCCTGCTCCCTCTGCATCTGGCTGGTGACTCCTGGCTCTGCCTTTCCTCCTCCCAGCATTCTTTGTTTGGTTGCCACACCTGTATTTCCTGCCTGGCTGCTGGCCAATCAGCGTTTTAGTAAACCAATTCGAGTGACAAATCTTTACAGTGTACAAGAGGATTATTCCACAGCATTTCCCCCTTTTTGTCTAATTAAAAAGGAAGGTTTTAACTTTAATATATTAAGAGTATATACAACAAAAACAGTTATCAAGTAAGAATTACAGCTACAATATCCAGTCTATTTGTATTTGGCAAAATTAACACTTTGGACTCACCAAGATAGGATAGATAATGGAGTATTTTCTCTGGATTTGTCAAATGCTAATGGACTAGACATTGTTAATGTAATTACTGCCAGTAGATATTTGTATACAGTTATTGTACTTATTGCATATAGTTTTTCTGTTAGTTAAAACCTTCATGTTTTGTTTAGCCAAAAAGGGGGAAATGTGTAATATTTTGTTTGTGTTCTAAAAAATAAAGCTTGCTTGGAGTCAAAGGGCAGAGCTAGCCATTAGTTAACCATAGAGGTCTGGAGGTCTATACAGAGAGGAGACAGGAAATGATAAGGTGGGGCAGAGATAGAATCTCAGCCTTTTGGGATGGAGGAACAGAAGAGGAAGGAAGCAACTGTGGCTGCTCCTGCTTCTCTGATCATTCAGGTTTTACCCCAATATCTAACTCCTGGTTTTTTATTGATAAGACTTATAATGTTTATCTGCCAAAGCTTGCTTGCTTGCTTTACCTTTGAAGCAGAGATGATCCATTTCTTGTTGCTGCTAATAGCAACATCTGTCACCCAGTCATCATGGCCCTGCACAAAAAATAATTTAACAGAGACCTAAGAGAAATGCTTTATAAAAACAACAGAAACAGGGAGTCAGGAGTCCATAGTGCATCCTTGGTTCCATCAACAGTGAAGACAGAATACAAGCCATGAAGATGAGTGCTTTGTGTCTGCGTCAGCTTTCTGCATATGTTTTTTAAAATCATGCCACAGTGCTCAGCAGAGGAAGGAGATGAAAGACTGTATTCCTATCTGGACCCGGGTCTTCCCTAGCCCATGTTGCTCAAGAAAGTGCCTCTCAGAGGCTCTGTCAGAGAGAGGCTTTGGGCTTCAAGGGACTCCAGAGTCATCCACAGTGGTGTAAGCAAATGAAGGGCTGTTTTCCTCAGGTCCAAACAAACCGGAGCCGGAGCTGGTGGTGGTGGTGGCAGCAGTGCACACCTTTAATCCCAGCGCTTGGCAGGCAGATCTCTGTGAGTTCAAGGCCAGCCTGGTTTACAGAGTGAGTTTCAGGACAGCCAGGGCTGCACAGAAAAACCCTGTCTTGAAAAAACATAATAATAATAATAATAATAATAATAATAATAATAATAATAATAAATAAATAAATAAAACCAGAGGAGATGGGTGCCACTGCCCTATGATGTTTGGCTCTGCCTCGGCATCTTTACCATCTCTGGCATTTTACTGGTGGAAAGTGTGGTTACAGAGTAGGGTGAAAAGAAAAGGAGCCAGAGAGGTTGGGTGGCAGGGCTCAGCAAAAGGCGAGGGAGGTGACTTTGTGGGTAAAGGACTCACCACACAAGCCTGGAGATCCAAGTTCGATCCCTGGAACTTACGAAAAAATAGTAGGAGGAGAGAACTCACCCCACAAAGCTCTCCCGGGACCTCCACGTGTGCACTGTGCTACAAGTGCGCTGTCTTCACACACACAGAGGATGCACACGGTGGTAAACTTGAGAATGAAGTAAAAGGGTGGGAAAACAGAAAACAGAGAAGAGAGAGTCTAGAGCAATCCAAGAGGGGACAGGGATTTTAAGCACAGTGTGGGGGCATTCAGTGTGGAGCTGTTTGTTTGCTAACATGGAAACTCCCTCTGTCTTGGCATTCCCTAGAACCGAGCTTAGACAGACTAGCCTCGTGTGTGTGGAATAGGGGTAAGATGGACATGTGCTACTCAAGGTGCAGACATAGGGTCCCTGAGAACTCAGAGGCTAAAAGTCAGAGCTGACTGAGACACGGCACCAAGGGTACAGGGCTCCAGCCCTAAATTCTTGCCATGTTGGATAATACTTTGCTAACATTGAAGACCACTGGATGCGGGCCTCCTCTGCCGGTGGCAGAAGCCCTGAAGCTGTAGCAGGTCCTCATGGTGACCTCTGAGTTTCCGAATGGGATCTTGGGTTCGTCCCTACCTACTGCCTTTGCGGGAGATCTCTCTACTGCCATCCAGATCTGAAATCATGTGCCTCCTCTTCACAGCCCACCGCCTACAGCTGAGGGCTAGCCCCTAAGCCTCTCTCTGTCACCTCACGCTATTATTTTCTGTCCCCTCATCAGTGTTGGTGGTTAATTTGCTGATGTCATTCGCCTTCCCCACAAAGGTGTCAGGACATTGAGGGGGCGTCTAGGTCTGTCTCGTTGCCTTAGCCTCAGTATCAGACGGCAAGCCACCAGGAGTGGCAGACCACACCCGTAATCCCAGCCCTCGGGAGGCTGAAACAGAAAGGTCATATGTTTGAGGTTAACCTGGGCTACATAGCAAGATCCTACTCCCCCTCCTTCCCCCCCCCAAAAAAAAACCAAAGTTAGAGTCGTTATGTTGTGCAGGCACTTGTACCTTCAATGACAGCTTCCGGTAACCATCTCCTACATCCCAAATCGTCACCGTCTTGTCAAAGCCACCAGAAATGAGGATAGAGCCTGCAACACAAAGGTGAGGAATGGGTACAACGGCGTCTTCCTCGGTCCAGTGCCCCCTCCGCACTGCAGGAAGGCCGAAGCAGGCTGAGCACTGCCATGGCTTATGCTGAAACCATAGGCCCCCTTCCTGGTGCGGCTTGATGGCGTCCGGTCAGCTGTAGCCCTTCCTTTCTTACACAGGGTAGCCGTGTCCCTTATAGTTATGGACACCAACAGATCAGTTGACCACTGAACCACACTGCTCCTGCCGGTGTGCGCACCTTAGACATGGTGGTGAATCTTATGGGTCCAGTACTTGGAGTGGGGGGGGGGGGGGCATGAGACAAGAGAATTTTAAGTCTGAGGCCAACCTGGGCTACAGAGCCGGCCTTGTTTTGTTAATCGTTACGTTTGTGTATGTACATGTGTGCACAATACGAAAAGACATTTTTTTCTTTTTTCTTTCTTTTTTTTTTTTTTTTTTTTTTTTTTTTTTTGGTTTTTCGAGACAGGGTTTCTCTGTGTAGCTTTGTGCCTTTCCTGGAACTCACTCTGTAAACCAGGCTGACCTCGAACTCACAGAGATCCGCCTGGCTCTGCCTCCCCAGTGCTGGGATTAAAGGCGTGCGCCACCACCGCCCGGCAAAAGACAATTTTTGAGACTCCTTATCTTTCTCTTTTTCACCATATGAGTCCCAGGGATTGAACTCGGGTCACCAGACTTGGCAATAAGTAACTTTACCCTGAACAGCCACCTCCCTCAAAGGGCCCTAGCTGCACCTTCATTGCTGTAGACTTCCTGTCGCTGGTTCCCTGAACCTCCATGTCATTCACCTGGTGGCAGCACCCCACCTTCCTTAAGGAAAGACTCCGGTCTTGTTCACAGTCCCTCTGGTTTAGAGGATACTAACTCCCACCTCTAACTTCGGAGGCAGAAAAGTTTCCCGATTCTGGCCAATCAGAGCCTTTCATCTGCTGCTGTGTGATTGGCTCAGAGACGGGTGTGTGTCCCAGGCTGAGCCAATGGGAGCCTTCCTTGGGACTTGGTGCTGACACCAAAGAAGCAGAAATCCACTTTTCCTTGAGGAGTGCCAGTGACCAGAACCAGACTGGCTTGGAAATACCCGATGCCATCCTTACCTCCTGGAGGGAAAGGTCGTACAAAGGAGAAGCAGAAGGGCAGGAGGGGAACAGGTGTGCAAGACCGTGGCAGGAAGCGTCCTCTCCATAGAGCGGATTCGGGATGAAAATTTACAGGACTGCAGACATTGACAAGTGTTTCCTTCAAGGCAGTGTTTCTGGTCATGTATGTGCATGGGTGCGGGGGTGGTGGTGGCGCGGGGGGGGGGATTGGGGCTTATTAAAATGCAGAATCCTGCAGCCCTTCTCCAAAGACTGGAATTCTGTTGGTCTTGTGTGAGCGTATTTCAACAAGCAAATTATTATTTTTAAAAAAGATTTATTATGTATACAGTGTTCTGTCTGTATGTATCCCTACACGCCAGAAGAGGCACCAGATCTCATGACAGATGATGTGGTTGCTGGGAGTTGAACTTAGGACCTCTGGAAGAGCAGTCAGTGCTCTTAACCCCTGAGCCATCTCTCCAACCCCAATGAGCAAATTATTTAAAGACCAACCACACTTTGAGAAATACCATTTTAAGGCAATCTGAACAATATTTTATACATACCCCCCCCCAAAAAAAAATTAAAGTTTCTTTTGTGGTTTAAGCCACATTGATCTGGTGTTCCTGCCACTGGAAAGCATGGGTCCACAAATTCCTCTCCTGGCTTGGGGTGCGGTGAGGGGAGCACCACCCTTCCTGCTAGAATCATGGGACGTCACCGCTTTTCTGCACCCAGGAAAGTCCACACAAATGGACCATGAAGGAGCCAGCTGGGTTCTCTTCCAATGTACGGGTGGTAAATGAAGGTGAATCTGGCTTCACTGTGGCACACATTTTCCATTGCAACTCTCAGGATGCAACCCACAAGGAATTGGGGAGGGGAAATTAGGGAAGGGAAAGGGGAGAGAAGGGACAGGAGGAGGAGAGGCCACTCACTGTCTCTGGAAATGCAGCAGGAACTCACACAGCCCTGGTGGCCCCTCATCAGAGTCACACAGGCTCCGCGTTTTCGAAACTCCCCCGTGTGGATATTCCATATTTTTAAGTTTTTATCCCAGGAGCTGGTACACAGGAAGTGGCCACTGACGGTGAAGCAGCAGTCTGAGATGGTATTGGCGTGTGCCCTGAAACAAAGGTGGGGTGCGTGCTCGCACGCCATGCCAGGGACCCAAGAGCGGTCCTGATGGGACCCTGCCTGGAGGGAGAGGGATGTCACCTCCCGAAGAAAGTCTCCTGAAGGCAGCAAGAGATACGCGAAATCTAGGCTGTAGTGGGAGACCACTTGCAATGACCACTTTCTCACCAAAACCCTGGGGGTGGGGCTGGGAAGGTGGCTCAGTGGTTAAGAGTACTGGCTGCACTTCCAAAAGATGTGGGTTCAATTCCCAGCACCCTCACGGTGGCACAAAACTCCATTTCTGACACCTTTTCCTGTCCCCTACAGGCACCAAGCACACAGTGCACACATAAATAATTTTAAAATATATTTAAGAAAAAGAAATCCTGGGGCCAGAAGGAAGGGACCCAACTGTTTGTAGTACACCCTCAGTACAGCATGATGCCCCACACCTGCAGTACCCATATCCAAGAGCCAGAGGCCGCCTCACTGCAACTTTGAAACCAGACTGGTCTATGAGTTCGAGGCCAACCTGGGACAACACAGTGAGAACAGTCTCTTAACCGCTGAGCCATCTCTCCAGCCCCTAGATGGAAAGTCTTAAGAATTTTATTGTTCTCAAAAGAGTGGTGGCCGGGCGGTGGTGGTGCACGCCTTTAATCCCAGCACTGGGAGGCAGAGCCAGGCAGATCTCTGTGAGTTCGAGGCCAGCCTGGTCTACAGAGCAAGTTCCAGGACAGGCACCAAAACTACACAGAGAAACCCCGTCTCTGAAAGTTTGGTTCCCAGAACTCACGAGATGGGAGGAGAGAACCAACTTCTGCAGCAAGTTGTCCTCACAGGGGCATACATGTGCCACAGGAATACAAAATTGTGTGTGTGTGTGTGTGTGTGTGTGTGTGTGTGTGTGTGTATGTGTTTCTCCCTCCTCTCTCTCAGGATTACAAGATAAATAATTATTTTTAACATTTTTTTTTTAAATAGCTCAAGAGAAGCCAAGTGGTGGTGGCACACACCTTTAATCCTAGCACTTGGGAAGCAGAGGCAGGTGAATCTCTGAGTTTGAAGCCAGCCTGGTCTACAGAGTGAGTTCCAGGACAGCCAGGGCTACACAGAGAGACCCTATCTTGAAAAAATGGGGATGAGGGGAAGGCTCAAGAGTTTTCTTCTAAGTAAAAAGGAATAATGAGCAAAGAGAACTTAGAACATTAGACAGGAAGCCAGATGTGGAAGAAAGATACAAAGAAATACAGATTTCCCTTTTCTTGAATTTTCTAGTGACTTTTGATGGCTGCTCACAACTGTTTGTAACTCCAGTTCCAGAGGATCCGACGCCCTCTTATGGCCGCCACAGGTACTGCACACACGTAGTGCACAGACATGCATGCAGGCCAAGCAGCTATTCACATAAAATAGTAAAATTTTTAAAAATTAAAATTTAAAAAGCTAGCCGGGCGGTGGTGGCGCACGCCTTTAATCCCAGCACTCGGGAGGCAGAGCCAGGCGGATCTCTGTGAGTTCGAGGCCAGCCTGGACTACCAAGTGAGTCCCAGGAAAGGCGCAAAGCTACACAGAGAAACCCTGTCTCGAAAAACCAAAAAAAAAAAAAAAAAAAAAAAAAAAAAAAAAAAAAATTTAAAAAGCTAAACATAAACATATTACTGCCATTTGACCCACCGTGTCCACTCTTAGCTTTATACCAGAAGAATTGAAAACAGGGACTCAAATTGATGCATGAAGAACAAGTAAGTGCCCACAGCAGGATATCTGAGAGGAATTTCGGTGAGGGTCCAGTGATGGTGTGCCAGAGCCCAGAGGCCTTGGACCAAACCAATGACTCATGTCAGTGAACATTTGTGGGTGGGGCTGATTGGACAAAAGGGTGTACTGTGTGATACACTGCAGCTCCCAATGCCACTAGGACCAAAGAAGAGGTGTTGGGGGCTGGAGAGATGTCTCAGAGGTTAAGAGCACAGGCTGCTCTTCCAGAGGTCCAGAGTTCAATTCCCAGCAACCACATGATGGCTCACAACCATCTATAATGAGATCTGGTGCCCTCTTCTGGCATGCAGGCATACATGCAAGCAGAACACTGTATATATAATAAATAAATCTTTAAAAAAAAAAAAAAGAAGAGGTGTTGGAGAGACAGGAAAGATGGAGGAGCAAGGTGGATTTTTTGTTTGTTTTATTTTTAATTAATTTGGGGGGTTTCTTTTAGTGGGGGACACTGCAGAGGTGAGGGGTGGATATGGAGGGACTAGGAGGTGAGCAGGATTGGGGTACATGATGTGAAATTCCCAAAGAATCAATAAAGAATTATATATATATATATATATATATATATATATATATATATATATATATATATATATATATATAGAGAGAGAGAGAGAGAGAGAGAGAGAGAGAGATGCAAGTGCCCATCAACAGACCAATAAACAAAACATGGTATATATGTATATCAATATATGTGCATGTATGTATATTCATATATATGCAGTTAGGAAAATAAATGAAATTCTGCTATATGCTACAACAGGGATGAATCTTGAAGAGAGTAAGTGAAAGAAGTCAGTTACTTGAGGACAAATATGACTTCATGTATATAAATATCTAAACTAGGCAATTTCATAGAGGCAGAAAGTGAGAGAAGGACTCCCAGGGGCTTCAGGGAGCGGGAAGTCATTGCTTAACAGATGCAGCTTCCCTTCGGTGTGGTGAAACACTTTGGAAATAGTGAAGGTTGCCAAATACTGTGAATGTAACTAATCCAGTGAACTGTGCACTAAAAAAATGGTCAAAATTCATGTTGCATGCATTTCATCATAAATAATGGAAATGCCATCTCTCCCAAGCTACTTGGTTAATTTTTTTTGCTACATTTATGATTTATTTTGTGAGTGTGTTTATGAGGGTGTGTGTGACACAATGAGTATGACTGGTCAGAGTCCAACATGCAGGAGTCAGGTCTGTCCTTCTACCTTGTGGGTCCCAGGGCTTGAACTCGGGTCACTGGGCTTGGCAGCTGGCCCAGGAAGGAGGAAGTGAGCAGGGCAGGCAAGGTGACGGACGGGTGTGTACACAGTCTGTGATCCCGACACCAGCACCCACTGCAGAGCAGCCACCGGCGAGGACCACCTGGATCCTGAGAGCTTCCCATTTTAGAGTCGAGTCTCCTTAGGTAGCCTAGGCTAGCCTTGAGACTTCAGCCCTCGACCTCCACGTCTCTAGTGCTGGGACGAGAGGTACGTGCCACCGTGCCCAGCTGAACTTCACTGTGTGGTTGTTTGGAGGCAGGGTTCTCACTATGCAGCTCTGGCTGTCAGAACATAGGCCAGGGTGGATTCTCAAACTCGCAGAGATCTGCCTGCCTCCATGCCCTAAGCACTGAGATTAAAGAAGTGTGCCACCACTCCTGGCCTCGAATGTCATATTTTCACAGAGGCTCTGGGCACGTTTGCTGGTGAGAGTTCACATTGAAGCAAATACCTTTGAGACCCTGGCTGGCTCAGCCTATAAGCTACATGGTGGCTTCTCTCTGGCCTCCTGGGACTCCCCACCATGGGACCACCCTGGAGACACCGCCACTGGGACACTGGAGTCCAGGGGGGAATGCAGAGAGATAGCTCTCCCACTTCCCTGCTGTGGGATGCTGCTGCCCACACCAACCACCCCACCACCACCACCACCACCGGAACCTTTCTCACTTGGGTATGGTAAACAGCGTGGTTTGGGATGTGATATCCCAGATCTTGATACACCTGTCCATGGCGACAGAAGCTACCTTCTGGCTGTCAGGATCAAAGCAGCATGCTGTGATGGACCTTCTGTGATGATCTACACACAAGCAAAGTGACATGTGACCTCAAGGGAAAGACCCAGGGAACTCTACCACCCAATGATGCTATCGGAACAATCCCAGTTTTCTCAAGGGACCATGCGCCTGCACCAGCATTTCCTGCCTGTCTGCTCTGTGCAGCCCAGCTGACTAGCTGCCTGCAACCACACAGCTCCCAGTTCAATGGGAGAGAAACCCTGTGTTGTGAACTGCTTCATGCCGAGAGCCACAGTAGGGTGTTGTTTCTGGAGATGGGATAGAGTGTGAAGAAGGTAGGTATGTAACTAGGACTTGGGAGTGTGAAGGGAGGGGAGAATAGGAAGTGAGCCATGAATAGGAAAGTTCAAAATGCTGAAAAGTAGTATGATAAGAACCAAAGACATATGGAAAATAGATACACATACACACACACAGAGTCAGAAAGGTCACCTAGCAATGCACTATTAATAATAACTCTGGGCTGGGGCGTGGCTCAGTGGTAGAGCCCCTGCCTAGAATCCCCCAGTGAGGGGCTGGGGCGTGGCTCAGTGGTAGAGCCCCTGCCTAGAATACCTCAGTGAGGGGCTGAGGTGTTGCTCAGTGGTAGAGCACCTGCCTGGGATGTGCAAACCCTAATTCCATTCCCTCAATACATACATACAAAATAACAATAAATACTTCCGAGAAGAATACAAAACAGGTACAGCCACCTTTAACTTAAATTGATTTTTGTTTTTTGGTGGTTGTTGTTTTTTTTTTTTTTTAAACAATGAAGGGTTTTCTCTGTTTTCATTTTGAGATAACTTCAAAGTTACCATATATGTAAAAGGAATAACATGGAGAAATCCTGCTTGCTTCCCCCCATGGTTACATCCTACATCACGATAGCATAGTATCGCCCAGGAAAGTGATGTGTGGTGACTGTTATTCTTATATGTTAAAGATGTGAGTACAGGGCTGAAGAGATCATCTTGAACGCCTCACGCCCCTGCCTCCACGTGCTGCAATTCCTGGTGCGCAGTAACATGCAGGGCTAATAGTGTGGCCCTCACCCCGGCAGTCTCACGTATAAACCAGTGAAGTTCCCTATTGAAGCAGTAAGGCACTGTTGCTGTGCACAGGGAGCCTGGCTACCTCACCTTTGATCTGGATCACGGTGGTAATGTTTTCCGGATCAATTAAGCAAATCCCGCGATTCACGTCCAAGGCTGTGAGCACGAACTTTCCGTTGGGAGAGAATTTACAGCACACTACGAAGGTGTCGTGCCGGATTTTCCACTGGAGTGAGGCAGAGCGCAAAGAAGAGAATGCAGCGGCTCAGCCGTCTCCAGCCTCAGGGTGTGCCCACAGATTCCCCGCTGCGGACTGAGCCCAGCTGCGCCCCTATTAGATGTGGCCAGGCCCCGAGCTCACTTCTGCCGGACAGAACATGGCCGAAGGACCATATGGCACTACATTAAGAAAGAAATCGTTGAAGCTGGCTATGGTGGAGCACATCTGTAATCCCAGCAGTTGGGAGGCTGAAGCAGGAGGATGACGAGTTCGAAGCCAACCTGGGCTACAAGTGAGCTCCAATCTCAAAAGAGACAGCGAGGGAGAGGGGGAGAAAAGGGACCCGGAAGAGAGAGAGAAAGGGAGGGAGGAGGGGGGGGAGAGAGAGAGATTAGAGCACTGTGGAGACTGGAGCTGTGGAGAAGTTCATTGATATGATGTGTGTTAAATTCCTAGTATCCAAAAAAAAAAAAAAAAAAAAAAAAAAAAAAAGGAAAAATAAAATAAAAAGAAGTTGGGCATGGTGCTGTATGCCTGTAATCCCAGGACATGGCAGGCTGAGGCAGGAGGATTTTGAGTTGAAGGCCACCTGAATCTCAGAAAGAGAGAGAGAGAGACAGACAGACAGACAGACAGAGACAGAGAAACAGAGAGACAGAGAAGAGAGAGGGGGGAGGATAAATGTGGCTTGTTCTTTGTTCTGTCTTGGACCACATGCTCCATGAAAGTTAACTGTCATGTCCTAAAGACAGACAGACACACACACACACACACACACACACACACACACACACACACACACGGCTCTGCGTGGCCCTAGGGACCCACAAGGATATGAACAGAGGCCCCCTGCCAACCGCTGTGGGAGCGAGCCATCTTGGAAGAGGATCCTTCTGCCCCAGTGGGGCCTTAATGCAACTGTGGCCCCACATGATGTCATTGCTGTGACTTAGGGAGAGACTGAAACCAGAGCCACCCAGCTAAGCTGCTTCTAGATTTCCAGAAATTGTGTGAGATTAAAAAAAAAAAAGTTGGCTGTTTAAGGCAACCAAGCTTTAGAGCCATTTGTCAGGCGGCTTCGCTCACTAAGCCATCCCTAATGCTGGCCAGGGTCACAGACGACTTGTGCGATAAAGAAATAAAAGGACTTTGAAAAAAGAAAGGTGCTTGAAATAGAAATGCTAGCCAAAGACAACGGTGGGAAATCACAACAGAAAAGAAATAGACATTCGGGAAAAAAAAAAAAAAGTTCAAAGTCAGGAATAATCCATAGAAGTCTCGTTTTTTGGGTTTTTTTTTTTGGTTTGTTTTTTTAAGATACATTTATTATGCATACAGTGCTCTGCCTATATGTATCCCTGCAGGTCAGAAGAGGGCACCAGATTTCATTACAGATGGTTGTGAGCCACCATGTGGTTGCTGGGAATTGAACTCAGGACCTTTGGAAGAGCAGCAAGTGCTCTTAACCTCTGAGCCATCTCTCCAGCCCCTCATTTTTGTTTTTTTACCTAGCACATTGGCTAATTCTTTTAAGTTTATGACACCTGGCCTGTGAGGATGCCAGACAGTACCCTCTTCTTGAATGCCTAGGCTGTGAGTTGGCATAGCTGTTTGGAAAGATTTAATTTAGTTTTGTGTTTCTATACTGCTTACATTATCAATGAAATCTAGCCATATACCCTGAAGAGATATCAAAGCCCATACACACACACACACACACACACACACACACACACACACACACACACACACGCAGGGCTGGGGAGGTGGCTCAGCAGTTAAGCACACCTGCTGCTCTTACAGAGGACTGGGGTTCGGTTTCTGCATCCATATCAAGCAGCTCACAGCCTCCTATAACTCCTGCTCCAGGGGACATAACGCCCTCTTCTGGCCATTAGAGGTACCGGCACTCATGTGGTGCACATGCCTATACATAAAATCAATCAATCAACCATATACGTATGTGTGTATATAGGCAGAGCTAGGGAGATGGCTCAGTAGGTAAGGTATATTCCATGAAAATGTGAGGGCTAGAGTTGGAATCCTCCAGAATGCATGTAAAAGTCAGAAGAGGTAGCAAGCATCTGTAATCCCAGCACTCCTATGGGAAGATGGGGGCAGAGACAGGGGAAACCCCAGAAGCTTGAGAGCAACTAGCCTGGTGTATGCAGTGGGAGAGACACACACAGAGAGGAAGAAACCAACCTTGTGTCAAGAATGATGACCGGTACCCAGTGTTCCCCTCTGACTGCACAAGTGCAGCTTGGCATGCATGTGCCCACAGACACACACACACACAGACACACACACACACACACACACACACACACACACACAGAGAGAGAGAGAGAGAGAGAGAGAGAGAGAGAGAGAGAGAGAGAGAGAGAGAGAGAAAGAGAGAGAGAGAGAGAGAGAGAGAGAGAGAGAGGGAGGGGGAGAGAGATTTAAAATAACAACAATAATAAATACATACCAGCTTTGCTTAGTAATAGCTGTGTCAGCCAGGCAGGAGCAGCAGCTCTGGGGCAAAGGCTGACCAACTGGGAAACCTGAATCCGATTCCCAGAACCCACATGGTAGAAGGAGAGAGCTGACTTCCACAAGCTGTCCTCTGACCTCCGTCTACATACCATGGCATGTGCACAGGTACACACACACACACACACACACACACACACACACACACACCTCAGCTTTTGAGAGGTCTCACTATGTAGCCCAGGCTAGTCTTGAAAATGGGTTCCTACTGTGTCAGCCTTCCCAGTGCTGGGGTTATAGGTGTGTACACCACCACCACACCAACCTAGAAAGGTGTGTGCTCATTTTCGTTTTTGAGAGAGGGTCTCACTCTGTAGACCAGGCTGACCTTGAACTCACAGAGGTCCGGCTGCTTCTGCCTCCTGAGTGCTGAAATTAAAGGTGTGTGCCACCATGCCCAGCTAGAAAGGTTGTCTTTAAGGAAAGTGGAGAGAGAGGGAGGTGATGAAGATTGGCCAAGAGGGAGAAGCAGGGGAAGTCAGGTGTGGGCAGCAAGCGTTGGTTCAGGGGGTGCCAGAGGGCCCGAGCAGGGCTGAGACAGCCCAGGGTTGGGGACAGCAGAAGAAAGGAATCCCAGGACTGTTGGGAGAGGTGGGTAGTGGCCCCATCTGTGACACTGAGACAAGAGACTGGGAAAGGCCCGAAGCTTTGGCTCATCAGCTGCATAGCCTTTGCTCTGTGGCCTCAGCCCCACCTCCTGCTCCAAATGGCTCACAGGGGAACCTGGGGTGCCATGCCCAACCCACTCTTGGTCTCTTCCCAGGGTTCTGAGAGCAGCCCTGACCGGCGTAGGGTGGAGAGCCTTTCTTGCCCAATACCCACCCACGTTTCATCAGTGCATTCCCTAACTCTGCAGGTGAGACTATGTTCTTCCTGGAAGACCTGGGGCTTCTGTCATTGTCCCCAATCCCAGGTCCAGCCCACAGCCACCAAAGCCCAGTTAGGATCTTGTACTGTGACACCTTCACTGAGGCAGGGCATACATACCAGAAGCTGACCTGTCTCGACATCCCAAGCCCTCACGGTTTTATCGTAAGATGATGCGACGATTCTGGAAAAATTGAACAAACATTACATCTTAACAATAGTGTCACTAGAGCCTGTGGTTCCTATGAGGATTCTTTCTCCTTTTTGTAACTTAGGACCAAGATTGATCTTTCCAAAGACTCTCTGTAAACCACACTGAGGACTTGTGCATCCCCACTGAAAATGATACCTAACAGCCCCAAAGACAATCTGGCACCATTATCTTCCTTACCTTTCAGATATATTTAGGGTTATAAAAATAACATTTTAGGGACTGGAGAGATGGCTCAGTGGTTAAGAGCACTGGCTGTTCTTCCAGAGGTCCTAGGTTCAATTCTCAGCACCCGCATGGTGGCTCATAATGTCTATAGCTCCGATGTCAGGAGATGCAACATTCCTTGCTGGCCTCCACAGGCACCACACATACGACACACAAGCAGGCCAAACACTCACAAAAAGAAAAACATATAGATAAAAAATTGACCACTTATAAAATTATGAGCTAGAACAAATCTTTCTTGCCCAAAGTTGTTCATCTCAGGATTTGTCCCAGCGACAAAAATTCTGACTAGCATGCATATCTTTGTCTAATCATGTGGCATCCAGCAAAGATTTTCCTCTTATTAAAAAATCTCCAGGGGGTTGGAGAGATGGCTCAGCGGTTAAGAGCAGTGGCTGCTCTTCCAGAGGTCCTGAGTTCAATTCCCAGCAACCACATGGTGGCTCACAACCATCTGTAATAACATCTGGTGCCCTTTTCTGGCTTGAGGGGTTACATGCAGACAGAACACTGTATACATAATAAATAAATAAATCTTTTTTAAAAAAAAAAAAAACTCTAACTGGGTGGTGGTGGCACATGCCTTAATTCCAGCACTCAGGAGGCAGAGGCAGGAGGCTCTCTATGAATTTGAGGCCAGCCTGGTCTACAAAGAGAGTTCCAGGACAGCCAGGGCTACACAGAGAGATCCTGTCTCAGGAAAAGAAAAAACAAACCATGAAGCCTGAACACTCCACACTTGCCTTTAAGTTGTATTGTCCTTCAGGAGCCTTGACTCTGGGTCAATGAATCCATTTCAAGAATTATTTTTTGTCATTAAAAAAAAGATTTATGTATTTATTATGTACAGTGTTCTGCCTACATGTATTCCTGCAGGCCAGAAGAGGGCACCAGATCTCATTACAGATGGTTGTGAGCCACCATGTGGTTGTTGGGAATTGAACTCAGGACCTCTGGAAGGGCTGCCAGTGCTCTTAACCTCTGAGCCATCTCTCCAGCTCCTATTTTTGTCATTTTAAATTATGTATAGGTGTGTGTCTGTGTACAGGTGTGTGTACATGAGTTCAGGTGGTTGCAGAAGCCAGTGGAGTCAGGGTCCCTTGGAGCTGGAGTTACAGGCGGTTGCGAGACACGTGACATGGGTGCTGGGAATCAAACTCAGGTCTTAACTTCTGAGCCATCTCTCCAGTCCAGTGAATCCACTTTACAGCTGATTCTTTCACCTGTTAAAGGCCCAGCTCCCAGCTGTGTGGATGGATTTAAGCATAAATTAATATAAACTCAGCCTGAAGTGTGTGCACTGCCTCCCGAGCCCCAAGCTTTCCCAGAGGACAGCATGGGCAGCCATATGCTCCCATGTTTCCTTGGACTGTTCTCCAGGACATGCGAGCCCAGGAGCTGGAGAGGTGGCTCAGGGGTTAAGAGCACTTGCTGCTCCTGGGTTTGGTTCTCTGTACTCACAGAGGTACTCACAACTCTCCAGTTCCCGGGGATCTGGTGCCCTCTTCTGGACTCCACAGCACCAGACATGCATTTGGTGCACTTAAAAACATGCAGGCAAAACATTCACACACAGAAAATAAAAATAAATAAATCTGAACAAAAAAATGAGGCTAATTTTATATCAACTTGTCACAAGCTAGAGTTTTCTGAAAGGAGGGAGCCTCTGTTGAGAAATGTCTCTGTGGGCTGTAGGGCATTTTCTTAATTAGTGATGGATGGGGAGGGCCCAGCCCATTGTGGGCTTGTGGTCCTTGGTTCTATAAGAAAGCAGGCTGAGCAAGCCAGGAGGAACAAGCCAGTAAGCAGCACCCCTCCATGGCCTCTGCATCGGCTCCTGCCTCTGAGTTCCAGCCCTGCTTGAGTTCCTGTCCTGACTTCCTTCAGTGGTGAACAGAGATGTGGAAGTGAAAGAAGCCAGATAAACCCTTTCCTCCCCAGTTTTTTTGTCCCAGTGTCTCATCACAGCAACAGTAACCCTAAAACAAGGGCCCAGGCTAGATCGCGGAGCTCTGGTGCAGCTGCCCCAGGCTTTCTGTGACCACAGAAAAGACACATTGTGCGGAAAATTCCAGCAAAGTTTCAGGGGGCATGCCTGTCAGCACCTGGAGGGGCTGAGGCAGGAGGACTGTGGCAAGTTTGAGGCAGCCTGGGCTACATAGTGAGTTTCAGGCCTGGCTGTTCTGTAGAGGGAGGCACTGTCTCAAAGAAGAAGAAGGAGGAGGGGAGAGGAAGAGGAGGAGAGACGAGGGAGGAAATAAAGGAAGGAAGAACCGAGAGTGAAGACTGGCTTCTTAACCACAGTAAGTATTCTTTTTGAAGCGATTTAAATTTGCAGAATGTTGCTCCATTGTTACGACCACTTGATGTTCAGTGCACACGGAAGCACTGAGGCCCAAACAACAGCCTTCCCTGCCCTTCCAGGTACCGTGGCCGCCTCTCACTCTCACTTTTCCCAAACAGTGTAAAACGGACCAGATGTCACCTTCTGCTGTCAGCCGTGATACTGCATTCTAAAACAGGAGCTTTGGGTCGTGGCTCAAAATCCCAAATCGGAGATCCGTAGGCAGCGTCCTCAAATCAATGGGGGAGAGAAGAGAGTCAGTGCTCAAGGCTTAAGTATCAAAGTCATCAACTCGGGTAAGCGGGAGTCCCTAGCTGCCCTGCAGCAACGCTCCGGGGCTTTCCAACATCCCAAGTATGCTGGAGAAACCTCCCCACCCCCTCATCCCTGACAGTTCCACAGGCGCGGGCGGGCCCTGGCCGTGCTGGGAGTAGATTCCTGACCATGTTCTCCTTTTGTAGAGCCTACAAGGATCCCTCAAGAATTTCTTTTAAATATAATTGCATGCCCTTTGACCTAGTAATTCCACTCTGAGGGGTCCCTCCTACAGAAATAACCAGGTTTGTGGATGAAGGCATAGAAGTATATGGGCTGGTGAGGTGGCTAGGTGGTACAGGCACTGGCCACCAAGCCTGATGACCTGAGTTCAGGCTCCAGGACCCACATGGTGAGAGAGAACCTACTCCAGAAAGTCACACACACACACACACACACACACACTGTGACACATTTAAGTCACACATACAAGTGTGGCACATTCACACTTGTACATACAAACACAACATAATGTTTTTAAAGTAAAGATTTATGTAGGGTTGGGGAGATGGCTCAGTGGTTAAGAACACTCCTTCTCAGAGGACCCAGGTCAGTTCCCAGCACCACCATGGCAGGTAACAACCACCTGTAACTCCAGTTCCAGGGGATCTGACTCCCTCTTCTGGCGTCTGCAGGCGCCAGGCATGTACGTGGTGCACATACATTCATGCGAGCAAAACAGGCAAGCCCCTGTGATGACAGTAACAGTTAAGAGCAGCGAAGTTCTCGGGGCAAAGTCCAGAGAAAGTCAGCACAGGTCTTCCTTGGGGCTCAGCGAGTCCAGCAACAGCCTGTAACGATGCATGTGAAGTGTTGTCTACCAGAAAGGCGTGCCAGAGCTGGGGATTTGAGAGCGTGGGGAAGGGAGACCAGTCCCACAGACACTGCCTAATTAGCACCGGAATTCCAGGAAGGCAATTCACACAAGCTGGCTTACCAGTGGCTTTTACAGGCCTGTTGTGAATGCTACTCTGCACACACCCAGCCCCCTACGCCTGTTCTGTAAGGTACGGTCACGTTCAGGAAATCCCAGTAGGCCCTTTCCCAAGCTCAGTGGGAGATAAGGGCAGCCTGGAGTTCCCCAAATGGAACTCAACAGGGCAGGGCACTCTGGCTGGTGTCCTGGGCTCGGGAAGAAGGGTTAGTGCTGACCACCTGGGATCCAGGCTCCCTGGCTAGTGTATTTCTCTAGAGGAAAACAAAAACAAGAACCCACGCGACTGTAAGCTACATGGCCTCGAAATCTGGGGGTGGGGGAGGGCGTTTGGTGGGGGGCTGGTGGGGAGTAGGTGGGGGGGGGGGGGGCCATGCCTGCTAAGAGCCACGCTAGTGGACTAGTTCCTGGTATGAAGCAGAGCCGATTAAGTATTCAATAGTGCCCCGTGTGGCCAAAAGGAGGAACAGCAGCCACGGACGAGGCTCCTTTCCGAAGTTCCTCGCCTTTGGAAAAGCCACCGCCTATGAAGTGAGATGGTTTGGAGATCAAACATTGATCAGGTTCTGGTTAATTTCCTTTTTCTTTTGTTTTTGGTTTTTTTTAAAGACTTATTTGTTATGTATACAGAAGAGTGTGCCAGATCTCATTACAGATGGTTGTGAGCCACCATGTGGGTGCTGGGAACTGAACTCAGGACCTCTAGAGGAGAAGTCAGTGCTTTTAACCTCTCAGCCATCTCTCAGCCATCTCTCTAGCCCCTTCTTTGGGTTTTTCAAGACAGGGTTTCTCTGTGTAGCTTTGGAGCTTTTCCTGGAACTCGCTCTGTAGCCCAGGCTGGCCTCAAACTCTGCCTGCCTCTGCCTCCCGAGTGCTGGGATTAAAGGTATGCACTACCACCGCCTGGCTGGGTTCTGGTTAATTTTCTAGGAAGTTTTTTTTTTGTTTTGTTTTTGTTTTTTGTTTTCCGAGACAGGGTTTCTCTGTGTAGCTTTGCGCCTTTCCTGGAACTCACTTGGTAGCCCAGGCTGGCCTCGAACTCACAGAGATCCGCCTGGCTCTGCCTCCCAAGTGCTGGGATTAAAGGCGTGCACCACCACCGCCTGGCTGGGTTCTGGTTAATTTTCTAGGAAGTTTTTAATCTTGCTTTCTCTTCCTGTTGGGGATGGAACCCAGTAGGGCCTTGTGCATGTCAGACCTGACCTATATATAGCCCCAACGGCACTAGCCAGATTTTGAATGAGGGAGGGAAGAAAGGCACTAATTAACTGTCAGGAAAAATCTAGGGGGTGTAACAAATGGATGGAGTGGAAATTTATTACAGTTACATCATCAGTATTTCTGGGCGGTCTCAAATCTTTAAATGTACAGTACACATGTATGTGCATGGGCGGGGGGGGGGGCAAGACCCAAGCAGATATGCACTGATGGAGACAAGACCTTTTCAGCCACGAGCCCTTCCATTGGGACAACAGCTGGAGAAACAGGAAAAACTTGAAGACTGCACAGCAAAATGCACACAGTGACAGTCACCTGCCCTTTGCCTTGGGAACCCCTGGTGACTACTGAGGGCTAGAAAAGGCTTTAAGGGACCCTGAGAAAGCTGCAGTTTTCCCAACGGTGAGAGCCTGGGCTCTGAGGACAAAGATGTCCACAGGGCAGCAGCAGAGGGAGGGAGTTGGGGGGGGGGCTGTGGGGTTGGAGGTAGTTGAGGCAAGCCTGACACAGGCCGGCTACACAGCTGGTCCTCTGAGTCTGGAGCAGTTCAGAAGATCTCAGGAGGTTGTATAAGCCACCCGGGATCCCCAGTGCAGAGTCTGAGCTAAACTGGCTGACCCTAACCTGGAGATCCTGACCTGATTGGCTTGGGCTTAGCACCCACAGATGACAAGATATTCCTCTGACGTCATTTGTAGGATCAGGGGTCAGTTACCCAAACCAGAACCTGAGCCAGCCTTGACAGTCTTCCACCCTGCCCTCTTCTCGACTCAAACCAGAAGTCAACAGACCTCAGAAAGACCATCCTCCCGTGTGGCCCCAGCCCCACAGTCACCTTCAGCCAAGCCCTTGATGGCCGATGCCACCCTCCATCCCTGCTCCCTCTTCTCCAGCAGCACTGCCATACAGACCTTTCGGAGCCTGCTGGACACAAGCATGAAGTCCTAGAAGCAGTCTAGAGGCTGCCCCTCTGCAGCCTTGCCCGAGCATCACCTTTATCCCTTTGCCTGCAGCTGCACAGCCAGGCACTCAGCTACCTCACACCTGCCTTTCTCATCCATCCCTCTTGGGCAGGTCCCAGGCCTGAACCCCCCCATCTGTCCTCTGTGAGCACCCAAGGTCTGGATGTCACAGAAGTGGCAGGAATCCACAATGTGTTAAGCCCAATAGAAATTTTATGCGAGACCTAAAAATCCAGGGCGCTGAAGAGATTGCTCCGTGGTTAAGAGCACTTTCTGTTGTTCAGAGGACCTGAGGTCAATTCCCAACACACACACACTGGGCAGACCACAACCACCTCTAACTCCAATTCCAGCAGGCCCAGTGCCTTCTCTGGCCTCCGAGAGCACCGACATGCACCTGGCATACACTCGTACAGACACAACACATATATGCAAATAAAAATAAAATGAAAACAGAATAGACAAAAAACAGTTTAGCACAACCGTAGGATACAACAAGATCCGTATACAGAAGCTGAGCTCTCCAGATGCAAGGGAGACCCAGAGAAGTAACAGTTCACCCAAAGGTGGGATGCCACAGGTCTGTAATTCCTGCATGTGGGAGGCAGGAGGACTATGAGTTCAAAGACAATCTGAGTTACATTAGCAAAACCCTGCCTCAAAAAAAAAAAATTCAACTCAGGTCTAGAGAGATGGCTCAGCAGTTAAGAGCACTGGCTGCTCTTCCAGAGGACCAGCACCCACAGAGAGGCTCACAACTCCAGTTCCAGGAGAAAAACCTGATGCCCCCTTCTGGCCTCTGTAGGTACTGCACACATATGATAGGCAGGCAAAATACCCATATACATACAATAAATATATCTAAAAGAAATTTTTAACTGAGGAAAATAAAATATAGATCAGTGAATCCCAAGTAGATCCCAGGAACCACCAGGACCCCCTCCCCAAAGCTGGGGGCTGTCAGTCTTATAGTCTTCACTCCCAGCCCCCAGTGGTCCAGAGCCACAGGCTGGCTGTCCCTGCACTAGGCTCTTTCTAAGGACTCAACACTGCGATGGGCTCCTCTATCTTGCACTTGCTCAGAAGCCTTGGCAAACCTGGGGGCCTTTGTCAGGGGACCCAGTGCCGGAGGATTCTCTAGAGAGGCGCCTCAGAATATGAGATGTCTCAGCTGTCGGGGAGCCTATCACCCGGCCACCTACCCACAGCTTCACCGAGCAGTCATAGGAACCACTGAGGATCCTGGTGTCATTCATACAGAAGTGGCAGGAGCTCACGATGTTGTCGTGCCCGATCAGAACTTTATACGGGATCTAAACAAAAGGACAGGTACAACCAGTTCAACAGTGTATGGGGACACAATAGGCAAACCAAGAGTGCTTCTAAATACGTGACCTGAAAAAAATGTAAGGAAACCATCCCACTACAAAAATGACAGGTAGAACGTAGTTGTATAAAGTGTATACCTTGGAAATAAAGAAACATTGTTGAAAGAAACTGAAGAAGACTTAAATAAATAGGAAGGCATCCCATGATCATAGATGAGCAGGTGTGATAATGTTAAAATAGTAGAAGTCGGGGGGGGGGGGCTGCAGGAGGGGGGAGAACAAGGGAATCCGTGGCTGATATGTAAAATTAAATTAAATTATAAAATAAAATTTAAAAAAATAGGAACATAAAAAAATAGTAGAAGTCTTCAAAATGACCTACAGATCCAACACCACCTTATCAGATTCCAAGATAATACGATGTATTTGTAGACAGTTACAAGGTGATCTTTTTATATGTGTTTTATTTTCATTTTTTATTTTTTGAGACAGGTTCTCTATAAAGCCCTGGTTGGCCTGAAACTGGCTCTGTAGACCAGGCTGGCCTGGAACTCACAGAGATCCGCCTGCCTCTGCCTCCCAAGAGCTGGGATTAAAGGTGTGTGCCACCACCACCCAGCTTCCTTGCTTGCTTGCAGGTATTTTAAATTTTATGTGTATGTGTGAGCGTATACCATGGGTGTGTCATTGCACTGGGAGGCCAGAGAGAGCCTTGAATGTCCTGGTTGTGAAGTCACAGGTGGTTGTGAGCCACCCAACATGGGTGCTGGGAATTGAACCTGGGTCCTCTGGAAGAGAAGTATGTGCTCTTAACCACTGAGCCGTCTCAAAAGAAAAGCTGGCAAGCTGGTCCTAAAGCTTTTGTGGGAATTCAAGAAGACCCCCAAACTGTGGGTGGGTGAGATGACTCAGAAGGTAAAGGCACTTGCCGCCATGGCTGGTGACCTGGGTTTGATTCCTAGGACCCACATGGTGGAGGGAGAGTACCAACTCTAACAAACTGTCCTCTAAACTCCAGACACATGCCATGGTGTGTGCACCTGCACACACACACACACACACACACACACACACACACACACACACGAAATAGAGGGAAAGATCCCGACTGCCAAAACAGTCTTTAGAAGGGACAAAGATGGAGGGCTAACATTTTGTGGTGTAATGATGGCATAAAGATAAAACTATTCGTATAACTCAGTGAAACATCACTGAGACTCAGAGAGAGCTGACTAATTTTTATGTGAAAGCCAAAGCAAAGGGGGAAACAGGCTGGCTCAGCCAGCAAAGTCCATGCTGCACAAACATGAAGATCCATGTTCCATCCCCAGAACACCCAGAAAAAAACTGGTGCTGTCGGCCCACAGTCAACTCCAGCACTGAGGGGCAGACAGGGAACCCCTGGCCCTCGCTGACCACCCAGCCTTGCCTAGCTGGTGAGCCCCCAGGTCCAGGGAGAGAGCGTGTCTCAAAAAACAAACAAAAACGCCCAGGTAGAGGCTGATGGGAAGCTCGGTGGGTGGAATCGATCCCGCCCTGAGCCCAATCACCAGGACCCACACACTGGAAAGAGGGAACCCGCTCCCAAAAAGTTGTCCTCTTTTGTCTTCATATGTGCGCACCCCTTCTCCACACACTAATAATAAATAAACAACAACAAAAAAATCCAAAGTGATGAGGTGTGAGGAATGACACAAGGTTGACTCTGGCCTACACTCATACACACGCACGCATGCACAAACGCACGGACACACAAGCACGCCTGAACACATATATGCTAGTATACATCACATGCACACACAAAAAGGAGAGAATAAGCCTTTTAAGCACATTCTCTGGGAAAACCAGTTACTTTCACACAAGCAGACAAAGCCGGATGCATACGTCACACCCCATACAGAAATGAGATAAAAATGGATCAAAGGCTTAAACGTTATATACTGAAAGTCTATGGCTCTGAGCTAAGGTGTAAATATTCACACTCTTGCCTTAGGGACAGCTTCTTAGATCTGACGCCAAAGTGCAAATGACAACAACAAGAATAAATGAGCCGATATCACCACAATTAAAAACATTTACGACAGCAGATCACAAGTCTTAAAACCCTCCATCAAAACATACAGTCCACCAGGCGCTGCAGCAGCCACCTTTAAAGATTTATTTGTTGTTATATTTTCGTGTGAGGGGGTGAGCACACGTGAGTGCAGCTGTCTGTGCAGGTCAGAGGCACCCAAGAGCTGGGTTCACAGGCAGTGGGAGCCACCTGATGTGGGTGCTGGGATTTGAACTTTGGATCTAGGAGAACAGCATAAGCTCTTAAATGCTAAGCCAACTCTCCAGACCCAAGGAGCATGCCTTTAATCCAAGCACTCAGGAAGACGAGGCAAGCAGATCTCTGTGAGTTCAAGACCAGCCTGGTCTGCACAGAGAATTCCAGGAAATTCAAGGATACATGAGACCCTATCTCAAAAAACAAATGAATTCAATTCAATTAAAAGCATTTGTGCTACTCATAAGTGGATACTAGATATAAAGCAAAGAACAATCAGACTGCAACCCACAGAACCAGAGAGGCTATATAGCAGGGGGTACCCTAGGATGACTGTGGCTTATAAGTTTTGGTTTTACCCAATCACTGGGCAAGCCTCAGTGAAACATTGCACTATTAGGACAAGAATTTATACTGTATCAAGCTGATAATAGAAAAAATAAATAAATAAAAGTGAAAAAAAAAGCATTTGTGCTACAGAGGATCCCATCAAGAAATTACATATCTGATATGGGACATGTATTTAGAATGCTAAAGAACTCAGAACTCAATGATTAAAAACAAACAAATTTTATTTAATTGTATTGTTTCTCTCTCTCTCTCTCTCTCTCTCTGTGTGTGTGTGTTGCACTAGCGTATGTGCATCTTCACACTTATGGGAGGTGCACCACACGCATGTGTGCATGTGGAGACCTGAGCTGATATCAGGAATCTCCACGCTCTACCTTATTTTTTGAGGCAAGGTCTCTCAATGGAAGATCTGCCACCAAACGTGGAGCTTACAGGTAGAGCTAGTGTGGCTAGAGCTTGATCCAGGTGGCCCACGTACTCCTTAGGATCACAGACAGGCTACCACGCCCTCTCAGTGTTCACGAGCTCTGAGGATCCAGACTCCAGTCCTCTGGTCTGCGCTCCAAGCACTTTTAACTACCGAGTCATCCACACACACCCCCCATTTCATTTCTTTCTTTTTTTTTAATTGAGATGTCTCACGTAGCCCAGGCTGGCCTCAAGCTTGCCGTATGGTCAAGAATAACCTGGAATTCCCTTCTTTTATTTATTACATTTACTTAGCATGTATTTATTTAGTAGTGTCTGCACTACACAGTGGTACACATGCGGCGGCAGTCAGAGCACAAGTGAGGCACCCGCTTCTCTCCTTCCGTCACGTGGGGCTGGGGATTGAACTCGGGCCAACAGGCTTAGTAGCCTTTTCCTGCTACACCATCTTGCATACCCAACCTTCAATTCCTGATCTTCCTGCCTCGACCTCCTGAGGGCTGAGATCGCTGGCATGTAACACTGTGCCTGCCTTATGCCGTGCTGAGGACTGAACACGGGGTCTTGTGCATGGTAGGCAGGCACTCTACGGACAAGTGAGCCCAGAGCCCGAACAGATGGGTGTTTCTCCAAAGACTTCCCAGCGGTTGGTCGAGAGCTAAGGGAAGACTATCAGCATCCTTAGTCACCAGGGAAACGCAAACAAGGACCGCAGAGCGATGTCGTGTCACCTGGATTATGATTGCTTAGGAAGTGTGGGCAAGGTTGTAGACAAATCAGAGCCGCACACACTGCTGGTGGAGTGTAAAAATGGATAGCCACTTCAGAAAACAGTTTGGCAGTTCTTTAAAAAGTTAAACTTGGGGACCAGAGAGACATCTCAACAGTTAAGACGGCTTCTTGTGCCAGGCGTGGTGGGGCATGCCTTTAATCTCAGCACTAGAGAGGCAGAGGCAGGCAGATCTCGAGGCCAGCCTGGTCTACAGAGTGAGTTCCAGGAAAGGTGCAAAGCTACACAGAGAAACCCTGTCTCAAAAAACCAAAAGAAAAGAAAAGAAAAAAACAAAACTAAGAGTGCCTCTTGCTCTTGCAGAGGACCCAAGTTCAGCTCCCAGCACCCACATCAGGCGGCTCACAGCTACCTGTAAAGGGATCTGATGCCCTCTTCAGGTCTTGTCAGGTATCTGTAGTCACATGGCATAGGTTCACACAGACACACATGTAGACATAAATAAAGATAAACCTTTTTTAAATATGTGGGGCCTGGAGAAATGGCTCAGTGTTCACAGCATTGGCTGCTCTTGCAGAGGACCCAGGTCCATTCCCAGTGCCCACGTGGTGGCTCATGACCCTCTATCACTCCCATTCTAGGGTTCAGATGCTCTCTTGTGGCTTCTGCAGGCACTACCACACATGGTGCACATGCACATATGCGGGCAAACACTCACATACATCAAATAAAATGTTTTACAACAAATGTGTGACAGCTACACAACGTGAAAATGCTTTAAAAAAAGACATTTTTCAGTTTGTACCTTGCTCAGTTGGACCGTATGATACAAGTATTATAACAGCAAAGCTGAGAAGCAAAGATCGTGTGTGTGTGTGTGTGTGTGTGAGTGTGTGTGTGTGTGTGTGTAAGACGGAGTGCACCCCTTACCCTGTTCCTCCTACAGCTAAGAATCATGGGGTACAGTGTGCCGCGACTCGGGGTGCTGAGGAAGCAAGAAAAGAATGAAGGGAAGGAGACAGAGGGGTTTGCTCTCTGCTCCCAAGAGAGGGCAGCAGTGGGAGGGCGCAGAGTGGGGGCAGGTGGTGGGACGGCCAGCTGGGTCCTCTTGGTGGGTGGCTCTGACCTTGGCAAGAGGCTGGTGGTTGCCCCACAACCTCTTCACTATTGCCTTGTGCTTCGCCCGTGGCAGTTCCGTGTCCACAGCCAGGGGGTCGCGAGCGGCCAGCATATGGTACTGACGGATATTCGGGAGGGACAGCTTGAAGCGACCCAAGGCTCTCATCAGGGTGACCCACGGCACCTTGCTGGGTCGCACACTGGAAGGGATGGAGGACGAACTGCCCCTGCCTTCGCTTGAGCCCCTCCTGCCCTCAATGGAACTTCGCCTGCTCTCGAACGAACCCCTCATGCTGTCGATCGAAACCCTCCTGTCTTCGCCCAAACTCCACTTCTTGGACCCCATGCCCGTGGACTCCTTCTGTGCAGAGATCTTCCTCCTGACCTCGCCAGGACCCTTCTGGGCCTCTCCGGGGTCTTTCTTCATCTCAGCAGAAAGTTTCCTGCTGTCTCTGGAGCCCTTCCTGGTCACTGCTGAACCCTTCTGGATCTCTGCGGAACCTCTCCTGGTGTCCACCGAGGCTTTCCGGGGGACTGGCGGTGAGGCCATCTTGGTGCCTGCCCGGCCCACAGGCCAGTCACAGGCCCAGCAGGGAACGGTGGCACCGCGTGCCCACACCCGTGCGGAGCCCTTCGGATCCACGTGCTGCACTGGGTTCTGCCATTTACCTGCCCCCTTCCTGACTCAGGCAGGATTGCTGCTTTCCAGGCTAGCCTGAGCTACATAGCAAGCCCCAATCTCGAAAGAGAGAAGGGAGGAGTATCCGGTGGAAAGGAGAGAGGAGGAAAGAGAAAATGGGGGGCGGGGATAGAAGATACCGCCCATATGGAGTACCCCTATAAATGATCTCTTGCCACATGAGGAAGGAGACTGAGGTCCAAACCCAGGAGCCTTCCTTGTGCCCTCCTGGATGCTGGCTCCCTGTCACAGGGCAGTCTCTGTCCTTTGCCTGTGTAGGGCTCGCAGCACACCCACTTTGTGTTTGGGAGTTGATCGACAAATGGCCCCTAAGTTATGGAATGACCTGGATGGAACGGGACACGGCTTCTGGGGACCAGGGTCACACCACTTGTGTGTTTATACAGGAAAGATTCATCACAATCCAATGATAGTTACATGCAGGGGAAAAAAAAAAGAGGGTTCTTATGTGGTCAAACAAAGCGTGATTTTCTTCCTGCTTCTTTTGAAGTCTGTTTTGTTGTGTAAAGTCCTCTGAACTTTGGAGGGTTTTTTTCCCCCTCAAGGTCTGGGATGAAATCAGAGCCTGGCTCAGGGAAGTTTCCACCCCCACCTCCATCCTGCCCCTCTCCAGCTGGCCTGTGGGACCCATTGCCCCACTCAGTCTGCGCCCCCCCCAAGAGTGGCAGCCTCCTCCGCAGACCCTCCTCTTCTGAGTCCCAGCTGCCCTTACTGAACTCAGCTTCTTCACACCAACACCAGAGAAAAGCCTTCACTCTTCTTTTTAAAACCTCCAGGAAACTCCAAGAGAAATCAAGAAGCACATAGAAAAAAAGCCACTTTAATTAAACTGTCTTTTTACCCTATAACATGAACTGACATTAAAAATAGAAATCAATTTCTGCAACCTTTCTGTGGTTGCAATCTGTGAAATGTCAAGGTTTAAAAAATTATTTTACAGCAGGAATTGACATATAAATACAATCTGTACAATGTGTGAGCGGGGAAAATACAGACTTCCATCACGGGGGAGACTCCAGACTAAGACAGGCCAGGGCAGGGCTGCATTACTGCCTCCTCAGGGGGAGACACTTCAGTCTGTAGAAGAAACGGGAGAGAAGGGTGAGACAACTGGAAATCAGATGGCTCCCTGTGCCACATCCTAACCCCTAACACAGGCTTTAGACTAGAGCCCAGGCTAGCCTCACATGCACAGCAATCCCCCTGCCTCAGCTCCCAAGCGCTGCGACTGCACACATGAATCACCACAGCTGGCCTTAATCCTTATTTTGTTTTTTCAGACTTACTACTATCATGTTTACATCATGTGTACATGCCTGTATGTGTGTGTGTGTGTGTGATGTGTGTGTGTGTGTGCGCATGTGAGTACAGGTGCTCTTAGAGTCCGGGGGGCGGGGGGTGAGCTCCCCTAGAACTGGAGTTACAGGCAGCAATGGGCTGCTTGCTGTAGATTCTGGGAACCAAACTAGGGTCCCCTGTAAGAGCAGAGCTACTGAGCCATCTCTCTAGCTCCTTAGTCCTGATTTTAAACTGTTTCTTTCCACTATTTCCAGAGTACACAGCGAGACCCACAAACTCACCTCACACCAGGATCAATTTCTAACAGTAACTTCTGATGCCAATTTCACACACTCACCTCATCCATCATATGACTTTTGGAAAGAAACAAAAACATGTTCACTTTAGGGCCCAAAGCTTTCGAGTCATCAGGTCTAAAATCTCAATTTCAAAATGCACAAAAGTGGGAGCTGGGCATGGTGGTGCACACCTGTAATCCCAGCACACAGGGGCTGAGATGGGAAGATCAAAAGTTCGAGGCCAGATGGGCTAGATAGCAAGACCGTCTCAAGAAAGGAAAGAAAAAGGGGAAGAGATGACTGCAAAGGAAGCCCACGGCCCCTCGACTGGACTCAGAGTAGGGCTTCACTCTAGGGAGAAAACCAAGGACAGAACAGACAACACTCCATTTTTCATTTACATAAAGGAACACTACACAGTCAAGGACCAACCAGCTACTGTTGCCTAGGTAACAGAAGCATCTCCTAAGCCAGCTTATATAACGTAATTCCATTAGGGCTTGTGGGCCTAGCTCAGTGGGATAGCACTAGCATGCATGAGATCCTGAGTTTAATCCTCAGCATTGTAAATAAATACTACAAGGGAAAAAGCACACACAACTAAATTAAACATGATTCCTTTAAATAAAACTAAAATTTAGTAGGAGCTGGGCATGTTTGTGCATACTGATAATCCTAGTACTCAGAGGTCTGATGCAGGAGCCTGATGGAGGCCAACCTGGGCTAAATAATGAGATACTATTTCTTTTGTTTGTTTGTTTTATGGGACAGGGTTTCTCTGCATAGCCCAGACTGTCCTGGAACTCACTCTGTAGACCACCCATCATTTTACGTAAGTTTTACATGTCAAGCAGCACACAGCTACCTGCCTCTGTTTTCTGTCTGTCCTAACACACTCTCCTGACAAACACTGAGGGGCTTCCATCTGTGTGACCCTTGTGTAGGGTAAGTCTCCCACTGCTCAAGTGCTGATGTCAGATCCAGGGTCGGTGGCTCACATCTGCAATCTCAGCCTTCTAAAGGGGAAGGCAGGAGAATCTTCATGGCTTTTAGGTCAGCCTGGGCTACACAGTAAATTCCAGGTCAGCCCAGCTTAGAGAGTGAGACCTGTCTTAAACAAAGAGGGTGGTACCAAGTGCAAGCAGGGTTAATTAATGGGTGTATAGTTGATTTTCATTGTTAACTTGACTGGATTTGGCATCACCTAGGAGACATATCCTTAGTCTTCTGTGATGGTGTTCCTAGAGTGGTTTATTGAGAAGATTCACCCTGGATGTGGATGGCAATGTCCCAAGGCCTGGGGTCCCAGACTTAACAAAGAGAGATAGAGGAGGTGCCAGGTGGTAGTGGCACACGCCTTTAATCCCAGCACTCGAGAGGCAGAGGTGGGCAGATCTCTGTGAGTTCCGAGGCCAGCCTGGCCTACAAAGCGAGTTCCAGGACAGGTGCAAAGCTACACAGAGAAACCCTGTCTCAACAACAACAACAACAAAAAACAAACAAACAAAAAAAGGGACAGAGGAGGAAGCCAGCTGAGTGCCAGCCTTCATGTCTGCTACCAGATCCACAGAGAAGTGATGAGTGGCCGTCCCATACAGTGGGCTGCACCACCAGACTGTGAGCCGATCCCTCCCTTCCTCAGCTTGCTCCCTGTCAGTCATTTTCTCACAGCATAGAAGAGAAACAGGAAACTGCTACCAAGGACTGGGTCTCCTGACTGGAGCTTACCAGTTAGAACTGGTTTTGGGGAAGAATGAGCTGTAAGATAGAGAAACCCTGGAAGGCAGCAGACCTTTATGGACCAGCTGGTGGGCATGCGCAGACGGTAGTAAGGATGGAGGGCAGGACAGTAGGACCTGCTCGTGAGCTTCCACAGGGGAACAAGGGCTCTGCGGGGGACTGGGCTAGAGGCCGTCCACGTCACAGTCTGAAAGTGGGGGTGGGCTGGGCTGGAGAGATGGCACCTGCTACTCTTGCAGAGGATCTGGGTTCACATCGAGGTACCCAAATAGCAGCTCACAACCACTGTGCCTCTAGCTCCAAGGGATCCAACACCTCCTCCTGGCCTCTGTGGGCACTGTGTGCACATGCAGGCAGACAAACACATAAAAGAAATCAATCTTGAAATGTATATATCAAACATGCATAGCAATGTATATATGATGTGTGTATATAGCTACATGTGTGTATGATTACATGTGTATGACTGTGTGTATATGACTCTGTGTGGGTTTGTATTTGTGTTTATATGATTATGTATATGCATGTTCATGCACGTGTATGATTGTGTGTATATGACTCTATGTGTGTATGTGTATGTGTGCGTGTGTGTTTGCACAGAAGTCTTGAAAGTTAACAGGGGATCTATGGAGGAGGTTAATGTGAGAAGAGAGCTTTTTCTGTTGGGCCTGAATATTTCTTCTGTTTCTATTTCACCCCCACTTTGGGTTTTTGAGATACAATATCACACCATGTGGCACACATTGTCTTCAAACTTGACTCAGCCTCCCAAGAGCTGGGTTTCAGGGGAGTGCCACCACCCCAAGACAAATCCCTCACTTCTGACACTGACCTCAAAGCATGCTTGCTGTGTATACTGTATATTGGACAAGGCTCTGCGAGCTCTGGACGCTCCGCCCTCCCCCGGGGCCTACCGTCTCAGCAGCTCCTGGGGGGACAGGTCTGCGGCGCCCCCGTCCTCGCTGTCGCTGCTGTCAGAACTGCTGCTCTTCTCCAGCTTCTTACTTTTTTGCTTACTTCTGTGTCTGTGCTTCTTGTGTTTCTTCTTCTAGGAAAAAGAAAATAAAAATGACCATTAGGAAGCGAGAGAAACAAACGGGGCTTCCTCTAGGACGCGATGAAGTGAAGACGCTGAGTGAGCAGGGCTGGAGTGGCTCAGGGGCAAAGTTCTTGTTGACCAAGCTCGGATACGGAAAAGACAGATGTGGTGGCCGGGTCACTGCCCCATCCCAGCAACAACAAGCTCCGGGTTCAGAGAGACCCTGCTCAAAAAAATAAGGTGGAAGGGGCTGGGCACAGTGGCATGCCCCTTTAATTCCAGCACTCAGGAGGCAAAGACAGGTGGCTCTCTGTGAGTTCAAGGCCAGCCTGGTCTACAGAGTGAAATCTGGGATAGCCAGGGCTATACTGAAAGACTCTGTCTCAAAAACAAAACAAAACAAAAAAACACAAAAAGGGTGTAGAATGATCGAGTATGATGCTTGATATTGACCTCTGACCTCCATATACACATTTGAGCACACACATTCTCGCGCACGCGCGCGCACACACACACACACACACACACACACACACACACACACACACACCTAACCCAGGAGCATGGGGTGTGACTTAATGGTAGAGCTCTGGTCTAGAATCTGCCAATGAAGTTGGGTTATTGTTTAGTGTAGAGTGTTTGCCTAGAACCCCCCAGTGAGGGGCTGGCAGCATAGCTCAGCAGTTAAATGCTTAGAATTTGTCTGAGAGGGGCCGGGAACTTGGCTCAGAGGTAGAACCTTATCGTAGATAATGACCTGGGCTGAAAAGAAAGAGAAAAACCACCTATACCCGGCATGTGTTTGGTTGCTGGAGCTGTTAAAAAAACAAAGCTTTTTTTAAATTTAAAACTTTAAAAAAATTAAAATTCTCCTTTGGAGCTCACTTTGGTCTAATGGTGACAGCCAGAAGCTGACAGCCGTGACACCTCAAATCGTGTACATGCTGATCTCTCCAACAGTTCAACAACAGACACAGCAGAGCCACACAATGCAGGCAGGACCTTGTGATTCTCCGCCCCCATTCTCCTACCAACCTGACTAGTTTGTTGGACAAAAGAAACCACAAGCAGGAGGAGCATCGGGCAGGGCAGAGAGAGGAAGGGGCAGAAGGTCACTGAAGAGCAGGCCTAGAACACAGGGCGCTCAGGCCTGCCTTCTCCTGTAGCCGGCAGTGGTGGCTTCTCACGGACTCTACTCCAGGGCTGGGCCACACAGGCACCCGCCACACAGGCACCTGCCACACAGGCACCCGCCACACAGGCACCTGCCACACAGGCACCCGCCACTAACCCAACCAGACGTAGGTTCTGAGCTGAAAAGGCACACGGATGACAAGCGAGGGGACAGTGACAGTGGAGTCTGTCACTGGTCCTTCCTCTCAAGCTTCTTTCCCTTCAGACGGCCACCACGCACCAAGAGCTCCGTCAGTGGGGATAATGAGATGGCTGTGGCAGTTTTATTATTTAATGCTCAACCTTTACTATAAAGTACCTCAAATCCTTTTTTCAATGTTCTTTTTCTTTATTTTTGTGTGTACGGGTGTTCTGCCTAAGTGTATGTCTTGTTCACCACATGCATGCAGTGCCTGCAGAGGCCAGAAGAGGGCATCAGATCCCCGGGGACTGGAGCTATAGTTGTGAGCCATCATGTGGGTGCCAGAACACACTCTGATCCTCGGCAAGAGCAGCTAGTGTGCCTAACCAGAGCCATCTCTCCAACCCAAATTCTACCTATCCATCCATCCATCCATCCATCCATCCATCCATCCATCCATCCATCCACCCACCCATCCATCCATCCATCCATCCATCCACCAATCCATCCATCCATCCATCCATCCATCCATCCATCCATCCATCCATCCATCCACCCACCCACCCACCCATCCATCCATCCATCCATCCATCCATCCACCATTCCATCCATCCATCCACCCACCCACCCACCCATCCATCCATCCATCCATCTATCCATCTGTCCACTTTTTAGTCTTTACCAAATTATTTATATTTTCAAGACATATCTTGCTAGGTAGCCCAGGCTGGCCTCAAACTCTTCATTCCCTGCCTCAGCCGTTCAAGCAGGGAATCACAGCTATATGTCACCATGCCTGATTGACTGGGCACAAACTTCTTTTCTTTTTTGTTTTTGTTTGTTTTAAGGCAAGGTTTTCTTTTCTTTGTGGGTTTTTTGTTTTTGTTTTTGTTTTTGTTTTGTTTTGTTTTTAAGTGCAACTACTTAAAATGTGCTGCTCTAAAAGAAAACAAAGTTTCTGGAAAAAGACTTAGCACTGCATGTGACCAATTCAATCAAGGCCCGAGGGACCCATGTCCCTCCTGTGGCCAGCAGCTCCTCTGGGCTTTTCAGGACACACGCACACTTCTCTCCACTCCCGGGAGGACTCACTTTCTCTTTCTTTCGTCTGTGTTCCTTCTTGGCCTTGTGTTTTTCTTTGCTCTTCTTAGGTTTCTCTTTTTGAGGTGTCTCAAGTTTCTGGCGAGTATCTGGGGGTGGGGGAGAGCAGTATAATAAACATGTGAGCAACAGGGAGAACATGAAGACTAACCATTAAAAAAGGTCTGCAGTTTTCTAATCACATTGTTAGTCCGATATTTCAAAATTTCACCTCCCCAAAGTTTTTCTTTAATCCTACATTTGAAAATCCTATCCCCTAAGTAACCCATGCACCAAGTTATTATTCACTATTTTATGGATATCAAGGGCATTCTGGGAAATGTGCATAAAAAAAACATAGAGTACTTCAGCTAGCAAGTACTAACACCAACCTGGAACCAAAGATCCATGAACCAAAGCCAAGAGAAACACTACTGCTGGCATTCTTTGAAAGTTGGATCATAGGCCACACCAGTATTTAGGTGTGAATACTACAGGAAGCGTCATGGTGGGCAATGGAACCACATGCTACTTATCTAACTGGGCCACGTTATCATGTTAGCCTGGCCTTCAGAGTCATGGTAAAAACCAGTCTGAATATTTCCACAGGGGACGTTAGCTGTGGCCCCTGCAGGAAGCTGCTAAAGATGATGGGGAGGAGGGCTGGCCTGTGCCCACGGCCCAAGTAACAGGCTGATTTTATTTGCTCTGTTAGCCAAAATCCAAGAGAACCTTAAAATCCACAATGCCCCTCCCATCTTTTTTTTGGAGACAAGGTCTCACTGTGTAGACCTGACTCTTCTAGAATTCGCTCTGGCTTTGAACTCACAGAGATCCACTTGCCTCTGCCTCACGAGTGTTGGGATTAAAATTGTGCACCACCACACCTGACTCTTTCTTCTTCATTTCCAAAAGTGATTTTTTAATTTTAAGACAGGGGCTGACTAGCTGCAAACTTGTCATCCCCCTGTCTCAGTGCCTGAGTGGTGGAGTTATAGTACCATACCAGCCCTGTAAAATGACAACATTTGAGATGCTTCGAACATCTCAAAGCAGAGAAGGAATGGACATTTTGAGCTTCGATACTGTAAAGAAACAACTGGTTCAGGCACTCAGTGGAGGCGGCAGGTGTCCAGATGTGACTGTAATCAGAAACACATGTGAACACTTGGCGGACGAGGAGTCAGGTGGGACATTATTGGTGCTCTTCTTTTGCAGGGGCGGCACGTGGGGGTGTGGACTCACTGGGGCAGAAGACGGGAGGCAGCCGAGGTCCAAACTCTTCTCGTTCATCGATCTGTACCTTTTGGATGGGGAAGGGGGTTGCAGGCTCACAAGGCTTCGGCTCAGCAGCTGAAAAACAGTGTTTTAATGTCACCCATCTGCCCGGTGCTAATGCATCTGAGTCTTGGTGTCTTTGCCACCAAATGCTGCACTTTCTTCGCTCTCCTAAAGCAGCCAGTGCTGAGCAGCCAGTGGTAAACATGGTGGAGGCCACCTCTGCCTGTGGACACTGGAGCTGGGAGGTCAGCTATACTAGGCCACACAGAACCAAGTGCATGGCAAGTTGTCCACAGGAAGCCACTGTAGCCAGGGCATGCACTCCAGATCTTTTTTTTTTTTTTTTTTCTTAAGCCAATCTTACGTAGCCCAGGTTAACCTTGAACTCGCTATGTAGCTGAGGATGGCCTAGATCTCTTGAGCCTCCTATCTACACACCAGTTCTGGGCCCTGTACAGTCTATGTGATGCTGGGGATCAAACCCAGGGCCCTGTGCACGGGAGGCAGGCACTCTACCACTGAGCTATATGCCAGTTCTATACTTTTTACCATTTTTGTTGGAAACAGGGTCTCACTGTGTAGTGCTGGCTGTCCTGGAACTCACTATATAGACGAAGCTGTCCTTGAACACCCAGAGAGCCACCTGCCTCTGTCTCCTGAGTGCTGGGTTTAAGGTGTGTACCACCATGCCCAGCCTACTTTTAAGCTTTTAGATTTCAAGTGTACATGACTGTACAGTTAAAAACAATGAGGTTTATCCACAGGGAAAAAAAGAAAGCAACATTGTAATCATCTAAAACTAAATATTGTACCATATCCCTGTGTGACTTCCTGGTTAAGGGCCTCAGGATTTAGATGCTGCTGTATCAGAATTTCCCAAGATGCAGATGGAAAACTGCCCACTGCTCCAGCATCCCAGAGTTCTCCTACTTCAGATGGCCTCTCTTTTTCTGTCTGGAATGCTCAGAGAGGCGCACAGAACAAGCAGGCCAGTCTCCTGGGCAACCGTGGAGCCAGGAAATGAGCAGACCCTCTTAGGAAGGGTCAGTATGGCGGCCATGCCTGCTTGAGCCAGCCAAGCACACCACCACATCCTTGTGTGCCTTGGGACCGCATGCTTTCCCAGAACCTAACACTCCCTCAGCAGCCAAGTAGAAAGAGAAAGAACCCAGGGTCTTGTCCATGCTAGATACTGAGCTCCACTACAACCCTTAAGAAAAAAATCTTTAAAGGGAAAATTATACTTTTTCAATCCTTCTTAACTAGGCTAAGTTGGGAAATCAACATTATCAAACACAACTATCTTTAAAATACACATCAGAGATATAAACTAGATTAGCCAAGACTCTGCTCACACAAACTAAAATATAATGATGAAAGGGCCAGAGGGATGGCTCAGTCCCTCAAACAAGCATGAGGACCTGAGTTTGAGCCCAAAACCCACATAAAAAGTCCAGTACGATGGCATGCACTTGTAATTTCAGTGCTGGGACAGGTGGGATCCTGGGGTTTGATAGCCAGGCTGCTTAGACAACCTGGTGAGCCCCAGGTACCATGAGACCTCATCTCAAAAAGCAAAGTAATTGTTTATGGAGGCATGACACCCAAAAGGCAAGGTGGTTGGCTCAGGAGACACACTGAAGGCTGATCTCTGGCCCCAGTGTGCATGCACGCACATGTGCACACCTGCACACACTAACACACATATATACGTGCACACACATGCATATGCATGGGGGGGCACATATGTGCACACATGTGTATGAGATATCACTAATTGCTAATTGTTAATTGTCCTAGTTTAAGGTGGAAAGCCAAATGTGGTGCAAGCCTGTAGTCCCAGGATCTGGGAGGTAGAGAAAGGAGGATCAGAGGTCCCAACCCATCCTCTGGAGGTTCAAGGCCAGAACGGGCTTCCCACCAGCCTGTCTCACCACAAGCAAGCAAGACCACACCTAACCCCCAGTGCCCAAGTCAGGGAGGTGACCATACCATGGGTCACAGAGGTCTCCCCAGCGGCAGCCTCCTGGGCACTTTTAAAGCTGGTCTCCTCAGTGTGCTCCTGACTCTCTTCACTGTCGTCTTGCTCCTCTTCTGAGGAGGAGGACTTCTCATCAGAAGAACTGGCGAAGATGGCCTTGAATAAATCCATGGAAGGGCGACTACCTTCCCCGTCCGTCTGTGCGTCCACACCTTTGTCTACAGTCTGCGTTAACAGAGAAATAGCAGTCAGGAATAAAGGGACTCGATGCTTTGGAACACACATGCGCACATGAGCAGACAGTTAAGATTGGCCTTAGGGGCTGGACAGATGCCCAGTGGTTAAGAGCACTGGCTACTCTTCCCTGACACCTCACATCCGCCTGCAACTTCAGTTCCCAAGGATTGGAAGTCCTCTTCTGGCCTCGGCAGGTACCACACACACATAGTGCACAGATGTGCATGCAGGCAAAACACTCATACACATTCTTAAAAAATGGTTTAGGGTCTCCACCACCACTGCCTAACTGAGCTGCAGCATCTCCCTCTCTGTGAGGCTCTCTAGAATATGCTCAGGAAGCATTCGCAGCTGAGGCCTTCTTGGAGTCTGGCCATCAACAGGTTGCAGAGGACCCAGAGAGATGAAGCTGGCCACAATGCCTGTGTAGTTTCAAGAGTCCACCCAGGCCTTCGGTGTCCAATATTAAATTAATCAAGAAACCAGCTGTAGTGGGACAACTGCAGTCCCAGCACTGGGGAGGCAGAGGCAGGGGGATTGCACTTTGAAGCCAGCCTGAGCTATAGAGTGCATTTCTGTCTCAGAAAAGCAAATAAAAGCAGTGAGGAAATGCTGAAGAGAAAGCTGGAGCCTCTGCACACAGCAAGAAGGAAGCCAGGACACAGGGTTTAAAATGGCCACAAACCTCCTCGGTAATAGCTTAGGGTACTTCTTAAATAAGCCTGAGTGATGAGTACTGAGGCAGGAGGACAGAAGGAAGAGGTGGGGTTTGAGGGCCTGGACTGTGTAAGAGCAGCGAGCAAGCTGGGATACTCATTCTCTGTGCTCCTGATGGTGTGTGTGTGTGTGTGTGTGTTTGTGTGTGTATGTGTGTGTGTGTGAGACTTGAGGCTTGAGCCCCGCCCTCAGCAGTGGACTGTGACCTGGAAATGTCCCCTTTCTGCTAGATTATGTGTAATGTGTCACAGCAGCAGGAATGACACCAGAGCGGTCTGTGGTCCCCCGGGGACACCGCATCGTGAGAAACAGATACTGAAATGGCGGGAAAGTTGGCGTTACCAGACTTTGGTTTTTCTTTTTTTGAGACGAGGTCTTTCTATTAGCCTTGGATGGCCTGGAATTGTCTATATAGACCAGGCTGGGCTCAAACTCAAAGAGATCTGCTTGTCTCTGCCTACTGAGTGCTGAGATTAAAGGTGTGTGTGCACCACACCCAGCTTCATACTTCTCTAAGTAGTTGTTGTAACTGTGCTCTAAGAATAAAGGTCAAATAAACAAGAAGATTTCATTTAAAGTCTTAGCAAAAAAAAAAGGGGGGGAATGGATATTTTAGAGGTGGAAAATATAAGAATCAAAAACTTTCAATTCATTGCTGAGCCGGCTTCGGAGACATGTGCTTACAGTCTCATCTACTGGGAGCATGAGGTTAGAGAATCATGGGAGCCCAGGCGCTGAAAGCCAGCTGGGCAACACGGCAAAACCCTCCAGGCAATACCCCAAACAAACAAACCATCACTGTATTCAACAGCAGAATGGAGACAACACTGGAAAGTCTACTAAGTTGAAAACAGTTCAACAAAAAAATGCATCACTTTGAACAGTGGAGAGGAAGAGAAAAGAGAAATTAACAAAAATGAACAGAAACTTGTAGGATACTATCCAAAGATCTTAATGATTCTGTCATTAGAATCCCAAGACCACCATGGTTTGACTGTGAACCGCCCCTGTAGGTGTTCAGTGCTGGGTCCCCAGCTGAAGTGGTTTGAAAGAAAAAGGCCCCCAAAGGTGGTGGCACTATTAGGAGGTGAGGCCTTGTTGGAGGAAGTGTGTCACTGAGGAGGCAGGCTTTGAGGGCTCATATATGCTTAAGTTATGCCCAGTGAGACAGACCACTTCCTGTTGCCTAGGCTCAAGACGTAGGAATCTCAACTGCTTCTCCAGCACCATGTCTGCCTGCATGCCGCCATGTCCCCACCACGATGATAACGGACTGAAACTCTGAAATTGTAAGCCCTCCAATGAAATGTTTTCTTTATAAGAGTTGCCGTGGTCACGTGTCTCTTCACAGCAATAGAAACCCTAACTGAGACACCAGCTGCTGATGCTCTTTTAAGAACTTGGAGGAAGTAGATCCAGAGAGGTTCTGTCTTATTCTGGACCTGCTCTCCTCCCCACGCCTCCTCTCTCCTTCTTTCTTCCTCTCCCCCTCCCCCCCTCCTGCTTCCTGGCTGCCAGGTGAGCATCCTGCACCCCAGCTGCCAGGGCATGGTGCTCAGGCCCAGACACACAGAGGCAGGTGAGCATAGGCTGGACCATTTGAAACTGAGTCCAAACACGTAATACCCTCTTCTAAGTACTGCCATTCTCCTGTCACCACGGAAGGGACTGAGGAGAGGAGCAGAAGAGTCCTCAGGGTCTGGGGACATAGCTCAGTGGCAGAATGCATGCTTGGTATGCATGGGGCTCCAAGTTCAATGCCAGCTCTGCCAACTTAGCTGAGGAGCTACATCCCCAGCCCCCCAAATATTTTCAACAAAAACTGTATATCTAACAAAAACAAACAATCCTCAGAAATGAAGGCAAAATACAAGTCATTCTGAAATGAGGAAATTTAAGGCGATAAGCTGTCAGCTCTGCGGTGAAAGATGTGCTTGGCTGACTGTTCTTCTAGAGGTCCTGAGTTCAATTCCCCACAACCACATGGTGGCTCACAACCATCTGTAATGAGATCTGGTGCCCTCTTCTGGCCTGCAAGGACACATGCAGACAGAACACTGTATATAATAAATAAATAAATCTTTAAAAAAAAAAGAAAAATGTGCTTGGGAGGTTCCTCAGGAGGAGCAGGAAGGAAGATGTATGACCCAGGGGATGGAGAAGGACCATCAGAAGCAGTTAACAGCTGAATTATCAAAATGATGTAATCTCGCCATTGGCCTGTCTAAACATATGGATGACGGAAAGCAGGCATGACAGACATCACAGGAAGAGCTGTCAGTTCATGTGCACGGAAAACAGTTTAACGTGGAAGGAGGCTGTGGAGTGGGAGGTCCTTATCTCCTTAAGGTGGCTGATCCACAGAAGATCTGAGGAGATGCAGGCACTACATTCCCCAGAGCAAATGCTAAGAGACATACTAAGAAAGCCTGGCGATGGTGGCGCATGCCTTTAATCCCAGCACTCGGGAGGCAGAGGCAGGCGGATCTCTGAGTTCGAGGCTAGCCTGGTCTACAGAGCGAGTTCTAGGATGGCCAGGGCTACACAGAAAAACCCTGTTTCGTAAAAACAACAACAAAAAAGTTAAAAAATAATAAATTAAGCCAGGTGAGTCTTTAATCCCACACTTGGGAGACAGAGGCAGGTGGATTTCCATGAGTTCAAGGTCAGCTTGGCCTACAAATCTAGTTCCAGGGCAGCCACGGATACCACAGAGAAACCCTATCTAAAAAAAATAATAATAAGTAAGTAAATAAACAAATGAATGAATGAATGAATTACAATAAATAAATAAATTAGGGGCTGGAGAGAGGGCTCAGTGGGTAAGATCACTGGCTGAGGAGCGTACCCAAGCTCAGTTCCCAGCATCAACATGGCAGCTCACAACTGCCTGTAACTCCAGCCCTATGGAATCTGATGTCTCCTTCTCACCTCTGTGGGTACCAGCATACATGTGGCATGTAGACACACTCACAGATACATATAAATAAAAGTAAAAAAAATAATAATGATAATACGTAGGGAAATCCAAGCGGTATACTAATAATTACTCGAATGTCAGAAGGCAGGAGAGAAGAAAGAAAGGGAAAGAGGCTGTGGTGGTGTGAATGTAAACGGCCGCCATAGGCTCACAGGGGAGGCACTATTGGGAGGGGTGGCCTTGTTGGAGGAAGTGTGTCACTCTGGCGGCAGGTTTGAGTCTCCTATGCTCAAGATACTGCCCGATGTCTGAGTTCTGAGTTCACTTCCTGTCACCCGTGCAAGATGTAGAACTCTCAGCGACCTCTCCAGCACCACGTCTGCTTGCACGCCGCCACGACCCACCATGATGATGGACAGAACCTCTAAACTGTAAGCCACCCAATTAAATGTTTTCTTTTAAAGAGTTGCCGTGGTCATGGTGCCTCTTCACAGCAATAGAAACCCTGACTGAGACAGCGGGTGAACATAAGCCAGATATTGTGGTTCACATTTTGGAATTCCAGCATGGAGGAGGTAGAGACAGGAGATTCAGGAATTCAGTGCCAGCCTCAGCTATATAAGGATTTTGAAGCCAGCCTGTGTTACATGAGATTGTCTTCAAAACCAAGAGTGAATATGAAAAAAGTAAAGAAACTACATATATGATAATTAGAAAACTAAATCCAAAAATATCAATAACTATGTTAATATAAATATTCAAAATATAAGATTATTAAAAATATTTTAAATAACATCCAAGGGCATGCTATTTATAAGAAATCCACTATAAATATAATGATATTGACGGGTAAAAAGTAAAAGGATTGAGCTGCGCATGGTGGTCACACGCCTGTCATCCCAGCACCTGGAAGCTGAAGCAGGAAACTGAAGAGTTCAGGGCCACCCTGCCTACACAGTAAGACCTTGTCCCTCAAGACAAAGCAGCCTGGTGAGATGGTGCAGAGGGCAGAGGCACTTGCGCCCAGCCTGACGACCTGAGTTCAGTCCCGCAGGCCCACATGATAGAAGGAGAGAACCCACTCTCGGAGGCTGTCCTCTGACCCACATATGCACAAAAAGCAAAGTAAACAGAACAAGAGCACCCGGGGCATCTTCGCCACAAACGACCACTTATTGGAAAGTTGTGTCTTCTCATGAACACATTAAGTCTGCTTTTGATGGTTTATGCTAAGCGAGAGCTGCTCTAGCCAGAGGAGGTGAGCTGTGGGTCTATCCAATGGGCTCAAGCCAGGCACAACCCAGGGGCACATCCACGTGCTGTTGGTTTCCATGAGCTAACTTGTTCGGGAACAGGTGTCCTCAGGTACTGACCCCCTGCCTGTGGTCTCCCTCACACTCCCTGCGGACGGAACAGGGAGCTGCAGCAGAGGCTGTTCAGCCCACAGGGCCTCAACCACTTACCACACCACTGCACAGCAAAGGTCTGCTGGCCCCGCTACTGAGCAGAGAACACACCACACAGAGGAGGGCCCAGGCCAGCGCTGCAGCAGACAACCCAGGCTCCATACCTTGTCTGGGTGTGGCTCCGGGGCCTGGTCTTCCTCTTTGTTTCCCGGGGCGCTGGGTTCTTGTCTCGGTGGCCCAGCTTTTGATCTAGCCTGACTTAAAAACTCACTAATGGAATCATCCTTCTTCTCCTGCTTGGATGTGTCCCATCGTGATGGTTTCCTGGATTCTAAAAGGCAGGAACCCAACAGAACTAGAATTAGTGAGGAGAAGGCAAATTCTTCAAGACTGGCCTTTCATTTGCTCAGAGTCTCAGGACACCTTGGATGGGCCAGGCTCAGGGGATAGCACAGGCACAGACAGACCCAAGCGCTAAGGTTAGACACGGACCTGGCCTGACTGACGGGCACCAATGCACGGATATTAGCCCATCTCAAGGGGTAAGTCTGCACCGTGATCGCACGGAGAGCTGGACTACCCATGACTCTCTGCCTTCCAGCCCATGAGGGGTTGAGACCCGAGTCAGTGCCTTGGACCCAGGGAGCTCTACTCACTGTCAGAACCGCGTTGCTGTGCGGCTTTTTCACTGGGTGCTGGCGCTGTGGGCGGAGGGGCTGGCTCCGGGAGCGTCAGGAAGTTGAAGACTGAGTATTTATCCCGCTTCACTCTGGGTAAGCCGACTAACGTCGAGCTGGGGGTAAGAATGGAAAGAGATGGACTTTTAATAACAACAGCTGCGATGAAGCCCTTTTCCTAAGAGCCTTGCTGTCTCTCACTGGCTCTCCAGCTAGGCCACGGGTCTCAAGTCGTCTCTACTTCTCAAAGCAGTTCAGGAAGGCAGAACCCTTGACTTTAGAACCATGGAGTAAGGACTGCTGGGCCTGGTGGCGCTCATCTTTAATCCCAACACACAAGAGGCAGAGGCACATGGGTCTCTGAGAGTTCAAGGCCAGCCTAGTCTATACTGAGAGATTTTTGTCTTAAGAAAGAAAGAATAAGGACTAGAGCTTTCTACAGCACATGCTCCCTGGGAATGTTTTTAAGAAGAAGAAGCTAACCTGTGGTTTTAACTGCGTTATTTATTTCATGTGTGTGAGTGTTTGTCTACATGTATATATGGATGGATAGATGTGCATCATATATGTGCCCGGTGTCCATGAAGGTCAGAAGAGGGCAGCAGATCGCCCTGCAACTGAACCACCATGTGGCTGCTGGGAACCAAACCTGGTCCTCTACAAGAGTATCCAGTGCTCTAGCCCCTGAGTCACTTCTAAGGGTTTATGAAGGGAATTTAAAAACAAGGCATTAGGCTGAAGGGGGGGCCAGTGGCAGAGAGCTGGCCTAGCGTGTACAAGGCCATGTGTTTGATCCTAGCATGCTCCTAAACACACAAAAGGAAAAGAAAACACAAATAACATTTGTTATTGTTGTTTGACATAAAGGCTCGCTATTACATAGACCAGGCTGGCCTCAGTCTCACAGAGATCCGCCTGCCTCTGCCTCTCAAGTGCTGGGATCAAAGACGTGCACCACCATGCCCAGCTGTAAGTAACGTTTTTTAAAGTAAAATGTATGAGAATCATTTAAAAAATGGCAAACATTTAATTCCAGCACTGGGGAGGCAGAGGCAGGTGGATCTCTGTGAGTTCGAGGCCAGCCTGGTCTACAGGGTGAGATCCAGGACAGCCAGGGCCACACAGAAAAACTCTGTCTTGGGGGGAAAAAAAAGGCACACGAAGTCATTAAGACACAGAATAAAGTTTACCTGTATTTTAGCAATGGATTAACAGGTCACAATATATGTGGCCTGCGCACAGACACACGCACGCAGACACACGCACGCAGAAACATGAATCAAAATTAAAGGAGGGCTGGAGAGACGGCCAGCAGTGCTCACTGCCCTTCCAGAGGCCCTGGGCTGGGTTCCTAGCACCCATGTCCTGTGGCTGCAGCTCCAGGGGACCTGACACTGCCCTCTTTTGTCCCTTGAGTCCTCACGTACACATACAGAGATGAACAAGAACACGAGAAAAAACTTAAAGAGAAGCTGAAGTGAGTGTGCAGCCTTCACAGCTCCCAATATTTAACAGTTGAGTTCCTCCAGACACAGGGAATGCAGGAGTATAAAACAAGCCTTACCGGGGCGGGAACGGCTCGGTGGTTAAGAGCACTGACTGCTCTTACAGAGGACCCAGGTTCGGTTCCCAGTACCCATGTGGTGGCTCACAACCATCTGTAACTCCAGTTCCAGGGGATTCAATGCCCATGTGCAGGCAAACACATAAAATAAGTCTAAAAAATGTTTTTCTTCAATGAGCTTTAATGGAGCGGTTACAGTTTTTACTGATGTAAAGACAGGCTAATCCAACTTACCCTGGATAAGGGTCAGGGACATTAAATCTCTTACACAGAAGCTTGTCAGGGTGCCACTCAAACGTGTCTCGGGTGAGCTTCCCAAACATCTTCATCTTCACAGCTGACTGCTTGTCACTGACGTCATTCTGGAAGAGACAGACGGTCAGATGTAGTCAGAGAACTGACTTCACTAGTCCTCCATGTTAGAAATGTCAAGCTTTGGCTGGAGAGACGGCTCAGCAAAGAAGATAGCACATTGCTCTTGCAGAAGACCCAAATTCCATTCCCAACAGCCAAGTCAGCAGCTCACAACCACCTGTCACTCAAGCTCCAAGGGGATCCCAAACCTTCTTCTGGCTTCCACGGGCACCTACACTCACATGCAAATACTCATGTGTAGATAAACACATATATGAAGGGTTTTTTGTTGTTTTTTTTTTCTTCTGAGTTGGGGTTTCTCTATATAGCCCTGGCTGTCCTGGAACTCTCTCTGTAGACCAGGCTGGCCTCAAACTCACAGAGATCCACCTGCCTCTGTCTCCCAAGTGCTGGGATTAAAGGTGTGTGCCACCACTGCCCAGCTGAAGAATTTTTAAAAGCCAATAAAAATAAATCTTAAAAATGTATGTCAGGAGACACAGACAGGTGGGTCTCTATAAGTATGAGGCAGACTTGTCTACAGAGCAAGTTCCAAGCTATCCTGGTCTATATAGCAAGACCATGTCTCAAAAACAAACAAACAAAAAGGGTTGGAATTGGAGAGACGGCTCAGTGGTTAAGAGCACTGGCTGCTCTTCCAGAGGACCTGGGTTGGATTCCCAGCGCCAGGATGATTCGACCATCTGGAACCATAATTCCAGGGAATCTAAAACCTCCTTCTAGCCTCTGAGGGCACCAGGCACACATGTGGTACACAGAAACACATAAAGGCAAAACACTCATATATATAAAATAAATAAATAAATATATATATATATATATATATATATATATATATATATATATATATATTTTAAATGCCAAACTTCATTCCATTGGACTTTAATCAAAAATAAATAAACAAACACTGGTCTTGAACTATCAAAGAGTTTGGGTTGTTACACTGCTTAAATATCTTGTAAGCTAAATATCAAATTATTTTTTACTTTACTATGCTATGTGTATCTTGATCTTTTCACTGATTAAGAATACTCAGTGCATGGTGTTTTTAATTTTAAAATCACTAGGAGGGGCTGGGGAGATGGCTCAGTCAGAAGTGCTTGCCACATAAGCGTGAGGCCTGAGTTCATGTCCCCAGAACCCATGTGAAGGTTAGGTGCAAGAGCATGTGTCCAGAATCCAGCACTGGGGAGGGGGAGACAGGTGGGTCCCTGCAGCTCACTGACTAGCCCATCCAGCTCAATCGATGAGCCCCTAGTTCAGTGAAAGACCCTGCCTCAAAAACAAGGTGAAGCCAGATGTGGTGGCTCACACCTGTAATCCCAGCACTTGAAAGGCTGAGGCAGGAAGAACAGGAGTTCCAGGTCAGCTTGCCTATATGAGACCTGGTCTCAAAAAACTACATAAGTGACAGAGGAATTGAGAAAGGCATTCAATGTTGACCTTAGGCACATGCACACGTGTGCACACACACATGCAAATGTACCTAAGACACAGTGTACACATCCATATGAATAAACATACACAAATTAATTAATTAATTAGTTAAAATTGACTAGAGAGCTTGGGAATGTAGCCTGATGATTAGATCATGTACATAACATGTATGAAAGCCTGGGTTCAGCTCAGTCCTACAGCTGCAGAACAAAATGAAATTCACCAGGTAGGCACATGATGGCCACAGACCTCTTGATCTCGAGGAACTTCAACCTGATCCGAGTCGTCCTCCTCCTTGGCGTGAGTGAACCTGGAGGAGAGGGTGGAGTGGGATGACACGTAGAGCTGGGCCGCCCGAGCGAACTCTTCCCGCTCACGGCTTCGCTCCCACTCCGTCATGCTGGGGTCCAGGCATCGTTCCAGAGCATCTGTGGTACAGGGAACGAGGCACCATTTTACTCCAGGAAAACGTGGGACTTGAGGGAGAGCATCAGGTGGACACCACTGCGCTGCTCACTTCCCAGAGGACAAATACCCAGACCCTTGTGTGGAGATGGGGCACAGTGGGCGCTACCTCCAGGCAATATTACTCTTTCTTTCATAAGATGTTTCTTTTTCTTGCCTACAAGCATGTCTGTGCACCATGTGTATGCCTGTTGGATCCCCCAGAAGTGGAGTTATGAACGGTTATAAACTGCCATGTGGGCACCGGGAATCAAATCCAATCCTCTGCAAGAGCAGCCGGTGTTCTTAACTGCTGAGCTATCTCTCCAGCCACGGTTCAGTGAGACACTTTTTATTGACTTCTACCCATTACATGGTACAGAGAGATCTGGAAAGCTGATGTTTGGCTAAGAATACTGGTCCATCCAACTATGGCCTGTGCTGGGGAAAAAATTCTTTCTCTACCCCTTTTCTGTAATTTTTGTTTTGTTTTGCTTTTTATTTCTTAAACAAGGACTTGCTACATAGCTGGGCTGGTCTTGAACTCTTGATCCTGATGCCTCAGACACCCGAGTGCTGGGATATTTCTACCATGTGTTTGCTTTTTAGGGTCAAATGTGAGGGCCCAAAACCTCTGCACTGTTTGGACCATGACAAGCAAAGCCGATGACAGATCAGGACGTTTGGACTTCCAGCCTGTGACAGGAGGAGAAGCGAGGCTGCCACCCCAACCAGGCCAGCACCCACCTTTCTGACCCTTCTTCATGTGTACCAAGAACTCTTCGTATCGCCTCTGCTTCTCTGGATCTTTGGCAAAAGGCTTGAAGTTGCTGGCCCTTGTGGTGGCGGTCCCACTGCCCGGGGCCAGATGCCGTGAGCTGTAGGCAAGGTCTGGCGTGGAGGTCTGTTCTCTGCGGCTGGAGGCGGTCTGGGCCAGACTCCTGGCCTTGGCTTGAGCCGCTTTCAGGTCAGCTGCCTGCTTCGTTTCTTTAATTCTTTCCTTGTCTTTCTGGGACAGAAACTCCAACACTGAAGTAGCTGATCCTAGATAAAGAAATAACAAGAGACAAAAGATAGATTTACCTTTTGTTGTACACAGTCGCTCTCACTGACGTCTATAATCAGAGATGAGTGTTTATGCTTACTGTTTCATCACTATTTATATATCCCTGTGAACTGTGTAGTCACATAATAATGGGGCAGTTGACAAAAATGGAGGTGGCCATGGGCACAACTGAAGTAGAGCAAATGCCTAGAATATGTTCCATGCCCAGGATGAGGACTCGGGCCCACTGGTGGCTGAGGTCAAGGCTTCCACAGTCTTCCCACTGAGCACAAGCTCACTGGGCACCAACTCCCCAGTAGACACTGGCCCAGGGTCCAGGGGTGATGCAGGTAAGGTCCTTCCTCTCATTCCTGAGATGGGAAGGAAGCCAAAGAGTTTCCTGCTGTGGACTGTTATGGAAAAACAGCTATGGCTCATGTCTATAATTCTGGTATTTGGGAGGCTAAGATAGGATTATCATGAGTTCAAGGCCAGCCTGGGCTACAGACCAAGGTCTTGTCTCTTGTCTCTAAATAAATAAGCAGGCTGGTGAGATGACTCAGTGGGTAAAGGCTCTTGCCACCAAACCTGATGACCTGAGTTCAATCCTGAGGACCCACATGGTGGAAGGAGAGGACTGACTTCAGCAAGTTGTCCTCTGACTTCCATACAGGCACTGTGGTACATACACACACAGGCACACGGGCAGGCGGGCAGACAGACAGACAGACAGACACACACACACACACACACACACACACACACACAGTGAAGGCGCCAGGCATGGTAATACACATCTGTAACCCCAGGACTCAAAACGTTGATAGAACAAAACAAAGAATCTAGGCTAGTGGAGGTCTACATAGTGAGAACTGTCTCAAAACAAAACAAAAAGAAAGAGGCCAGGTACCGGCACAGGCCTTTAATCCCAGCACTTGAGAGGCAGCAGCAGGAGGATGTCTATGAGTTTAAAGCCAGCTTGATCTACACAGTGAGTTCCAGGACAGTCAGGACTGCATAGAGAGAGGACTGCCCATAGAGTCTCAAAAAACAAACAAACAAACAAAGAGGGGGTGGAGAGCTGGCTTAGCAGTTCCTGCTCTTAATACCTGGTATGTACACCAGGCAGCTCACAACCACCCATAACTCAAGTCCAGAGGATCCAACATCTTTTTCTGGCTTCCACAGGCACCAACGTGAATGTGCATACACATACACACGTAAGTAAATTTTAATAAAATTTTTAAAGAAAACAAATAACCTGAGTGGCACACTCCTGTAATCTCAGCACTGTGTGACAGAGGCAACAGAACTAAGAGTTCAAAACCATCCTTGGCTTCCTTGAGAATTTAAGGCCATCCTGGGCTACGTGAGACCTTAAAAAACAAAATGAGGAGCAGCAAACAGAACAACTACCCCCAAGTAATAATAATAAAGTCTCTGTACACTTCCATACGCTGTCTATAATACACGACATGGTTCCTACAGCCTGAGACTACCAAATGCATACAAGGACCGTCAGTGGGAAACCGCAACTCCCCATTTGAGTAAGATTCTGTCGAACATAACGAGTTCAGTCTCTCACTGCACATACCTTGAACAGGCGTCTCTCCTAGCAGCTCCCCCCGCTTGGAGGCATTGAGCTGATGCCGACTGTGCGTCCCCGAGTCCTGTCCTGCTTTCCCAGACGACTGTGATAACACCTGAAGTAAGTGAGCATTGTCGCATGTTGCGGCGACCACAGGTCTGAAATAATGCACCGGTCGATAGTCTCTGGGCAACTGAGGGGGTGGATAAATCTTAACAAAACCAGACAAAACAAAGGTCAGGAAATCCAGGCTGCAAGATCACACAGACTTCATAAAAAAACCATGACCAGCCCGGGTACACTTGGGAGGTGGACAACAGCACAATACTCTGGCCCCTAAGGGCACCAGAACCACTGTCCCAGTGGTCCCACCCCGCAGACATCACCACTGCTGATATTTATGTTTCCCATGCTGAGAACACTAAAGATGAGAAGACACAGCATGGTGTCCCGTGCCGCGTGCACACCCAGCCCACTCACTGTAAGACAAAACATTACAAATGTGTGATTCAAGACTTTGAAAAAAACTTGAAATTACGTAGTTTTAAATTCAAAACTCTTTTTTTTTTTTAATTTTTATTTTTATTTAATACAGTGTTCTGCTTGCATGTATTCCTGTACACCAGAAGAGGGCACCAGGTCTCATTACAGATGTTGTGAGCCACCATGTGGTTGCTGGGAATTGAACTCAGGACCTCTGGAAGAGCAGTCAGTGCTCTTAACCTCTGAGCCATCTCTCCAGCCCCTCAAAACTCTTTATTCAGGCTATGGTTCACCTCTAAAGTAAAACTTGAGATCTTCATGTTTAAAAATGTATTTTTATTTTATTTGTGATTGTGTGTGTCTGCTATGTAAGTGTGTGTGTGCAGTGTGTGCGTGTACCTGTGAGGCCAGGCGAGGACATGAACCCCTTAGAGCTGGAGTTACAGGTGTTTGTGGGTGCTAGGATCCGAACTGCACTCCTCAATGTTAAGCAACAAGTGCTCTAACCACTGGGCCATCCCTCCAGTATCTCGCCCTGACTTGACTTCTTAATTCAAAGTATGTTTTTAATTCAGACACTGAGTAGAGCTGAGGATGTGGCTCTGTTACAGTATTTGTAGAGCAGTCACAAGACCCTGGGTTCAATCCTCTGGAACCACCCCCGCAAAAAAAAAACACAAAACAACGACAAGCCAGGGTGTAGCTCAGAGCTAAAGTGCTTGCTTAGCATGCAAGGTCCAAACCTCAGTGTGAAAGAGATGGGGGAGGAAGAGAAAAGTTGACAAAACTGAAATTTACATAGATTGGTGAAATTTTGGGATTTATAATTCTGAAGACATTAATGACTGCAGAACAGAAAAGTTAAAAAGAAAGTGGGGTTTTGTTGTTTATTTGGGGGGTGATGGACCTTGCACACACAGTACACAGTCTCTATTATTGAGCTACATTCCAGCCTAAGCCTTAGACGCTTTTTTGGAAACAGAATTATACTATGTAGCTCTGGCTGTCCTGGAACTCACTCTGCAGATCAGGCAAGCCTCAAATTCAGGAATCTGCCTGCCTCTGCCTCCTGAGTGCTGGGATTAAGGTGTGCACCACATACCCAGCCTTTAGATACTTTAAGTAACTACTGAATGGTGTCCTTGCTCTTGGTATAACAAACAGATTAACAGTTGCACGTACATTGACTTCTAGAATTAGAAGTTTCCCAAAGTGGGAACCAAGGCAACTCTGAACTGGGCACCAGGTGAAACACTCAGTCCCAGGTGCACGCTGGCCAGAGAATGTTTCACCATGTTGATGTCTGCATCCTGTCCTTACTGTTAGGAGTTTCCAGTTCCCTAGGGCACAGTGGAATTACTACCGCCGGGAAACCACTTTTGCTGGGAGTGTGTTTACTTACTTACACATGGCAGGCGAGTACTCTCCCATGAGCAATATTCCCCAAACACAAAGCTAATCTGAAAGTAACAGAACTGCCTTCTATTAAGGTGCAAGGGTTTGGGGTTCTGTTGTAACCACTAGGCCACATTCCTGGCCTATCTTTTAGTAGAAGTGTCTTTTTTCTTTTCTTTTCTGTTTTTAAATGTGTATGGGTGTCTTGCCTGTATGTCTGTGCACCACAACATGTACGTCTGGTGCCAGAAGTCAGAAGAGGGCGTCATATTCCCAGGAACTAGAGTTATAGACACTTGTGAATCACACCTGGGGCCTCTGGAAGAGCAGCCAGTGACCTTGACTGAGGGACCCCCTCTCCAGCCCACCTTCTTCTATGACAGAATCTTTCCCTGGCATGGAGCCTGTCAAGCAGGCTCTGCTGCTGGCCAGTGAGCCTCTGGAGTCTCCCTTTTCTGCCTCCACACGGGATGGCAAGGACAGCCACCACACCAGCTTTCTTGACATGGGTTTGGGAACTGAATTCACATCCTGAGTACTTTACCGGCTGAGCTACGTGACGGGTGTCCCCCACACACCCTTTTTTGAAACAGGATCTTGGTCAGTTTCCTGGGTTGGCTCAGAATATGATTCTTCTGCCTCAGCTCCCAAGTGCTAGGATTACAGGTGTGTACCAGCACACCCAGCTTTCTTCTAAGAGTTTTAAAGGAGCCAGGTGTGGTGGCGCACGCCTTTAATTCCAGCACTCGGGAGGCAGAGACAGGTGGATCTCTGTGAGTTGGAGGCCACCTAGTTGACAGAGCGAGATCCAAGACAGCCAAGGCTATTACACAGAGAAACCTGTCTCAAAAAACAAAACAAAAAAAAAAGGAGTTTTAAGGGAAGAATATGCATAAAGAAATATCAAATTTCCATAAGTACATTGATACAGCTCAATTGATTACTTAATATTATAAATAAATATTAAAATAAAGAATACATAAAGATTAAAATAAACATTGTAAGCACAAGCCAGGAAAATAATTTTAATGTAAAGGTTTTCTTACTTTCTTTGAAGATAGAGGTTTAGAAGCCAAGGAAAATCCTTCCAAAATTTTGCCAACATATCGAAGATCTCTCTCTGGTTCTACAAAATGAAATCACTGGTTAATTCCAGAAGTTGAGGTGATTAGAGCAGACAAAAGACTCTTATCTTCCAGAGCATAAGCAGTGCGCCCGGGTGAGATCATTGGGAGGGAGCATTGAGGGACAGAATGGCATTCAAGCCCTCACACTTGTGTTGACACAGTGACTGCAGGGTCAGCTGCCTGGACAGCAGCCTTGGCCTCCCGAGACAAGCACCCAGCATTGTCTTCAGACACCGCCATGACGTGTCGCCTCACCAGGAGCCCAAGACCGAGCTAAAATAACCCAAAGACCTGTCCCCTCCCACCCCACCAAGGAACAGTGACCTGGGTTGCTCTTTGGAGTGAAAGTCATGGGAGTGTAAAAAGAGGAATCCTAACCCAAGGGTCACTTCTCACACCAGTGCCCCAGGGTGGCTGTCTCCCAGTTTCCTTAGCAACAGCACAAACAAGGCTCCCAGGCAACACAATCAGGTCAGCTGTGTGCTCGCCCTAGGACAAACTGTTGTTGCAAACGAAATGCTAACAGTAGATAAAGACCACAAAGTAAGGAAACTGAGTGACCAACGCCCTCTGACTGGAGCAGGGGACAGTCCACTCACTGTCACTACCCTGTGACAAAGGGCCTGTGAGTCACAAGATGACTTTCTGCAGAGTGGGTACACATAAGATTCATTCCAGCCTCATTAATTGCTGGAAGAAAAAAAAAAAACCAAAAGTCAACTGTGGAGACTGGGTGAAATGAGGATCTATTCACGCAGTCAAAAGGAAAACAGCACATGCAGGGAACATGTACAACTTTAAAAAGGAGAGAGAGAATTCCCCAAACTCATGTGGTCAGAACTGCAGGCTTGGGGACCCTGGGAGCAGCGGAAGAGAGACTGAGAGAGGAGCTCCCAGGTGGGAAGGTCCCAGAACTCGGGAGCTGCAGCCCGGACTTCCTGGGGAGCCCGTCAGCAGGACAGAGGCGCACTGTTCAGGAAGAGTGAAGGCTGGAACATACAGCACTACAGACTACCAACTGCTCTAAGACAGAGGGTGGGGTTATTAATTCAGTTAGGTCACCTACTGATTACTGATATAAGTAAGATAACTCTTAGCAATTTCATTCTCCTATCAGTTTCTAGAGTATGCTCAATTAGTAATTGGTATTTTACATTATTATATAATTAATATGTAACATATTATTGATGGTATATCAATACATTAGCTATATAACATAAGTAATAAATCAGCACACAACTATTAATATAATACTATAACACTTCTAATTTATAAGATGTGAAATCATGTATCTTTGGGGCATGGGGATGGGCAGGTACTGGGACAGAGCCTAGGCACTGACTCTATTAGATGCTCCCAATTCCCCATCCTGTCTACTCTCCTGCACCATTTCTAAAAAGCACGACTAGAATGCCAATCTAAGCCTAGGATCTGAATCCCAGACTGGCCTGAGATTTAAGTTGTGTTGAGAGACACCAATTATTATAATAATTAAGTCTATAATTTCAGCCCCTGGGAGGTGGAGGCGGGAAGAGGACAACTCTGGACCAGCCTAGGTTACATAGTTAGACCTTAACTAAAAGGAAACGTTGGGTGAGAGATGGCCTTGTCGGATGCGGGAGACAGGCCCAGCCCAGCTGCGCTGTGCTACAGGTTGTTGGCCCTGTCATTTGGTCCCAAGTCTGGTCTTCTGACCTGCTCTCAGGTGGCTCAGCGGCCACCCACCAGTTCCCTGAGCTCAGCGTCCTTGGTGCTGTCCGACCACAACACGGCCCCAGCCCTGGTCCCAGCACACCCCATCTTCACTGCTGCCTGGAGCTGGGGCTTAAAGCCCGTTCGCTCTTACATCCTATCCACTGCAGGCCAGGCAGGCCAGACTTCACTGCACGGCTCACAGCAATCCTCTGACTCAGGCTTTCCAAGTGCTAGAATTATAAGAACGAGCCACTATTTCTTACCCTGCATATTTTTTAAGTTATTAATTCTTATTTGATGTGCATGGGTGTTTTGCCTAAATGTATGTATGTACAGCATGTGTGTGCCTGGCACCTGTGAAGGCCAGAAGAGAGCATGAGATCCCCCTGGAACTGGAGTCACAGGGGGCTGTGAACCATGTGAGTGCTGGGAACCAAAGCCAGGTCCTCTGCAAGAGCAGCCAGTGTCCCTAACTGCTGAGCCATCTCTCCAGCCCCACATCCTGCATCTTTGACAAGCCCTACTCTAAAGTTTGGTCCTCCAGTACCAGAGCCTACAACCCCTTGCTCCCGAGGGCCGGACAAGCAGTCCTACTGCCCGAGTGGCCAGGGTTACCTTTCTGATTCTTGTAGAGCTTGGGAGCTGTCCAGCCATAGAGGCCATCCCCAGGCTCCTCATCCTTCAATACAGTGTCATACTTGGATAGAGTTTCTGTGGCGTAGATGTCATCATCCTCCTCTTCCAGAGCGCCTACACCAAAAGCCTGAAAAACACCAGGTTTCAAACACAGCTCCCAGGCTGTAGGTAGTCAGTCTGCACTGCAGGGCGAAGCTGCGTGAGTGAGGGTAGGACCCTGCACACCACGCGACACTTCCAGATCACTGGGAGAGAAGCAGAAGGAAACCCCAGGTTAGAGGAGCCTGAGTCCACTGAAAAGCAAGGACCAGAAGCGAATGCACACTCCAGCTCAGCCACAAGCCTCCAGCTTCAGCAGCAGCCCCCAGCACAAGCATGGGCAGAGATGTGCAGAACACCCACACAGCACTGAATAGGCAGAAACAAGGCTCTGACAGGAGAAAGGCAGACACGTCTGTCTGTCTCTCGTCAGCATGGCCAGGGTCTGAAGACTGCGGAACAGCCTGAAAAGTTTCTTTTTTGTTGGAAGAATGAGGAAAAGGCAATGAAACAAAGTAACTCAACCATTTTCTCTTCTCTTCACTTTTTTTTGAGATCATACCTCACTATGCAGCCCTGGCTGGTCTGGAACTTGTTAATGTAGTCCAAGCTGGCCTGGAATTCAGATCCACCTGCCTCTGCCTCCCAAGTACAGGAATTAAAGGTGTGCGCTACCACACTGACCCACTTTCCCTTTAAAAGGGACCTGGGAATCCGTTTGAGAAGGTGGGCAATTGAAAGCTCGCATCTTCCCAAAAGCAAACAAGCCCCAAGTCAAAATGACTCCAGGTGTGCAGTAGCAAAGGAGGCTGACTCCAAACTAAGCGGCGTTCCTCATCTGTTGAGCCATCCTGCAGGCCCCAGATTGCAATTCGACTAAAGCAAAGCATCGGCAAGGTGACTTTCCGCTTGGCCCCACCCAGATGAGGAAAAGTCCTCCACCGGGAATACGGCTTTCTACCAAGAACACAGCACAGGCTCGTGGGCACTATTATTAAAATTAGGAAGGCATGATGGGGGCTGGAGAAATGGCACAGAGGCAAAGAGCACTGGCTGCCCTTCCAGAGGTCCTTGTATCGATTCCCAGCACCCACATGGTGGCTCACAATCATCTGTAATGAGATCTGGCACCCTCTTCTGGCCCGCAGGACATACATGTAGGCAGAACAAGAATATTGTATACATAATAAATAAATAATTTTTTTTTCTTTATTAAGAAATTTTTGCCAGGCGGTGGTGGTGTGCCTTTAATCCCAGCACTCGGGAGGCAGAGGCAGGCGGATCTCTGTGAGTTCGAGGCCAGCCTGGGCTACCAAGTGAGTTCCAGGAAAAGGCGCAAAGCTACACAGAGAAACCCTGTCTCGAAAAAAACCAAAAAAAAAAAAAAAAAGAAAGAAAGAAATTTTCTACTCACTCTACATACCACCCACAGATCCCACCTCCTCCCAAACAAATAAATCTTAAAAACAAAACTAGGACGACATACATCATAGATGCCCAGGAAGGACCTTCAGGGAAACAGAACCTGGGGCTGGGCATATGGCTTAGTGAAAGAGGACCTGTCTAGTGTATGCAAGGCCCTGAGTTCCAGCCCCAGCACTGGAACAGAAAGAGAGAGACAGACAGAGAGAGAGGAGAGAGAAAGAGAGAAAAAGAGGAGGATGGGGGCAGGAGAGGGCTTCAAAGTCCTCATTGAATAAACAGTGTCTACATGGGGCTGACTCACAATGGGAAGTACATTTGTCAGTGTTTCTGCTTGTAAAATACAGAAACTTTTACCTGGCCAGAAATGCCCAATTTTCTTCCTTTACTCAATCTAACATCTTCAAGAAGATGGCTGGTCCCCTCAGATGGTCCACCAAAAAGATTCAGATGTTCTCCTGGTGTTCCAAACAGTGCTTGGCGGGGGTCCAGGCCCTTGTAGGCCAGCCCGTGTACATTATCTTTAGGTGTCAAATCCACAGGCATGATGTCTTTAGGAGCAAAAGTCACGTTGTCGGGCAGGTAGTCATCATCTTCGTCCTATTCACGTGTGTGAGGAGGAATTAAGGTGAGTCAGCGTCAAGGCCTCCACGCAGTGACTAACTCCAAACACAACAGTTGCCAAACTCGAGTTTCTGCAGCCAGGAATGACCAGACCCCATCCCTGAAGAAATGATACTAGCAAAAGCGACGTCATGGTGAGACTGTACACAGAGGCTGGGGAGATGGACTGCTCTTGCTGAGGAGCCACCTCGGGCAGCTCACGGCTGCCTGTAACTCAGGGGGTCAGACACCCTCTTCTGACCGTGACAGGCCCCTGCACACACGCGCGCGCGCGCGCACACACACACACACACACACACACACACACACAAAATAAAAATAATTTTTTTTAAATAAAAGAATCTAAAACAAAGGCAGGGGTGTAGCTCAAAGGTACGGCACATGCTTAGCATGCCCTAGTTTCAAAACCACCTCAAGAGATAAACAAGAACAAGGCATGGTGGTGTACACTTTAAGCCCATCATCAGGAAGGCAGAGGCAGGTGGGTCTCTGTGAGCTCAAGGCCAGCCTGGTCTACACAGTGAGTTTCAGAGCCAGGGCATCATAGTGAGACCTTGTCTTAATTAATCAACCAATAAATATTAGAGCTGGGATCTCTGTGATGCTAGCAAGTTGCTGACTCCATCAGCTGACACAGGAATGACAGCTTTAAGGTATGGATAGCTCATGAGAGGGGAACTGACAGATCCCTAAAATTGCTTATGATCTTGCTATTTATTTGTTTGCTTATCTATTTGCTTAGGTGTTTTGTCTGCCTGGATCTTTCATTGTTGTTGCATTTTATTCTTTAATTACATTTATTTATTGGTTTATTTATTTATGTGTGTGAGAGAGGAGTTATGTGTGCACATATGTGCACATAGGCATGCATGCCATAGAGTGCATATGGAGGTCAAGGGACAACTTGTGGGAGATGGATCTCTCCTTACATAGTGGGTCCCAGGGATCGAACTCAGGTAGTGAGCTTGGCAGCAAACACCTTTACTCAATGAGCCATCTCACTGTTTTTTGAGGCAGTCTCACTATATAGCTCAGGTTAGACTTTGAGACTTTCTTTCTGCCTCAGCCTACCAGGACTTAGAATATCAGTGTGCACCAGCATGCCTGGCAGTTTTGTGGGGGGTTTTTTGTTGTTTTTTTGTTTGTTTGTTTTTCTCTCTCTCCATGATAGGGATCAAACCCAAGGCTTTGCACATGTTAGGCTCTATTTCCAGCCTGTGATCCTAAAATTTCACCACCATAAAGAAGCACATTCTACTGTAACATACCTCAGACCCTTCAGAGCCTCCAGGCGGCAACGCACAGCCATAGATCTTAACACCAGGATCTACAAAGGAGATCCCAAAGGCATCAGTCATGAGCGACTAAAAACAGACACCAAGTTACTGACCCCTCTACAAGTGCAGAGGCACGCCACTGCTCCTGGAAAGGTGCCGTGGCCTTAGGGTCACAGGTGGATGACAGACCCACCTCGACCTGTGTTCCAATAATGTACAGCATGGACGCAAAGGAAATTACTCCTGTCCTCAAAGAGTTCACTCACATTCAGGGGACACAGAGCATAAGGAAAGAGCAGAAAATAATGTTAAGCTGGGAGTGTCGTGTAGCTCAGTGGTACTTGCCTGGGATGTGTGAAGCCCAGGATTCAGTCCCCAGCACCAAAATGAATGAATGAATGAATGAATGAATGAATGAATGAATAAATAAATAAATAAAGGAAGAGGAGGAGGAAATACTATGACTCTGTGATTCAGTTAAGGTGTGGTTCGAAAGCAAACTTTTACACTCCTGGTGAGAATGTGAACTTGTACAATCCTTCCAGAAGTTACCATGCATTACACCTAAAACCTTAAGATATGTACATGTCACCTGACTTAGCAAGTCTGTTTCTAGCAATATGCAGCTTTCAAAACTATGTTGTAGGGCTAGAGAGATGGCTCAGTGGTTAAAAGCACTTGTTACTCATGCAGGGGACATGGGTTCAGTCCCAGCACCACACGGTAGCTCACAACTGTCTGTGAACTCCAGTTCCAGGGCCCCTGCACACATCAGGGACACAGACTCACTCACCAGGAAAATACACATGTACACAAATTAAATAAAGAAGTAATTCTTTCTTTCTTTGAGAAAAGGTCTCACTATGTAGCCCTGCCCAGTCTGGAGCTGTGTAGACCAAGCTGGACTTCAACTCACAGAAATCCACCTGCCTCTGCCTCCCAAGGGATAGGATTAAAAGTATGTGCTACCATGCCTAACTATTAGTAAATAGATCCTAATATATATCTCACACTCAGGAAGCAAGGGCAGGTGGATCCCTGTTCTCTGTGAGTTTGAGGGCAGCCTGGTTTACAGAGTGAGTTCCAGGAGAGCCAGAGCTATTACACAGAGAAACTTTGTCTCTGGGGAAAAAAAAGAAAAAATGCTGTAATTAAGTGTCATGGCACATCGCTCTAATGCTAGCACTCAAGAGGCTGAGAATTCCAGGCAGCTTGAACTTCACAGTGCAACCCTGTCTCACAAAACAAAACTAAACAAGCAAACCAAACTGTGCACTGTAGAAGTGGCCACAGTCAATGAATGACCTTACCTAGTTTCTGTCTGCGCGGCTTTCTCTTCACCCGGGGGCCGACTCCTTGTCCCTCCTTCCAGCCCATTTTCCTTAGCAGTTTAAAGCCAACAGACATTCTAGACAGGACATGGAAACATTGACAGTGAACTTCACTGGTAATAGGCAACTCCTGATCCAGCGCCTCCGCCTGTCTGGTCTGGTTCACCCCACAGTTACAACACAATGGTACAAGCCTGTGGGCTAGCCTGGGCTTGGGAGCACATCTGCACTAGGGGAAACACACATCTGCTTCTTTGGGCCTTTGAGACGGGCCTATAGAGACTCTGGGTAGTCCTTGTCAAGGAAGCCTGTGGCCCAGGGATACCAGAAAATTCTGAAGCTAGCACATCAGACCACACACCCAGGAACAGAAGACAAAATATACAGAAATCAAAAGTTGGGTGACCACTCATAAGTGGATGCTAGATATAAAGCAAAGAACAATCAGACTGCAACCCACAGAACCAGGGAGGCTATATAGCAGGGGGGACCCTAGGATGACTGTGGCTTATAGTAAGTTTTGGTTTTACTCAATTACTGAGCAAGCCTCAATGAAACATTTCACTATTAGGATAAGAATTTGTACTGTATCAAGCTGATAATAGAAAAATAAATAAATAATATGAAAAATAAATAAATAAAAATTATAAGTGGAGGTACTCTCTGTGGAAAGATAAAGCTGCTCCTAGAAACATTAGTTTCTAAAGGTAAATCCCAGTGCTGGGATGGCAACCTCCCTAGGTGTTGGCCGAGGAGGCCTGTGAGATCCCCAAAACAATACAGGAATTGCCACTGCTTTTGGATGCCCCCCAAAACTAGCTCGTAAGACTCTATTTCTGAACACACCACATGCCTTGGTCACAGGACACAGAGACAGCAAACTGGAACTGGGTTCGAAGCGTGCTCCTTGTTGGGTAGTTACAGTGGTGGGAGGGGCCGCACAGCCTGTGCAGCTGCTGGGGAATTTGTCTTACGCAGCCACGCACTGTGTTAAAACCACCCAGCTGGGCAGCCGAGCCCGCTGGCGCAGCAGTGGCATGGGGTCATGTGTTATGGCACAAACGGCTTTCCGATCGGATCGGATCGGATGCCTGCTTGACAGGAGAGAAGTCACATCCGATTAAAAGTCCAAGACTGTGGAGGGTCACAGGCCCTGGGTAGGGGTGGGGTGGGAGCTACTGCTGTTGTTTTATTAAACAGACATGATGTATCTGTCAAAAAAAAAAAAAAAAGTTGGGTGACAGCCATGCTGCTTCGTAAGCCTGCGCACTTCACCGGGAAAAGCTAACCTCTTCTCTTCTCTACGGACGCTTTCCCCAGCACTTCAGGCTTCGCCAACACCGTGCGCCTCCTTATTCTTTCTCAGGCTCCCCTCCCCACTGTGTGTCTGCTCTCCATGCTAGCTTTAAGGGTATGGCTTTTGTTTCTGGTTTTTTTTTTTCATTCTCTCCTCCATTCTCCTTCTCTAGGCAGCCACCAGGACCTACAGCTTGCTTGTGGGAAGGGACTGTATCTTTTAAACTCTAATAAAATTGTCCTCAAGCTGGGGGTGAGAAGAAAAAAAGAGAAAAGGAGGGAAGGAGGGGAGGGAGTAGAGGGCATGGAAAGGGGGAGGGGAGGGGAGGTGGGTAGGGAGAGAGGGAGGGAGGGTACAGGCCTGTGAGGAAGGGAAGGAAGGGAAGTCACCCGGTTCCTAATAGCCTTCCAGCCACAGACCCCAGTGGCTGACTGGTAGCTGGAACTCTAGAGGATTCCACTGCAATGATCAAAGGAGACATTCTGGGAGAAACTCCTTCCTCACTTAGACTCCCAGTCAGACAACATCTGTGCCTGCAGCTGAGCTATCCTTGAGGAAGACCACCACATGTGTGCAAAGCACCAATGCCAGGAATGAAACCCTTCTCACTTTGCCGACGTGATGAGATCATCAAGCAGCGTGGCTCCAGGAATAGGGGCCGCAGCGGCTGCCAGTTGCCTGGCTTTCTCCCGTATTCTGTCTTTGGTTTTGGAAGCAAAATCATCTGTGGTAACGATAGCTTTAGGTGCTATCCCGAATTCACTAAGATCCTCCAAAGAAGAAAAGAAAACAGAATTAGTTTATTTACACACATACAACAAATACACTTGTACTATCACATACACACTCAACAAATGCACTTGTACTAACCCATATACACAACAAATGCACTTGTACTAACACACATACAACAAATGCACTTGTACTAACACACATACAACAAATGCATTTGTACTTCACATATGCACACATCAAATGCATTTGTACTACAAACACACATACACACCAAATGCACTTGTACTACAAACACACATACACACCAAACGCACTTGTACTACAAACACACATACACACCAAATGCACTTGTACTACAAACACACATACACACCAAATGCACTTGTACTACAAACACACATACACACCAAATGCACTTGTACTACAAACACACATACACACCAAATGCACTTGTACTACAAACACACATACACACCAAATGCACTTGTACTACAAACACACATACACACCAAATGCACTTGTACTACAAACACACATACACACCAAATGCACTTGTACTAACACACACACACACACACACAACAACAACAAAGTTTTAAAAAGATCAGTTTACTAGATATTACTAGATCTGCAGGCTGGAGAGAAGACTCGGTGGTTAAGAGCACTGGTTGTTCTTTCAGAGGACCTGAGTTCAATTCCCAGCACCCATATAGCAGCTCACAACTGTCTGTAACTGCAGTCCCATGCAGTCCGATGCCCTCTTCTGGTATGCATACATACATGCAGACAAAGCACCATATACTTAAATAAATAATGAAAACTTAAAGAGAGAGAGGTCAGATGTGGTGGCACTTGCCTGCGATCCTAGCACTAGAGGAGGCTGAGGCAGGAGGGTTGCGAGCTCAGAGCCAGCCTAAGCTACATAGCAAGACTCAGTTGATTTGTTTCTAGAGGCCTCCTTGTCCTGCCCCTGGTAGTGTACAGCTTACTGTTGCACTGCACTTGATTGTGATCACAGGTGAAGCCATGCCTAGGTTTTAAGGTCACAGGAGTTTGAGTTTAGCCTGGCTCTCAGTTCTTCAACTACGGGGTGCCTCAGGGGCACTGGGAAAAGCCTCAGGCTCAGCGCCCATGGGTGCTGGTTTGGGCAACTGTACATTTGCCTGTACATGACATTCCTGAGTTCAGAAACTGTCCCACCGTCCCCAGCACGGACACAGCTTGAGTGATCGAGAAGCCACTGGCGTACAGGGCACTGCATGGCAAACATCTAAAAGAAAAAGCCTCAGCACGGGGAGAGGGAAGGGGCCACGCCCAAGGATACCTGTCACTGCCTGACCCACCTCTTCATCCATAAAATCTTCAGGTCCAAGGACAGACTTGTCGGCCCTGTTCTGTCTTGAAGACACAAAGGTAGAGGGTGTCCATCCTGGAAAGAAGGAATTTGGACTGTTAGGATCCTAGACAGTATTTCATCTGCTGTTTGTTTGTTTTATTAAGATGGGGCCTGGCCAGCCAGGAACTCACTCGGTAGACCAGGCTAGCCTTGAGACTAGGGATGTAGCTCAGTGGGAGAATGCCCGCTTTAGCCTGCAGCGAGCTCCTGGGTTCTAGCCCCAGCACCTAAATGAGACTTCATTCAGTTAACTGGCTGGTGGTGCAAACCTGTAATCTCAACACTCAGGAGGCAGAGCAGGCAGAGCTAGCTTTGTGAGTTGAAGGCCAGCCTGGTCTACACAGCAAGTTTGAGGTTAGCCTGGTCTATATAGTCTCAAAAAAACAAAAATAGCGGGGCCTGGTGGCACACGCCTTTAATCCCAGCACTCGGGAGGCAGAGCCAGGTGGATCTCTGTGAATTCAAGGCCAGCCTGGGCTACCAAGTGAGTTCCAGGAAAGGCGCAAAGCTACATAGAGAAACCCTGTCTTGAAAAACAAAAACAAACAAAAAATAAAAATAAAAATAAAAAAAGAAAGAGAGAGAGAAGAAAGAAAACAACATGCATTACTTTAAATACAGACTTGATTAGACTATCTAGTGTGACATTTTAGTTTCTCCTTCTCCAGGTCATGAGCAGCAGTGGCTGGTGTGTCACAGTCCTACGTCAGGTGATTCCGGGGCATTCTGATGTTACTCTGGCTCCTTGACCTCTATGACCCCCAGGTGCCTCATCTGCATAACACCTGTGACACTTGTCCTTAGTCACTGAGTCAGAGGAGGCAGCCAGTGATTAGCTGGGAGTCTGCCTGAGGGTACTTAGGGCAAAGTGAGACCAAATGGAAGTCATTATCCGGCTTTAGTCACCTGCTGGACTCTCCCCATTTTCTACAACACAGAAGGAAAGTTCTTCACTTCTAACAGCACTAGAGAATATTCAGTGTTCTGTGGTGTGCACCAAAATGTTTAGATAGCTTTGATTTTTAAAGCCAGGAGGGCATCTGGACATGGGGGCTCATGCCTGTGACCCCAGCACCTGGGAGCCTGAGAACCTCAAGTTCCAGGCCAGCCTGAGCTACACAAACAAGACCTGGGAGAGGGAACCTTGAGCTCTACCAGTCACATGCTTGAGCAGTCCCCGGGCTTCTGTAGCATCATACCTTCCTTTGAGCCAACAGTATTGAAGTATCCTGCAGAGAAGCCGCCACTAAAGGCGCCATGAAAGCGCTTATACCTTCCTTTCTCATCCCTGACAGTCTGGTCCTGAAGAGGAATGGGTTTCTTTGGTCTTTCACCTGGAAAAAAAAAGTAAATGAAAAAAGAGAGAAGTCTGATGAGTTAGAGAGACTTCAGGGAAACTGTCATTTCTTAAACCTAATGTATTGCTGCTCACTTATAACTGCATGTGTTACCATTTATATGAAGTTGTTATTTTAAGACTTTATTAGCTTATAGTTTATAAAAATAAACTATTCTCCTAAGAACTATGTTGCAGCAAGAATGTCCAGGCTGGGGACTGGAGAGATGGCTCAGTGGTTAAGAGCACTGGCTGCTCTTGCAGAGGTCCTGTGTTCAATTCCCAGCACCCACATGGTAGCTCACAACCATCTCCAGTTTCAGGGGATCCAATGCCCTCTTCTTGCCTCCGCAGCACCAGGCATATGCATAGTATACATACATACACACAGGCAAACCTTCACACACATAAAATAAATCTCAATTAAAAACAAACAAAAGGCCGGGCGGTGGTGGCGTACGCCTTTAATCCTAGCACTCGGGAGGCAGAGCCAGGCGGATCTCTGTGAGTTCCAGGCGGATCTCTGTGAGTTCGAGGCCAGCCTGGGCTACCAAGTGAGCTCCAGGAAAGGCGCAAAGCTACACAGAGAAACCCTGTCTCAAAAAACAAAAAACAAAAAACAAAAAAAAAAAAGAAAAAGGAATGTCTGAGGCTGGAATGGCTCAGTGGGCAGAGTGCTTCCACACAAGCGTGAGAACCCAAGTTCAGGCCCATTCCCAGAATCCACTGTGGTAATTTGAATAAGAAATGTCCCCCACAGGCTCACGTATTTTAATATTTGGTCCCTAGTTGGTGGCAATATTTGGGGAGGTTGTGGAATCTTTAAGAGGTGTGGCCTTGCCAGGCATAGTGGCGCACGCCTTTAATCCCAGCATTCAGGAGGCAGAAACAGGCTGATCTCTGTGAGTTCAAGGCCAGCCTGGTCTACAGAGTGAGATCCAAGACAGCCAGAACTACACAGAGAAACCCTGTCTGAGGGGTGGGGTGGGGAAGTGTAGTGGGTAGCTGTTTGAGCCATAAGAGGAGAAGGTGGTGGTGTGACCTTGTGCTCCTGCTGGAGGGAGTACATCACTGTGGGCAGGCTTTGAAAGTTTATAATCTCCCCCACTTCTAGTTCCCTTGGCCTGCTGTGTTTGCGGTTGAGATGTGCCCTCTCAGCTCCACGCTTTGGATGTCTCCCATGCCTTCCTGCCATTGTGGATTCTCCTCTAGAACCATAAGTTGTTTTGGGTCATGGTGCTTTATCACAGCAACAGCTGAGTAACGAATTCGCCCACATAAAGCCGGATGCGGTATCTCGAGTGTGTAATCCCGGCACTCCTCCTGCACACAGGAGAATCCCTGAAGTCCACAAGCCTGTTGCCCACTGAAGCCCCAAACAAAGCCTGTCTCAAGCAAGGTAGAGTGTGGTGGTATTTTACTTGTACTGAAATGTGATTTTAATTGTATGTTAATAAATAAAGTTGCCTGGGGGTCAGAGTTATAGAGCCATAGCAAGTGCGTGGCGGTGGTGGCGCACGCCTTTAAGGACCTGGAGGGCGGTACATACAGGCAATGACAAGGCAGTCACGTGTTTAGTTTACAACCAATGAGAAGGCAGAACATCTAGACTATTTAAAGACATACACACAGGAAGTAGCTCTCTTTTTCGGAGAGCTCTCTTGGCTGAAGCAGGATAGCTGAAGCAGGAAGGGTAAGGCTCTTAGTTCTGACCTCTTGGCTTTCTTCTCTGAATCAGCTCTGTGTTTCTTATTTAATAAGACGGTTGGTTACATCTACAGTAGAGGGCCAAGACCTATACACCTGAGGTTATCCTATCCACCACACTCATGCCCTGGAACACAGTGCTCACACACATAAACATGTACACACACACATTACACCAAAGATAAAAAACGTTCTGCTTTTCTTACTAAATTTCATCACAAAATCCGAATTAGGGCTGGAGAGATGGATCAGTGGGTAGTGTTCGCTGTGCAGATCCCTGCACCCATGTAAAAGCCAATGTGGACGTCTACAACCCAGCGCTGGGGTAGGCAGAGATGAGGTAAAATGGAGAGCCATAGAAGTCGACTCCCGGGGGCTGGAGAGATGGCTCAGAGGTTAAGAGCACTGTTTGTTCTTCCAAAGGTCCTGAGTTCAATTCCCAGCAGCCACATGGTGGCTCACAACCATCTGTAATGAGATCTGGCGCCCTCTTCTGGCCTGCAGGGACACATGCAGACAGAACACTGTATACATAATAAATAAATAAATCTTTAAAAAAAAAAAAAAAGAAATCGACTCCCAACTTCAACCTTCAGTCTCCAGAAAAGTATATACAGCTGCACATACATCCCAGACACACACAAATAAAAACACTTTTATAAAATTATACTGGGGCTGGTGGCAGGGTGGCACACACTTTTAATCCCAGCACAGAGGAGGCAGAGGCAGGAGGATTCTATGAGTTCAAAGACAAACTGGTCTACATAGTTCCAGACCAGCTAGGATTATAGAGTGAGACTCTGTCTACAAAAACATATACACACGAGGGGGAGGGGGATGTTCAAATGATGGAGTTTAAGTTTCCTGGCAATGAAGGGGGTGAGATGTTGGAGTGGTACATAACACCAAGAGGAACACCAAGGCTCAGGGCCTTCTGCGAGCTAAGCATGTCTTACCGAGTTATACCCCCAATCCTGAAAAGGAACATTTCAATTCTGTGCCTCTTCTAGAACAATTCTGTGCTTCTTCTGACTCTAGAACACTCCCTTCAGTTATTACTTTTCTCTCTAATCTTAAGAGTTTCCTTACCGTCTGTGAATCTCCACGAAATCATGAACATGCTCTTTTTAAATTGATGTGTGTGTGTGTGTGTGTGCGCACACTTGCCATGGAGTATGTATGTGTGCCTGTGTGTGCATATGCCATGGAATGTGTGAGCCTGTGTGTACACACATGCCATGGAGTGTGTGTGTGTGTCTGTGTATGCACACGTGCCATGGAGTGTGTGTGTGTGTGTGTGTGTGTGTGTCTGTATGTATGCCTGTGTAAGCACACATGCCATGGAGTGTGTGTGTGTGTGTGTGTGTGCCTGTGTGTATCCCTGTGTAAGCACACATGCAATGGAGTGTGTGTATCCCTGTGTAAGCACACATGCCATGGAGTGTGTGTATCCCTGTGTATGCAAACATACCATTGAGTGTGTGTGTGCCTGTGTGGGCAATGATGCTATGGAGTGTGTATGTGCCTGTGTGTACACATTCCATGGAGTGTGTGTGGCAGTCAGGACAACTTTCTATTTTTGCTGTTTTTGTTTTTCCATACAGGGTTTCTCTGTGTAGTCCTGGCTGTCCTGGAACTCACTCTGTAGACCAGGCTGGCCTTGAACTCAGAGATCCACCTGTCTCTGCCTCCCAAGTGCAGGGATCAAAGGTGAGCACCATCATGCCTTGCAGAGGACAACTTTTGAAAGTCCATTTTCTCTTTCTTTCTACCATGTGGGCCCCAGGGATCAAACTCATGCTGTTGGACTTGGCAGCAAGCACCTTTACCCACTGATTCCTCTCAATGACCCACTGTTAATGATTTTTACATGTCTTCCTTTTCAGACAGGGCAGAAAACGCCTGGGCTGTTACACTGTACAAGCAAAGGGCACCACATACGTTTAGCCTAAGACAACAGTTCCTTACGCTTCAAGTTTTAGGTGGTATGACGCAAACTGCTGCCTATAACTCAAAAGTTCTGAATTTATTTAAAATGTAAAAAGAATCCAGGTACGGCGGCACATGCCTGTTATCCACGAATGTTTAGAACAGGAAGCAGGTCTGTGGTCAGTTGAGGGCGTGGTCACAATGCTCCACACTCTTGGACACTAACTCTACCCTTACTCCAGCCCCCTCAGTGTGGGACTCCAGCTGGACCTCTCTATGCCTTAGCTTCCCCAGCTCTAAAATGTGAACCGCATTAGAGTAATAACTACTGACCAGACACAGGAGCATGCCTGTCATCTATGTCCTCCAGAGCATGACAGAGCACTGTATCCTAGAGACCACCATAGAAACAAACAAACCAGTAGCTATTTCAAAGTCATGTATGAAATTAGACAACACTTGTGAAGAACTCGGCAGAAGGACACAGGAAGTACTTTTAATTTTTTTTTAATTTTAAACAGTAAAATATTTTCTCTGTACAAAATAGTATAAATGGGTCAGGTGGTGGTGGCGCATGCCTTTAATCCCAGCACTCGGGAGACAGAGGCAGGCGGATCTCTATGAGTTCGAGGCCAGCCTAGTCTACAGAGTGAGATCTAGGAAAGGCGCGCAAAGCTACACAGAGAGACCCTTTCTCGGGCGGGGGGGGGGGGGACAACCAACAACAACAACAAAAAACAAAACATAAAACAAAATAGTATAAATGATAACATTTCCCAATAAGCCCTTTTAAGCCAAATGATAGCTGAATTATACATTAAGTATTGATTAGATTCTGGGATACAGAAGGGACCTATCTTCATCTTTCAGAGAGCTATGTTTTACTTAAGTTGTGTAAGTGAGATTCCTATTCATCTTCCCCTTCACTGTTTGATTTACTGCAGACATTTTTCTATAGGCTAATCCATAATCTAAAAAGATTTTTGCCTCCTTTCCTGAAAGTACAGCCAGCATTTTCTTTCATCAGCTTGATACAGTACAAATTCATATCCTAATAGTGAAATGTTCCACTAAAGCTTGCCAGTGATTGGGTAAAACCAAAACTTATTATAAGCCATAGTCATCCTAGGGTCCCCCCTGCTATGTAGCCTCTCTGGTTCTGTGGGTTGCAGTCTGATTGTCCTTTACTTTATATCTAGTATCCACTTATGAGTGAGTATATACCATGTTTGTCCTTCTGAGTCTGGGTTACCTCACTCAGGATGATATTTTCTAGTTCTATCCATTTGCCTGCAAATTTCATAATATTATTGTTTTTCTCTGCTGAGTAGTACTCCATTGTGTATATGTACCACATTTTCTTAATCCATTCTTCAGTTGACGGACATCTAGGTTGTTTCCAGGTTCTGGCTATTACGAATAATGCTGCTATGAACATAGTTGAGCATGTATCTTTGTGGTATGATTGAGCATTCCTTGGGTATATGCCCAAGAGTGGTATGGCTGGGTCTTGAGGTAGATCGATTCCCAATTTTCTGAGAAACCGCCATACTGATTTCCACAGTGGTTGTACAAGTTTGCATTCCCACCAACAGTGGAGGAGTGTTCCCCTTGCTCCACATCCACTCCAACATAAGCTGTCTTCAGTGTTTTTGATCATAGCCATTCTGACAGGTGTAAGGTGGTATCTCAGAGTCATTTTGGTTTGCATTTCTCTGATGATTAAGGATGTTGAGCATTTTCTTAGATGTCTTTCAGCCATTTGTGATTCTTCTTTTGAGAATTCTCTGTTTAGCTCTATAGCCCATTTTAAAATTGGATTGTTCAGTATTTTGATGTCTAGCTTCTTGAGTTCTTTATATACTTTGGAGATCAGTCCTCTGTCAGATGTGGGGTTGGTAAAGGTTTTTTTCCCATTCTGTAGGCTGTCTTTTTGTCTTATTGACTGTGTCTTTTGCCCTACAAAAGCTTCTCAGTTTCAAGAGGTCCCATTTATTAATTTTTGCTCTCAGTGTCTGTGCTACAGGTTATATTTAGGAAGTGATCTCCTGTGCCCATGTGTTCAAGAAGGAAGTACTTTTAAAATGCTGGCAAGCACTGCTGTTCTTGCTATTAGCATTTTGTATCATGAGGTATCCCCAAAAGACTCGGCATACCCACGGCTTCAGTGAACCAGTTCTTTTTCTTCTTCTTCTTCTTCTTCTTCTTCTTCTTCTTCTTCTTCTTCTTCTTCTTCTTCTTCTTCTTCTTCTCCTTCTTCTCCTCTCTGTCTCTGTCTCTGTCTCTTTTTCTTTTTTTCCCAGACAGGGTTTCTCTGTGTAACAAACAGCTCTGGCTGTCCTGGAACTCACTTTGTAGACCAGGCTGGCCTCAAACTCACAGAGATCCACCTGCCTCTGCCTCCCAAGTGCTGGGATTAAAAGGCATATGCCACCACCACCCAGCTTCAGTTCTTACTTTTTAAACAAAATTAATTAATTAAAAAGTCAGGCATGCTGGGTAGTGGTGGTGAATGCCTTTAATTCCAGCACTTGGGAGGCAGAGCCAGGCGGATCTCTGTGAGTTCAAGGCCAGCCTGGGCTACAGAGTGAGTTCCAGGAAAGGCACAAAGCTACACAGAGAAACCCTGTCTCGAAACACACACACAAAAAAAAAAAAAACTACACCAAAAGACCCGGTATTCTGAGTTCAAATCCCCCAACTGTACAACCTATTTGTTTTGTGGTCTTGGACAAAGGGCTTAATCTCTGTAGAGATTGGGTTCTAAAACTGTAAAATTAGTGTAATGATAGAACCCCTCTTTTTGTGGTAACAACAAGAATTAAACATCACTGAGTAACAGATCAGAGATGGAGTATTTGCCTAGCATGCAAGATGCCCTGGGTTCCATTCTCAGCATCAATAAACAAACAAATCATGTACAAAGCCTTGTCATAGCAAGACTCAGTTCATAGTAGCTATGGTGCCTTTTTACTTTAAAAAACTGAACTATAGCCAGGCGGTGGTGGCGCACGCCTTTACTCCCAGCACTCAGGAGGCAGAGGCAGGTGGATCTCTGAGTTCAAGGCCAGCCTGGTACAGAGCGAGATCCAGGACAGCTAGGGCTGTTACACAGAGAAACCCTGTCTCGAAAAAAAAACAAAAACAAAAACAAAACAAAAAAACTGAACTACAGCTAAGGTCCCATAATGAAGGATTTTCACCATTTGTTTTGTTTTCTTTAAATAACAAAAACAACAACAACAACAAAATCAGGGCCTCAAGTACCCAGGATGACCCCCAAGCCTCAAACTCACTATGTAGCCAAGGACGACTTGAACTTCTGAGCCTCGCAACTCTACCTCTTGAGTGTTAGGATTACAGACATGAACCATGCTGGCTTTATGTGGTGCTGGGGATAACGCAGGGCTTCAAGCATGCCAGGAGAGCACTCTGCCAAGTAAGTTATACCCCAACTCCAATTCTCCCCATTTCTTTTTTTTTTTTTTTTTTTTTTTTTTTTTTTAAAGATTTATTTTATATTATGTATACAGTATTCTGCCTGCATGTGTCCCTGCAGGCCAGAAGAGGGAACCAGATCTCATTATAAGTGGTTGTGAGCCACCATGTGGTTGCTGGGAATTGAACTCAGGACCTCTGGAAGAGCAGTCGGTGCTCTTAACCACTGAGCCATCTTTCCAGCCCCAATTCTCCCCATTTCTTACAAACTTAGTACACACTCCTTACTTTGTGCACAACTGGTGTGGCTCCCCACTTGGTCAATCAAGCACGACTGACAGTTTGGTCTTCGGAATTCTTTGTTGTGGGGAGACGTCCTAAGTGCTGTGGTATATTTAGCAGCATCTGGGGCAGACTTGCTCCCCTCTCCCACCTTGCCAATGAGCAGCAGCTCAGAAGCTCTGGGCTAAGGTCAAAGAGGGCTTTCCTGCCAGCACCGGGTGCAATTCATGCAGCCTTCTTGACCTGGAAGGGGAGATAATATCTGCAGACAGCTAAGTAGGACCCATGGAGGCACATCATGAGAGCCAAACAGCGTGACCAACCAGGCCCCACAGAACTCCTGAGGAGATGGTGCCATCTCTAACCAGGGTGATGGGAAAACTCCAGAAAGGAGGTGATACCTTAGCCAGGCTAGACTGTAATCATCGGCACTACTAACAACAACTTCCTCCCTTATCAGGGGCTGATAAGTTGTTTCATCTATCCTATGATAGGGTACTTATTAAGTAACTGCCTGAGGTCCACGGTTAATAAGCACAAAGTTGAGCCAGATCTCAACACTATCTCTAAGCTGGCGCTACCATCCACACTGTTCCTTACTCATTCCTCAGCTAGAAATTCATGAGGGCCTCACCACTGGAAGAAACCCAGCTCTAGACTCTGGTAGAAAAAGCTAAGCACCAAACCAACAGAGACCTGTGTGCATGTGTATGACAGTGTGAAGGACCTCAGAATGAGGAGAATTTTGTTAGCTGCAGACACATTCCAACAGAAGCATTCCATCAGCAAACAGGAGGTCTAATAGGGCAGTGTTGGGCTTGGGGAGAGAGGTAGCCTAACAGAATAATTCATGCTTAGCATTCATTAAGCCCTGATTTCATCCAAAGCATCCCCACACACAAAAAAACAAAAACATAATGTCAGATATACTGAAAGGGTCCAGTCAAACTAGACGAACAGGTGAGATGCAATCGGAGGAAAAGACAGACAGTTCAAGGCCCTTGAGCACGGACAGCACTATGGGACCTGTCACATGCTCTGTGTCGAGGGACGCCTAGGTAGGTTTAGGGGTGACAGTCACAGCACTAAAGGAGAAGGAAAACAGCCCAGAAATGAATCTGTCCAGGAGGGCTGGAGATGAGCATTCTAGAATGACGTGACGGTGTCCAAGGAAGAGGAGATAAGTACTGATGGATGCCTCCTTCCTGATTTGTCAGTAAACTTCCTAGCTAATACTTAGACAATGAACCCTGCTGTCAGGACCAGAAACTTTAATTAAGGCTTAATTAGTCAGGGGAGCCAGGCCTCTACCAATGTCCATCTGATCCGTCACAACTTCAAAGCAGGACTAAGAGTGATTATTGGTTTAGTTGGACTGTAAAACACAGCCAGAAGCTTCAAAGTGGATCAAGGGCTGTACTGTAGCTCAGTGGTAGAGAGAGGGATCAGCATGTGGAAGGCCCTGGGTTCCCTGGAAGAAAGGAAGAAGGGAGGGAGAAGGGTGGGGGTGGGGAGAAAGTCCTAAAGCTTCTAACACTGAGAAATCACAGAGTATTTCCGGAGGCTGGAGAGGTGGCTCATCAGTTGAGAGCACTTGCAGCTCTTCCAAAGGACCTAAGCTCAGATCCTAGTACCCACGTCAGGCAGCGGAACTGCCTGTAAATCAAGCTCCAAGAGATCTAGAGTCCTCTTTTGGCAGTCCTACACACACACACACACACACACACACACACACACAAAATAAATAATAAATATTTACTTTTTTAAAAAAAGAATGTTTCTAGATCCTCTCCCCATACAGACACACATATACATAAATAATAAGATAAAACTTAAAAAATGGGGGGGGGAGGGGCGCTGGAGAGATGGCTCAGAGCTGCTCTTCCAAAGGTCCTGAGTTCAACTCCCAGCAACCATATGGTGGCTCACAGCTCTGGTGTCCTATTCTGGGATTCGTTCAGAACACTGTATACATAATAAATAAATTTAAAAAGAAAGAAAGAAAGAAAGAAAGAAAGAAAGAAAGAAAGAAAGAAAGAAAGAAAGAAAGAAAATGTTTCTAGCCAGACAATGATGGTACACACCTTTAATCCCAGCACTCAGAGGCAGCAGAGGCAAGTAGATCTATGAGTTCGAGGCCAGCCTGGTCTACAGAGCAAGTTCCAGGACAGCCAGGGTTACACAAAGAAACCCTGTCTCAAAAAAACAAAAAGAAAAGAAAAAAAAAAGAATGTTTCTAGATCAAAATAAGAGAAAAGTCTACAAATCAATGTCCTTTCCTTTCTCCTCAAAAGCATAGTTAGACCGGTTTATTTCATTTCTAAATTTTGTTAAAAACAGGAAGAATCGGAGGGTCTGGCAAGACACCTCAGAGGATAAAGGCACTTGTAGCCAAGGCTGACAGCCTGTGTTTAATCTCTGGGACCTACACAGTAGGAGAGAACTGACTCCCCAAAGGTGTCCCCTGACCTCTGCACACAAACTGTGGCATGTGCATCCCTTCCCACGGTAATTATAACATAATTTAAAATTCGAAAGAATTAGAAAAATCAAGGCCAAACAGTTGATGGCTTAATAGCACATCTCTTCTCAAAGAAATAACTGTAGGACCAGCAACACAGAAATGGTACGAGTGGGTGTTCAGCACGGCTCTAGCTGTGTGTGCACGACCAGCAACACAGAAATGGTACGAGTGGATGTTCAGCACGGCTCTAGCTGTGTGTGCATGACCAGCAACACAGAAATGATATGAGTGGATGCTCAGCACGGCTCTAGCTGTGTGTGCATGACCAGCAATACAGAGATGATATGAGTGGATGCTCAGCACGGCTCTAGCTGTGTGTGCATGACCAGCAATACAGAGATGATATGAGTGGATGTTCAGCATGGCTCTAGCTGTGTGTGCACGACCCGTGCCCTCCTCTTCCACCGCTACTGTCTAAGCAGTCTTCACAGGATGCGTCTCTCCTCCCTGGCTTCTCTGTTAGCTTGTGAAGGATATTATCCAAGAACATCCCACATCTTAGCACTTGCAGACCTTGTGAGTTTCTCCTTTACTACGTTTGAAACTCCTCTAGTCAAAGACCTTTGTCAAATGATTCTTTATTTTCCTAGATGTAGCCGTAAGTTTTCTCAGGTCCCACCTGACCCTGCGGTCCCTCAGCCAATTATAAAATTATCATTCAGAGGCTTAATATTAATTATCAACTTGTATGGCCTATGGCGGGCCTCTTGCTAGCTAGCTCTTATAGTTTAGCTCAGCCCATAACTATTAATCTATGTATCACCATGTGTTCTGTGGCTTTACCTGTATCCCATTACGTGTTGCTCCTAGGATGGCAGTCTGGCGTCTCCATCACTCCACCTTTCTCTTTCCTGTCTCTCTCCATGGATTTCCCGCCTGCCTCTAGGCTGCCTTGCCATAGGCCAAAGCAGCTTATTTATTAACCAATGGGAACAACATATATTCACAGTGTACAGAAAGACGTCCCCCAGCACCTAGGGTGTTGTGCTTGCCAGTACAACTGATGTGATCTGGATTGTATTGAACAAACAGTCTAGGATTAGAGACAGGTATGATGGCCCTATTTAACCCCACAGTCTACTTAGAGAAGAACTCTACAATTAGTGCTGAGGGGACTTGAAACTAAATTTATTATAGAACTGCGGGTGGTAGATGTAAAACAGATGTCTCAGGAAACACAAGGGCAACCTTCAAACATACAAGAACTTATCCAGAGACTAGCCTTTCTCCATCTTGGTCAGCAGAGGGCAGGGGTAGAGGTAGAATCTGGTAAATGTTTCCAATGATCAGAACTGTTTGGGCTGGGGATGTAGCTCAGTTATAGAGTGCTTGCCTAGCATGCCCAAAAGCTTGAGTTTCATCCAAACCACCACACAAATCGGGCATGTAGCACATACCTGTGATCTCAGCACTTGGGAGGTGGAGCAGGAGGACCACAAGTTCAAGCTACGCTGCAAGTCTGAGGCTAGATCAGGCTACGTGGGACTCTGTCTCAGAACTGTCTAATGGGATGTGTGATGGGCAAGCCTGTAATCCCAGTCCTGGGAAGGCTAAGAAAGGAGAACTGTCCTGAGTTCAAGGCCAGCCTGGTCTACATATTTAACAAGTACCAGGCCAGCTTGGGCTATATAAAGAGACCCTATCTTATACCCACTGCTGCCAAAAAAGAACAGTAAGAAAAGGTCTCTGAAAATATCTCAGAAGTATAACTGTGGTGATATTGTGTTCCCCAATATATCTATAACTAGCTGGTTAAGCCTCAGGCTTACGAGAAGCAGTTCAGCTGAGATCCATTTGGATGAGGACTCAGAAGCTTCCAGTCTGAGGAAACAGGATCAGCTGAGGAACTGGCAAGGTGAGGTGGCTGTGGCTTGTTCTGCCTCTCTGATCTTCCAGCTTTAATCCAATACCTGGTCCAGGTTTGTTTTTATTAATAAGAACTTTTAAGATTCATGCTATAAACCGGGCGGTGGTGGCACACACCTTTAATCCCAGCACTCGGGAGGCAGAGCCAGGCAGATCTCTGTGAGTTCAAGGCCAGCCTGGGCTACCAGTGAGTTCCAGGAAAGGCGCAAAGCTACACAGAGAAACCCTGTCTCGAAAAACCAAAAAAAAAAAAAAAAAAAAAAAAAAAAGATTCATGTTATATATAACCATCAGGATGTGGTCAGGATGGGAAGAGAGGTGTGGAAATCTCACCAACAAAAGTCTTCAGGTAACTTCTGGGCCCAGGACCACCACTGTGATCCCTCTGTCTTCCCCACAGGGTTAACCCTGCCATCAGTGGTTGTGGTAAAGCCAGTCATTAAGTAGAACAGACCAGAAACACCAGAGAACCTTGGTTCATCTTACCTTCACCCCTATATCTCACCTGCAATTCTAGTCAACCCTGCTTCCCAATCCTACTCCAAACAAAGGGCTACTTAACAGCTGTCACTGCTAACTCTCCAGGCCACACAACCACTATCTCCAGACCTTCCAGGCTAATATCTTGGCTCCATTCTGCACATCCCAAACCAGACTATTCTCCAAATTGAAGCTAAAAACATTAAAACACACATCCTACTGGATGGTGGTGGCGCACACCTTTAATCCCAGCACTCAGGAGACAGAGGCAAGTGGATCTCTATGAGTCCAGCCAGATGCAGATAACAAGACCCTGTCTCAAACAAAACAGGAGAGAAAAAAATCTCTCCTTGTGTAAACTGCACCAATGACTTTTCCTACCCTTAATATAAGAGCCAAACTCCTTGCTGGGTGAGACGGCACACAGTTATAAACCAAGCACGTGGAAAGCAGGGCCAGGAGGATTAAGAATACGAGGCCAGTCTCAGCTACATAGTGGGTTTGAGGTAGTGTGAGCTACATGAGACCCTGTCTGAAAAATGAAAGGATTCTCATTCTTGGGGCTGGATGTGTAACTCGGTTTTAAAGTGCTAGCCTAGCATGCACAAGGCCCTGGGTTCCATCCTCAGCAACACGCACACGCACACGCGCACACGCGCACACACACACAACTCCTTACCACTGCAAGTGCCAACCACACCTGTCCTGACTGTCCCTCGATTGCTAAGCTGCTCCCACATCAGGGATTTCTTATCTCAAGTGTTTCTTCCCAGATCTTTCTAGGGCTGGTTTCTTTTGCTTTCAAGTCTGGGTGCAAACGTCCCCTCGCGGCAAGAGATTGCCTGACCACCTTCCACCATACCCGAGTTGCCTAGTCATTCTTGCACCTCCCACCCCTTCACGTCCTTCTCTGGCCCCCGGGAAGGCGGCACGCGAGTGCAGAGCACACACCTCCCCACCGGGTTCCCTGTGCCCACAGAGAGCAAAACCCAGGCCGAGCTGTCGCTGGAGCCCACGTGCTGGGCCCCAGCCTGCGCCCCGCAGACTCCGCCGGCCATCGGACCCTCACCTTCCTCCAGAGGCTCCAGGCCCGTCCCATAGCTGACCAGGTCCTCATCGCTGTCACTGTCCAGAGCCGCCATCCTGCTCCCTTCCGGGCTCCGCCCCCTCGCTACGGGGGCCTCTATGGGCCAAAAGCCTTCCCACTTTCGCCTCCGCGAACCTGAGTACTCTATAAAGTTGAATTGTTCATTTTGTGGAGGAAATGCCACCTCCGCCTTGCAGGGCCTAGTCCTATGCGAGGCCGACTCGGGCTTCAGTTAAGATTGTATCTATAGCCGGGCGGCGGTGACGCAGCCTTTGATCCCAGCACTTGAGAAGCAGAGGCAGGTGGATCTCTGTGAGCTCAAGGCCAGCCTGGTCTACAGAGCGAGTTCCAGGACAGGATCCAAAGCTACACAGAGAAACCCTGTCTCAAAAAAACCAAAAAATAAAAAATAAGAAAAAATATTGTATCTATAACACCTATCCTGCCCTGTTGTGTGCCTGAGTACTTGAAGGACAAGGCAGTAAGATGCTGGAAGCCATCCAAATGTCAGGCGGCAGAGTGTACCTGTCCCATAACTGGCTCCCTCGCCCCTGCTTCACTTCCTCAGCCGCAATCGGTGCCAACCCCCATCTCCCACCCATCCCAACCACTCTCAGGAAAAAAGCTTGTGTACCCAGGCGCCAGGTCCTCTGCACTAGAGATGGGAAGGAACGCAACAGGCAGAAGTGTGTGCACATATCATGAATGGGGCCACACACACACTCACACACGGTATACTCATCATCCTTATATTCGCAAAAGCGAGGCCTCCTTCTAGCCTTCTGGAAGGATTCACTGACTCTGAGACTATTAGAACCCATGCATGCTGCTAAGTAGATTGGCCAAAGACGAGGTACCAGGCATGGATAGAGCTGGAGGTCAGACCAGACTACATAATGAAACACTGTCATAAATAATCAAATAGGAAGAAGATAAAAGAAAAAGAGAAAAAGAAAGAAAGGTGAATGGGCTTGAGGTGCAGTTCAGTGGTAGAGCCAGAGTTTAGCATGTTTGAAGCCCTGGATTTCTATTCCCAGAGACCCAGGCTCCATCTCTAGCACTGACAGAAAAAAAGAAAAAAAAAAAAAAAACCAGGATGAACTAATGAAAAGCAGGGAGGAATGAAGTAAGGAACGTGGGATGATCATAATAATAACGGGGGGCAGGGATACTAAGGAAAGAAAAGTGGAAGGGGAGGAGACGGTAAAAGAGAGGGGAGGGGAGAAAGGATGCTGGAGGTCCCTCATCAACTCTAAAGAGACAGACATCTGTCAAATGGGGTGCTGTTATCTCACCTCACACACTTTTTTGGCCAAGACAAAAAATATTATGTTCAACTAATAAGGTGTAAGGCTGATATAAAAACCTCTCCCGGAAGCCCAGACTTTTTAACAGTATTGTACCTGTGTACAATGCATTATGATCATCTTCACTCCCAATTAACCCTCTCTTATCCCCCTCCCACTCCTGCAGAGCCCCTCTTCTGAATTAGTCCCTCTGCTTTCGTGTGTATGCACGTGTGTGTGTGTGTGTGTGTGTGTGTGTGTGTGTGTGTGTGGTCCTGTGCAGCCAGCCACGGCCACGGCCTGTTCATGTGTTCATGATCACAATGGCCCTGTCACACCCAGTGCCTTTCACAACACTCCTCGCCATTTCCCTGGTCCTTACATCTTTCTGTACTCTCTTCTACAGTGTCACTGAGCCTCAGAGGGAAGCAATATAAAGGCCCAGTTTAAGGCTGAGCATTCAACAGTCCCTGTCATCACCTTGATGACATATGCGTCAAAGCGTTAACCAGAGCCACTACAAAAAGAAACTCCTTTGAAGCTGGACATGGTGGTACACATCTTTAATCCTAGTACTTGGGAGACACTGGCAGGTAGATCTCCCTGAGTTCAAGGCCAGCCTGGTCTACAGAGTGAGTTCCAGGTCAGCCAGGGCAGAAGCCACTCTGACCAAGAGCAACAGTGGCCTGGGTTGGGTATAAACATAAATATTTAGAAGGCAGTTTAACTCCATATACCACTTAAAAATCATTAGTAGTATATTACCGACAATGGCCTTTGACCTCCCCAGATTTTGACAAGATTTACCGTAATAGACATGTATTTTCTCCCATAGAGCAAACCTCAGATCCAATTAGGAAGTGGCTGGTTACCCCAAAAACCATCATGTCACTAAGACACCAGTGGGTATATCTTGCATGACGGGTCAATATTACAGCAGTCGGGACCATAGCTGGGTAAGATGACTGATTAGTTTTCTCCTTCAGGAGCCTGCATGGCACCTCCTGGCACTGTGGACTCTATCCGGCTTACATTCAGCATCAATCTTGTGTCCCATGGTGTTTGTGTTCAATGTGCCATGTCCTCAGCAACAGGATTGGTTTCTTTTGGGGGGCTTTTTGAGACAGGGTTTCTCTGTGTATCTCTAGCTGTCCTGAAACTCTCTCCATAGACCAGACTGGGCTCAAACTCAGAGATCCACCTGCCTCTACCTCCTGAGTGTTGGGATTAAAGGCGTGTGTCACCACTTGGCTATTTTTTGCTTGATAGTGTTTTTTTTTTGTGTTTTGTTTCTTGTGGGTGGGTGGGTGGGTGGATTCTTGACAGGGTCTTACTATGTATCCCTAGCTAAGCCTAGAACTCACTATACAGACCAGGCTGGCCTGGAATTAAATGTGTGCACCACCACACCAGTCAGCAATTAGGTCTTACCATCTACTCTGATGAGTGAATGAAAAAAAATAAATAAAAAAGAAAGGAACGTGACTGTTGGTGGAGGAGAAAGTTTATTATAGATAAAAGGGAGACATAGTCAGAGGCAGAGGCAGGGACATCTGGGAGAGTCCAGAGTGGACATGACCCTGAGCCATGTGAGGAGAAGAGGAAGGGAAGGGAGAGGGAGGAGAGGGGGAACCAGGCGCAGCGTCCAAGAAAAAGGGCCAAAGGTAAAGAGGATGGGTAACCAAAATGCTGGATTACATAGGGAAGAGCCTCTAGGTGGAAGGACAGCCCAACCTGTATGCTGGAGAGTTCAGGGAAGGGGGTGCATTATGTCAGCCATAGTCTGTAACTGGTAGGAAGTGAGAGATCCTGGAGGTCCTGGTGGCTAAGTCTGCTTTGATGTGTGAATAGGCACCTCAGCCATTTGTCCCAGGGTTTGAGACTTAACAGTGGGTAGCCACAAGCAGTGACAATCACCTATAGTGTTTTGGAGCCAAGTCTGGGAGCTGCCTGAACAACAACCCAGAGAAGAAGCACCTAGCACTAAGCCCAGGTTTTCTTTTTGTTTGCTTGTTTTTTGTTTTGTTTTTCCAGACAGGGTTTCTCTGTGTAGCTTTGCGCCTTTCCTAAAACTCACTCTGTAGCCCAGGCTGGCCTCGAACTCACAGAGATCCGCCTGCCTCTGCCTCCCGAGTGCTGGGATTAAAGGCGTGCGCCGCCGCTGCCGCCACCACCGGGCGGTGTTTATTGTGTTTTACTTGTATGTATGTGTGTACCATGTGTGTGCCTGGTGTCTCTGGAGCCAGAAGAAGACATTGGAACTGAAGTTAAGGACAGTTATGAGCTACCATGTGGGTGCTGGGAATCAAACCTGGGTCCTCTGGAAGAGCAGCCAGTGCTGCTTAGCTCTTGAGCCATCACTCCAGCCCTTGACTTTGAACTTTTGATCCTACTGCCTCCACTACCCCTAGCCTTCCATCACAGGCATGTGCTACTACATTCTAGTTATTTCTTTAAGAAGACAACTTCCAAGCTCCTTTGTCCCCCTCACTTTTTGGAATACACAGTGTATTGTTCTCTGTAGGACCCTACTGTACAATAGCACCGCAGAACTTCTTGCTTCTAGCGGAGTGTACCTTGGTGCTCCCGGACCAACCTTTCCCATTCCTCTCTTCTAACCTCTAATAATTACTCTTCCACTTTCGTCTTTGATGAGATCATTTGTTAGGATTCCACATATCAGTAGATCTTGTGGTGCTTGTCTTTCTTTCTCTGGCTTATTTTGTTCAACATAATGCTGTCTGGTTCCATCCACACTGTTGAAATTATCAGGATTTTTTGTTCATTTGTTTGTTTGTTTGTATTTGTTTGTTTGTTTGTTTGTTTGTTTTTGAGACAAGGTCTCAAGTAGCCCAGGCTGTCCTTGAACTCACTATGTAGCTGAAGATGCTCTTGATCTTGCTTCCTCCACCTCCTAAAGGTCCAACAGGTTTTCACTCTTTTTTTTTTAAAATTATTATTATTGTAAAGACACTATCTTATGTGTGTTTTGAATGAGAATATTCCCCATCTGTTCAGATGTTTGAATTCTTGGTACCCAGTTGGTGGCACTGTTTTTGCATTTGTTTGTTTGTTTGTTTGTTTTGGTTTTTCGAGACAGAATTTTTCTGTGTAGTTTTGTGCCCTTCCTGGAACTCACTCTGTAGCCCAGGCTGGCCTTGAACTCACAGAGATCTGCCTGCCTCTGCCTCCCGAGTGCTGGGATTAAAGGCGTGTGCCACCACCGCCCGGCTCCTGGCACTGTTTAAGTGAGGTTTAGGAGGGGTGGCCTTACTAGGGAAAGTATATCACTTTCAGATTTCAAAGCCAAATGCAAGTCTCAGTTTGTTCTCTCTGTTTCCTGTTTGCAGTTCAAGATGTAAGCTCTGAGCCAGGTGTAGTGTGGTGTAGTGGTGCACACCTTTAACCCCAGTACTCGGGAGACAGAGACAAGAGGATCTCTGTGAGTTCGAGACCAGCCTGGTCTACAGAGCAAGATCCAGGACAGACACCAAAACTATACAGAGAAACCTTGTCTCGAAAAAGAAAAACAAAAAATAAAAATAAAAATAAAAACAAAAAAAATAAAAATAAAAAAAGATGTAAACTCTTGGGACTGAACATGTATATGTCTGTGGTGAACAGACATGCATGCAGGCCATATACGTAAAATAAAATAAAATGTAAAAGGTGTAAGTTCTTTTTATCTCTGTACTATCATCATGGATTCCCTAGCCCTCTGGAGCCATAAGCCCCGGCAAATCTTTCTTCTGTCAGTTGTGAACAGCCCGGCAATGAACCCTCTATGTAGGTTCTGGGAATTGACCTCTGGCTGCCGGGCTTTTGTGGCAAGAGTCTTTACCGGCTGAAGCACCTGCTGGCCCTCATATAGTATTTTATGTCCGGCTTCCTTTGCTCAGCAATACCGTGAGATTCTGGACATAAAAGGGAAGTGTTGGTTTCATTGTTTGCAATCTTCCATTATGTGACCCGCTGTGCCTCACCCATCAATGTTCTACTAGTAGATGGGCTGTTAGGTAATTTCTTGTTAGGGAACTAGAAAACTTCGATATCAAGTAGTACAGTTGGGAATATTCTTTTATTTATTTGGGGTTTTTTTTTTTGTGTGTGTGAGGACATATGTATGTGCATGGAACATGAACACATGAGTGTGTGTGTTGTGTGTGTGTGTATGTATATGTGTAAGTGTGTGTTGTGGGGGGGGGCAGAGGCTAAGCTTGAGTGTTATTTAAGAAGACTGTCCATCTTGTAACTTTTTGCTTTGTCTTGTTTTTGTGAGAGCGTCTCATGAAGTCTGGATTAACCTTGAACTCACTCTGTACCCAAGGATGACTTTGAACTTCTGATCCTCTTGCTTCCAATTCCAGGTATTAAGATCTCAGGTACAGGGGCTAGAGAGATGGCTTAGTGATTAAGAGCACTGGCTACATTTCCGGAGTACCTGGGTTGAATTCCCAGCAACCACACAGGTTCAATCCCAGTGCTCACAACTGTCTGTAACTCCAGTTCCAGGGGATCTGACACCTTCATACCAATGCACACAAAATAAAGTTAAATAAATTTAAAAAAATAAAAAATAAACAATTGTTTTAAAAAAATCTCAATGTAATACACCATATAAACAATCTGAAAGAAAAAACCAAATGATCGTCTCATTAGATGCTGAAAAAGTCTTTGATAAAATCCAACACCCCTTCATGATAAAGGTCTTAGAGAGATCAGGAATACAAAGAACATTCCTAAACATAATAAGGGCAATTTACAGCAAGCCAACAGCCACCATCAAATTAAACAGAGAGAAACTCAGAGCGATATCACTAAAATCAGGAACAAGACAAGGCTGTCCACTCTGCCCATATTTATTCAATATAGTATTTGAAGTTCTAGCTAGAGCAGTAAGACAACGAAAGGAGATCAAAGGGATACAAATTGGAAAGGAAGAAATCAAACTTTTACTATTTGCAGATGATATGATAGCATACATAAGTGACCCCAAAAATTCTACCAAGGAAGTCCTACAGCTGATAAACTCCTTCAGTAAAGTGGCAGGATACAAGATCAACTCAAAAAAAATCAGGGGCCGGGCGGTGGTGGCGCATGCCTTTAATCCCAGCACCGGGAGGCAGAGGCAGGCGGATCTCTGCGAGTTCGAGGCCAGCCTGGGCTACCAAGTGAGTCCCAGGAAAGGCGCAAAGCTACACAGAGAAACCCTGTCTCGAAAAACCAAAAAAAAAAAAAAAAAAAAAAAAAAAAAAAAAAAATCAGTAGCCCTCTTATACACAAATGATAAAAGGGCTGAGAAACTGGCGGTGGTGGCACACGCCTTTAATCCCAGCACTCGGGAGGCAGAGGCAGGGGGATCTCTGTGAGTTTGAGGCCAGCCTGGTCTCCAAAGCCAGTTCCAGGAAAGGAGCAAAGCTAAACAGAGAAACCCTGTCTCAAGAAACCAAAAAAAAAAAAAAAAGGGGGGGCTGAGAAAGAAGTCAGAGAAACATCACCCTTTACAATAGCCACAAATAATATAAAATACCTTGGGATAACACTAACTAAACAAGTGAAGAACCTTTTTGTTAAGAACTTTAAATCTCTAAAGAAAGAAATTGAAGAAGATATCAGAAAATGGAAAGATCTCCCATGCTCATGGATAGGTAGGATTAACATAGTAAAAATGGCAATCTTAACAAAAGCAATCTACAGATTCAATGCAATCCCCATCAAAATCCCAACACAATTAATTCTTCACAGACTTGGAAAGAAAAATACCCAACTTCATATGGAAAAACAAAAGACTGAGGATAGCTAAAAGAATCCTGTACAATAAAGCAACCTCTGGAGGCATCACCATCCCTGACCTCAAGCTCTACTATAGCACTATAGTAATAAAAACAGCTTGGTACTGGTATAAAAACCGACATACGGACCAATGGAATCGAATTGAAGACCCTGACATTAATCCACGCACATATGAACACCTGATTTTTGACAAAGAAGCCAAAACTATACAATGGAAAAAAGAAAGTATCTTCAACAAATGGTGCTGGCATAACTGGATGTTAATATGTAAAAGATTACAAATAGACCATGCACAAAACTCAAGTCCAAGTGGATCAAAGACCTCAACATAAATCCAGTTACACTAAACTTAATAGAAGAGAAAGTAGGAAGTACTCTTGAACACATTGGCACCGGAGATCACTTCCTAAATATAACACCAACAGTACAGACACTGAGCACAACAATTAATAAATGGGACCTCTTGAAATTGAGAAGCTTTTGTAGGGCAAAAGACACAGTCAATAAGACAAAAAGACAGCCTACAGAATGGGAAAAGACCTTTACCAACCCCACATCTGACAGAGGACTGATCTCCACAGTATATAAAGAACTCAAGAAGCTAGACATCAAAATACTGAACAATCCAATTAAAAAGTGGGCTAAAGAGCTAAACAGAATTCTCAAAAGAAGAATCACAAATGGCTGAAAGACATCTAAGAAAATGCTCAACATCCTTAATCATCAGAGAAATGCAAATCAAAATGACTCTGAGATACCACCTTACACCTGTCAGAATGGCTATGATCAAAAACACTAATGACAGTCAATGTTGGAGAGGATGTGGAGCAAAAGGAACACTCCTCCACTGTTGGTGGGAGTGCAAACTTGTACAACCACTGTGGAAATCAGTATGGCGGTTTCTCAGAAAATTGGGAATCGATCTACCTCAAGGCTCAGCCATACCACTCTTGGGCATATCCCCAAGGAATGCTCAATCATACCACAAAGATACATGCTTAGCTATGTTCATAGCAGCACTATTTGTAATAGCCAGAATCTGGAAACAACCTAGATGTCCGTCAACTGAAGAATGGATTAAGAAAATGTGGTACATATACACAATGGAGTACTACTCAGCAGAGAAAAACAATGACATCATGAAATTTGCAGGCAACTGGATGGAACTAGAAAAAATCATCCTGAGTGAGGTAACCCAAACCCAGAAGGACAAACATGGTATGTACTCACTCATAAGTGGATTCTAGATATAAAGCAAAGAACAATCAGACTGCAACCCACAGAACCAGGGAGGCTATATGGCAGGGGGGACCCTAGGATGACTGTGGCTTATAGTAAGTTTTGGTTTTACTCAATTACTGAGCAAGCCTCAATGAAACATTTCACTATTAAGATAAGAATTTATACTCTATCAAGCTGATAATAGAAAAATAAATTAATTTAAAAAAAAAGATCTCGCCGGGCGGTGGTGGCGCATGCCTTTAATCCCAGCACTCGGGAGGCAGAGCCAGGCGGATCTCTGTGAGTTCGAGGCCAGCCTGAGCTACCAAGTGAGTTCCAGGAGAGGCGCAAAGCTACACAGAGAAACCTTGTCTCGAAAAACCAAAAAAAAAAAAAAAAAAAAGATCTCAGCTCTATACTGCTGTGCCCTGTTTTATGTGGGGCTTAGGACCTCCAGTATATTGGATAAGCCCTCTGCCAAATGAGCTGCATTTCCAGTCCCCACTGCTGTTTTTGAGACAGGGTCTCTCACCAGGTCCTGGGGCTCCCTGCTGGGCTAAGCTAGGTAGCCAGTGAGCCCCAGGGGTCCTCCTGTCTCTGCCTCCTGAGGATTAAAGGCCTATGCCACCACTGCCTAGCTTTCTCAGCTTTTATTTTAATGTGGATTTTAGGGACATAAAACAGGTCCTTGTGCTCACACAGCAATCACTTTGCGAAGTGAGCCATCTCTCCACTCATACCTCAGCCTTCTCACCCTCCTGCTGCTACCTCCCAAGTGGGGATTTGAACTCTTGCTGCTCTTGCTTCAGTCCTCCGAGTAGGAGCCATTAGAGACCTGTGCCACCACACACAGCGCAATGCCAGTTTTTAGTTTCCCGCCAGTTGGGGCAACGAGTGAGTCTGGTGTTGCTTCCCCGTTGCGTTAGCAGTAACAGGTCTCATTTCCTGGTCACAATGAGATCAGAGTTGTAGTGGAAGGAGGCCTATGGGATGCCCTGCAGTGAGTCATGAGGCTGTCTGAGGGTAGCTGATCTTGAGTACACCTAAGGTTAAAGTTCAGACGGCTCATGTATCCGAGGGACGGATGCTGGCTGGACCTCTGAAGACACACAAGAAGGTAGTTTTAGGTGGGCTGGTATGCCTTCCATGACATGCCTCCTTTCCTTTTTCTTTTGTCTGTACTATGCTAGGTGTTGTACACACCACCTCATACATGCTAGGCAAGCACTCTACCATTGAGCTATATCCCCAGACACCTTTCTTCTTTAACAAACGAGGCAGCTGGAAAGGCAATGATGTCAGACTCGATTCAATAATAGACCTTGGTTTTTATTGTATATGCTTTTTACAAGTCTCTCTCTATAGGGCAAAGTACAACTGGAGTTTCTCTTATGGTGATGACATAGTTGCCTTTAAAAATAAAAATTGAGTCAGCCATGGTGGCTCATGACTGGAATTCCAGCACTCAGGAGGCTGAGACAGAAGGATTCGAAGCCTTACACAAGTTTCAGGACAGCCTGAACAATAGAATGAGAATGTACCTCAAAAAATATTCTCTCTCTCTCTCTCTCTCTCTCTCTCTCTCTCTCTCTCTCTCTCTCTTTCTCTCTCGATTCATGTACACAGAAAAAGTAAATAAAATACTTTAAAAAGACTATTACGTCAACATTAGGATAAGTTAGTTTGTGTGTGTAACAAACTTTAAAGGCCATTTAAGCTAGGCTTGGTGATGTGCACTTACCATCCTAGCATTTGGGAGCCTGAGGCAGGAAGATCTGGGGCTCAAGGCTCCCCTGAGCTACATAGTATGTCACTATTTTAAAATAGAAATGGCAATTTGAACTGCAGGGTGCTAGGAGATGGGACTCCTGAAGGGACAGGGAAGAGAGGATTCAGCAAGCCTGGGGTAAGCGAGACACTATTGGGAAGTGTGCCCTTGGCCACTTCTGTCTCCTGAGCCTAGGTCTTTTCCCCTCAGGAATGAAGATCATTTAAGTCCTTTGATCTGCAGAAGTGTGCTGAGACTGGGGCATAATATCTGCTTAACTTCCTGGTTAGAGTTGAGGTTATATTATTGATAAGTTTATGAATATTAACATGGTGATATATTGACCCATTACTCTAGGAGCCTGAACCCAAGTGGCTGCTTTTAACCCTCAGCTCCAGGCCAGCACATTGCCAGGACAATGAATTAAATAGAGCATGGCTGAAGTGTGCCCAAATCACCTTGATATGCCGGGCGGTGGTGGCGCATGCCTTTAGTCCCAGCACTTAGGAGGCAGAGGCAGGAGGATCTCTGTGAGTTCAAAGCCAGCCTGGTCTACAGAGCAAGATCCAGGACTGGCACCAAAACTACACAGAGAAATCCTGTCTCAAAAAAACAAACAAACACAAAAATCACCTTAATACTAAATTGCCTTAGGAAGGAAGGAAAGTTGTTTTGTTTTGTTTTTTAAGGTTTGTTTATTTTATGTATATGAGTAATCTATATGCATGTACACCTGCATGACAGAAGAGGACATCAGATCCCACTATAAGTGGTTATGAGCCACCGTGTGTGCTGGGAATTGAACTCAGGACCTCTGGAAGTGCAGCAGTGCTCTTAACTGCTGAGCCATCTCTGTAACCTGGGAAAGTTTTTGTTTGTTTGTTTGTTTGTTTTGTTTTTTTGAGGCAGGGATTCTCTGTGTAGCTTTGGGCCTTTCCTGGAACTCACTTGGTAGCCCAGGCTGGCCTCGAACTCACAGAGATCCGCCTGGCTCTGGCTCTGCCTCCTGAGTGCTGGGATTAAAGGCGTGCGCCACCACCGCCCAGCCTGGGAAAGTTTTTTAAATTAGCTGTTTCCATGTTTCCCGAACACCTGCTCCAGAGTTCAGCTGGTTAGGACTCTGTAGGTTTCTTCTTTTCTTTCTTTTTTGTCAGCTTGACACTAGCTAGAGTCATACTGGAGGAAGGAATCTCAACTGAGAAGATGCCTCCATAAGACTGGTCAGTAAGCAAGCCTGTGGGGTGCTTTCTTGATTAATGATTGATGTGGGAGGTCCTAATCCTGAACAAGTGGTCTTGAAGGGCTGAAGAGATGGCTCAGTGGTTGAGAGCTCTGGCTCCTCCTCAGAGCCCCTTGGTTCAATTCCTGGCAACCACATACCATCTGTAACTCCAGTTCCAGGGGATCTGGCACCCTTATAGGACCTCTCTGGGCACCAGGTATGCACATACGTATAGTGCCCAGACATACATGTAGGCAAAACAATTGTAGTGGTTTGATTAAAAATGGCCCCATCGGCCCAGAGTGAGTGGCACTATTAGGAGGTGTGGCCTTGTTGAAATAGGTGTGTCTATGTTGGAGGGGGTGTGTCATTAGGGGGTGACCTTTGAGGTCTCAGAAGCTCAAGCCTGGCAGTGTGTCACTGTCACTTCCTGCTGCCTGTGGATCCAGATGTAGAACTCTCAGCTACCTCTCCAGCACCATGTCTGCCTACATGCCACCATGCTTCCCACGGAATGATAACGGACTAAATCTCTGAACTGTGAGCCAGCCTCAATTAAATGTTTTCCTTTATAAGAGTTGCCATGTCATGGTGTCTCTTCACAGGAATAGAAACCCTAACTAAGACAACAACAACCATACACACAAAGTAATAATAATTGAAGAACCAAAAAGATAAAGAAAGAAAAGAAGGCTGTGCAAGCCATGGGGAGCAAGCCAGTAAGCAGTGTTCTTCACTGTCTCTCCTTCGTTTCCAGCCTCCAGGTTTCTGCCTTGAGTTCCTGAACTGGTTCCCCTCAGTGATGCATTGTAAGAAACAAATCAAATAAACCCTTTCCTCCCCCAAGTTCTTTTGGTCAGGCTCTTTATTTCAGCAATGTAAAGCTAGCCTTGGACTCAACAATACTGATGTGTCAGCTTCCTGGAAGGCACTGAGATCACAGGTGTGCACCATCACATCCTTTGACGGGATCTTTCTCAGACTTAAGTCCCTTTTCTCATGACCAGATGGATTTAAAATTATTTACAATATTTGCTAAGCTGTTGCCATTGTTTATTTTAAACACTTATTTTAAAACTCTCGAACCACCCCTGATACACTTGAAATATTTTTTACATTTATGTATTTTGTGTGCACTGGGGGGAGGGGAGCATGTACGTGCCATGGCGCACGTGTGGGGGCCAGAGAACTTGTGGAAGTTGGTTCTCGCCCCTTCTATCGGGTCTCGGGGATGGGACTCAGGTTGTCAGGCCGAGCGGCGAGCACCTTTACCGCTGACCCTTCTCTCCAGCCCCTCTAATACACTTTTTAAGCGGTACGGAAAACAGTTGGTTAGTTTTGAAAGCTGATTATGTCTTTACCTAAGGTTTACACTGCGACCTATGGGCCGCCAAAGACAAAGGTGTCCCTTGGTGGTGGGAGCAGTGTGAGGAGGAACATGGCTCTGCGGGCTGGGGGCTCTGGGCTCCTGCAGCTGAATCATAGCCTCCTGTGCCACCAACATCCGACCCTAGAGTCTGTTTACTCTCCAGTAGGAGGTAGCGCGAACCCGAGCCTAGGGGACCCCTGACACGCCTATACTAACCACATCTGTTATCAGAAACTCTGGGCCAGCCAGAGAAAGAATCACCTAGACCCCATTCTGCAAGTGAGAAAGCCGAGGTTGGTTTTCTCTAAGATCCTTAAAAGACATGGCAGTTTCCGCGCACAAAGCCCCTCCTGCTCAGTAGGTGGCCCCCTCTCCCGGCGACTTCTGCCATCCACTCACTACGCCCTCTGTTAGCCCAAGCTCTCGGTGGCCTCCCCTCCTGCAAGAAGCTTTCCTGACCTTCCTGGCCAGCGCCGAGAGCTCCGGATCGGAGATGGGACTGGTCCTGAATCCTCCCCGCAGGTCCAAGTTCCTGGGTGGGAGAGCGACCATGAATTACCCATGCTCTCTACATCTACTATTCCCCGGGCTCCAGAGGAAATGGTGAATCCCAGTTTGGGTTTCACTGCCATCGCTGAAACCCCCGTCCAGTCCGCTGCGCCACTTTGGCGCTCACAAAGTAGGAGAGCGGCGCGCTAGGCAGGCTCTAAACATAAGCGCGGACAGGGCAGGGGCGTGGCCTATGCAAATAAGGGTGGAGGCTTCAGGGCTAGGGCTCCGGCCTCGGGTGGGGCTGGAGGCGGGCCTCGCGTGCTATGGGCGGGGCCTGAGAAGAGCCCGGCGAGGCTCCAGTGAGTTAAGTATCGGTCTCCCGTAGGCCTAGAAGGCTGGGAGGGGGCTGGGCTTAGGTGAGGTGGGGCGTGGCTCCAAAGATTAGGGGTGTGGCTCACTCTCAGGGATGCAGGGTGGAGCGGAGTTCCAGACTCGGGATCCGCCTATGGCTCCGCCTTTCTAGGAGGGGCGGGGCTCCAGATATCTGGCGCTCTGGGGCTCGGGCGGGGCTGCAGCGCGCCGCGCGTCCGGCCAGGCGGGGCGGGGAGGGGTGGGGGCGGGTCCTGGCTCCTTCTGGGGCCCTTGGTGGCCACCGCACCTCAGTTCACCCTCGGCTCCCGAGCCGCCAGCATGACCGACGCACTGCTACCCGCGGCCCCCCAGCCACTGGAGAAAGAGAGCGATGACTACTTTCGGAAGGTGGGCGGCGAACCCGCAGACCCTCTCTGTCCGCTCAAACTGTGGAGCGCGCTGATGGGGTTTGCGGCAGGGGTCGGCCTGGCCCAGAGTGGGAGGAGACGGGAAGGGACGCGCAGGGTCGCGCGGGGCTGGTGCGGGCCTCGCGGAGGGGAAGGGAGGGCGAAAGGGGACTGCGTGGGGCTGAGCGCCCCGACCAGATGGCAGGCAGCTGGGCTCGGGCGCACAGGTGCACGGGCGAGCCGCGCGCAGGTAGCAAGCAGCCTGGAGAAGTGATCCGGATGGCCTTGCCAGCCTTCCCGCGCCTAGGGGGAAAGGACCAGCCCCTGGCCACGCTGGCGAGCTCGGTCCCTCCTCGTTGCGACCGGAGCCCAGCTTCCACCCGAGTGCTTAGCTCAGACAGAGAGTTTTGCTCTGTTGCCTTCCAAATGCTTTCAGCGTTCTCCCTCTCCGACTTCTTAGTAGGTAAGGGAGGGTGGCTGCTTCAAGGGGACTTCGAGCGCTCCTTCCTCGTTTGTCCTCGGGTCGCCCAAGAGGGCCAGAGAATGGCAGTCTCGCCCCTTCTTCAAAGCGGATTTATCTGTATTTGGTTGTCCGAGAGACCGAGCGGGCGAGAGAGTGGGCTCTGCGCGTTTGGCACGTCCTGGAGCTCCTCGGCAACTTACCCGACTGTCTTTTGCCCTGGAGCTCAGTTCCTCAAAAGCGACCCCAGCAGGCGCCCACAGCGGCGCTGGCATGCCCAACAGCTGCAGGAACTGGTTTACCAAGACGCCTTGGAGGTTCGAATCACAGTGACAGGTTCCTCACCTTCCTTTCAGGTCCCTAGTGAGTCTAAAAATAGCCTTTGGAGTTTGGCCAAGGATCACCTGATGGGTTGAGAGATTGTCGTGGATATTTTTCTAACTGATACGATCGAAGGCACAGCAAGTTATTATGAATAGGGAAGTGAAACTGCTTCCCACAGAACAATCAATTCTTAATTGTTCAACGCCACTTCGTAAATGGGCTTGGCAGCTTCCTTCTCCCGCGGGACACTGGCGACTTAAGAGTTTTTGCTCGAATGAAGTAGTTGAACAGGAGAGGAGTATGGAGACAGGTGGGGACAGTGGGCAATTTTTAAAGTTGCTTTTGGCATTTAAAAAAAAGTTTTAAAGTATATTTAAGTTGAAAGATGTCATCATGGAATTACAGGATTATAACTTCTAATTATGTGTGGCATTTGGGCCAGAGGATCACAGGCCAGAATTGCAGGAGGTTGCTTGGCCTGGGAATCTTAAGATGTCCACCCTAAGGCCCTAGGGCTTGACTACCACCCCCACAAAATTGCTTTACAAGCCTCCAGAAAGTTGCTGCCTCTTTCTGGGACTTCAGTTCTTACTAGATTGCTTGTCATTTGAACAGATGGTTTGGCGAACCTGTGCAGCTTTTGGGGGGTGGGTGGGGAGATGACAGGGGAAGTTGGTGGATAGTGCATACCCTGGAGGGTGCCAAGCCTTTCAGAACAGGTTCTCCCTGTGATACCCTTCCAGGGCTTGAGTCTTAGGCGAGGACATGGAGGAGGGGGAGAGAAAGGATCGGAGACTGGGTGGTTTTTTAAAGATTTAAGAGCGGTGCCTTGTGTGTATGTATGCATCACAAGACCTTGGAGGCCAGAAGAAGGCACTGAATACCCTAGGACTGGAATTATAGGTTGTTGTTGTTAGCATCCACTTGACATGAGTGCTAGGAACAAAACTCAGGTCCTCTGCAAGAGCAGCAAGCACACCTAACCACTGAACCGTCTGTAGCCCTCTGGGTGTTTAAGTTTCTCTGACACATGTGACCCACAAGTTGAGAAGCTGCTGCTTTAGACCCCGTGATCCCATTGTCTTTATCTTCCCTCCTCTGATACAGACTGCTGGTGGCTTTAGTCCTCGGGAAATCCTGGGTCCAGTTGGGGATGTAGCTCAGTGGTAGAGCACTTGCCTAACACGCACATGATCCCGGCTTCCGTTCCTGGCACTGTGAACATAAACAGATGAACAAAGCACTGTCAATATGCTCTTGCTCACCTGTCCTTCCCACCAGCTTCCCCCCCTAACTCGGACCATGCAGACTGAAAGCTGGGCCAGCGGGGATGCCAGCTGGAGAGGTTGAGATGATGAGCGAGACCTGGCATCTGCCAGCTGCGGACTGGAAATGCCACTTTGGGAGTCATTCAAGTGACTGACATTTTGGATACTGAGTAAAGAAGACTGGGACAGAAATGCCTGGCTTAAGGGAAGGGATAGGGAGAGAGAAGACAAGAAAGCTGAAAGGGTGGGCAGTGTGGAGGGAGCTGAGAGAAATTAAGTCTTTTTAGCAGACAGCCAAGGTTGACTAGCCTGAAGAGTGATGGAGAGGCCTAGATGACCCCTTCAAGGGAAAAGCAGAAAGAAAGTCCTTGGAAGGTGGGAACAAACACCAGTGTGGTTAGCTTGCTGGAGAAGATGCTGGAGGAGGCGACCCAAAGAAGGGAGAAGGCAAGTGCACACAGGTGTGTGTGTGTGTGTGTGTGTGTGTGTGTGTGTGTGTGTGTGTGGTTAGTCCAGACAGGGTCTCTCTACACAGCCCTGGCTGTCCTGGATATCGCTCTGTAGACCAGGCTGTCCTCGAATTCACAGAGATCCGCCTGCCTCTGCCTCTTGAGTGCTGGGACTAAAGGTGCCACCACTGCTCAGCTCTCAATGTATATTTTAAAAAAGATTTTTATGGGGCTGGGGACAGAACCTGGACCTCTTATACACCTCACAAATACTTTACTACTGAGCTACATTCCCCATTTCCAAATGCTTTTAGAACTGGCAAGTCTATAGACTTGTTTCTCTTTTTCCTGTTTTTTTTTTTTTTTTTTTTTAATTTGAGAGATAGTTTGAATTCTCTATCCTGCTGTCTTTACCTCTCAAGTTCTTGGTTCCAGGTATAGACTTCCACACCCTGTTAGAGTCTTCTTAAAATTTTGTTTTTGTATTTCCAGCCCCCAGGGCTTGTGCCTGCTAGGTTAGTGTACTATGGCAGCCTCCTAAAGCACTTCAAAAGCTGCAAATGAAGTGACGAAAGAATGCAAGAACACAGAGCAAATTGGTTGCCTCTAGGCTTTGCAGGCCCCTCCTTCTGGAGGGTGGACTGAGTTTTGCTTTCTAAGATGAACCTTGATTTCTTGCTCACCAGACAAAACCAAACTAAAATGCTGGAGCTGTGGTAGCATACACCTGAGACTCCAGTGGTCAGGAAGCAGACAGGCTGGCCTCTATAGACAGTGAGTTCCAGGCCAGCTCGGACTAACAGTCAAGCCCTGTCTCCAAATACAAACTAACCAAAAGGTAAAAGTAAAGAAGTCAGGTGTGGAGACTAGAAAAAGGGTAAACTGAGGAAACACTTCTGGCTGATGGAAGGGAGATGAGGTTTGGAAGTTTTGGGAAGGTGGGCCAACCAAAGGGAGGGAATAGGCACCCCAAAACTGGAAATGTAGTCAGGACCTTATACAACAGCCCTCAGGTCAGACTCCTCCACCCAGGTTCTTACAGGATTGGGTCCTTATCTGCCCAAGACAAACTTAATTTCCTATCAGTTCTTCGGCGTACCTTACTCTTGATGTTCAAATGCTATTCTGCTCTATTCACTATGGAAGGCTGTGCCTGTGGCTTGGCCACAGACTGGGACAGACTGTTGGACCCTGATTCCTCCACTCCCCTGCCCCCTGGGGAATAAACCCAGAGTCTTAGAGAGTTGGGTTAGTGCTCTGCCTCTCTGTGACAGCCCCCGCTTTTGGGCCCTGCTGTTTCAGTCAGGCCTCATTTCCTGGGGTGCTGAGCTACCTGGGAGCTGAGGCTTTGTCTGCAAAGTTCAGGCCATGCTTGAAAAGGAGTGAGCCTTTTACTGTTGTTCCGAGTGAGCAGTGGGGTGGCTCACCGGCCCAGTCAGCTGTGTTTTGTGTGACTTGCACACAAAAGGAAACCTAATTGCCTATGCAAGTTGGTTGTGGATCCAAAGTATGAAAAATAGCAGGGAGGGAGCTCCTCGGTAAATCGGGGCGCCCAGCGGGGGCGGGGGCTCTTTGGGATTGTGTGGGACTTGGTTGTGTACATAGCTTGAGGACACAGGTTATCCCCAGGCCAGGCCATCTCAGGACAAACTCTGTCCTCTGGGTCTGGTGGATAACTTGGATAACTTTTCTAAAAAGAAGAGACTGAGAACTTTAGGCTGTCACAGTGTCGCGTCTTTCTCGTTCTCTGGCTTCTCGCTGGGCTTTTTTCTTTTACCTTCTCACTGAGTTTTATGATGCTTACATTAAAATGTGATTCCATAAGATTACTATAAATTCCTTGCCTGGGTTGTTTCTGTTTATATATTTAAAGTTCTTCTTTCTTAAAAGAAGGATCAGTCCAATTTGCTGCCCACCCCTTCCCCTAGATTTTTATTCTCGCTTAAAAAAAAGTGTGTTTAGACCTGCTGTTAACTGCAGAGCCATGTGAATTTCTGTGTGCCGATAGCAAGCCCCCTTCTCTGGGGCCTCCTTCTCCTCCCCAGGGGCTGTAATCCTAAAATCCCCCAGAAAACCTGTTTCAGCTTGGAGGGAAAAAAAAAAAGAAAAGAAAAATACAGAAAAGCTTCCCCCAGCACTTTAGGGAGGCTGAAACCGGGAGGTGTCGGCCCTGTGCAGGGAGGTTGACAGACAGTAAGGCTTTGTCACTTGCTATCTCTTCCCCAGGGAACAGTGTCCCGAAGTGAATTTAGCTCCATTGTTTTTACTCAAGAGCTGTTGGAGCAGTTGATTACTTGTTCTCTAACCCTGCTGCCTGGACAGGGCCCCAAGGCCCGCTGTGTCCTGGTTTACGGCCCCTGTTTACTCTCTGGGCTTCCTGGAGGCTCCAGTGGGAAGGAAGAAGGAGAAGTCCTTCTTGTTCTTCTTTTTGAAAAAAGTTTGAGAGAAGATCTCATTATGTAGCCCTGGCTATCCTGGAATTCACTATGCAGACCAGGCTGGCCTCAAACTCTGCCTGCCTCTGTCTCCCGAGTGCTGGGATTTAAGACGTGTGCCACCATGCTGGGCTCCTTCCTTTTAAAGCCCAGACTCTTCTCTTCTTCCTCTGCACCAGGGGATCTAATTCATGAGAGGTCTGTGTGTCACATGTGGCCTGTGGGGAAGTCTTGTTGCATTTGTTTGATGATGTAGTATTGGGGATTGAACCCAGGGCTTCTGGTATTGCAGGCAATCACCTACTGCACTGTCCTCCTCTCCTTCCTTCTTATTTTGAGGCAGGGTCTCCCTAAGTTTCCCAGGCTGCCTTTCCACTCTGATCTCAGGCAGTCTTTGAACTTTGGATCCTTCTGCCACAGCTTGACTTTCTGGATCAAAGGGAACGGCGGTTCTAGTCTTAGGTACTAATGATATTGTCCCCTGGCCTTGGAGCCATTGTCTTTTCCCAGATGGGGAGGAGGGAGGAAAGAGAGGGGGTGTCTCTGTTTGCTGACCTTATTCCACACTAGCTCAGCGCCTAGAGTAATTACTTAGCAAGGGCAAGGCCCTGGGTCTTGTCCCCAGCACTGAAAGTCAAATGAAATACACATAAAAAATATAAACCCCGTAACAGGCAAGGGTTCCCTCACTCTTTTTTTAAAAATTAATTTATTTTTATTTTATGTGCATTGGTGTTTTGCCTGCATATATGTCTGGGGGAGGTGTTGAGTCCCCAGAATTGGAGTTACAAAACAAGTGTGAGCTGCCATGTGGGTGCTGGGAATTGAGCCCCGATCCTCTGGAAGGACAGTCAGTGCTCCTAACCACTGGGCCATCTCCCCAGTCCCATGGTCCCTCACTATTTATATGGGTCTAAAGGCCAGACAGAATAAAGGCTGACCATGGCCTTTATAAGGGTCCCAGCTTGCAGAGGTGCACGCCACAGTCCAGAGGGCCTGCTGGTTTTCCTCTTGCTGTGGGATTGTTGCCAAGAAGAGTCCCCTGGCAGAAGCAGAGTGTTCAGGTGACTCAGAGGAGAGTCAATGTGATGAGCCATAACACTGTAAATGTCCCTTGTTTCCTGGGGCTGTTTGGACAGTTGCCAAGACACCACCTGATGCTGCCAGGCATCAGCTTTCTCTGGACCAACACTTCCTCCTGTGGCTCAGGTGCGACGTCTCCGGACACAAAGGCTGCATTGGAAGTGGCCACAAAGAACAGAGGCGGTGCAGGTGCATCTCAGCCATAAGTGCGGAGGGCAGCGTGGGCAGCAGGCCTGTCTGCGGAGCGCCAGGGACAGAGAGAAGGTGGTGAACCGTGTTGAGTTCTGGCTTTCAGGGAGAGCTGAGAGTTCGTTCGGCCCCTAAGGCTTTGGAAAACTCCCAGGTTTCCATTTGCTTATAAGGAATAGAGAGACCCAAACAGCTTCAGAGGTGGTTTATTTTTCTTTGGCACTGTCTGCGTTTCACAGTACCATAAGTTGCCGTAAAGACAGCAATCACAGTAATGTACAGGTTCAAGGTCAAACCCAAATACTAGCCCTACCCTCACCCCACAGCCATCTAGATAAGGACTGTTCCCATGGTGTAACAATCTTACTGGTTAGAATAAGTGGGCCATAGAGTACTTCTGGAAATACAGTTCATTTGTGGACATTTTAGTGATTGTATGATTGACATATAGTAGATGTTGATGTGGGCTTTGGAGCTCACGGGAAGGAGCCTGTAGTTTAATAAAAACTGATTCTTCTGGTGTCTACTTCCATTCTTTTGGGAATGACTCCCCTGAGAATGGATTGGGATGTTAGAAGGAAGGCAACTGGGCCTCTACCTAGTAGATATCCTAGGAGGGTAAGAAGGCTATTTGTTTTTTGTGTTTTTACTATTTTTAAGCTTTATTTTCATTTATTAATATGGGTGTTTTGCCTGCATGTAGGTCTGTGTGTCATGTGCATGTAGAGGCCTCAGAGGCTGGGAGTGTTGGATCTCCTGGGACTGGAATTGTAGACTGTGTGAGCCTCTATGTGGGTGCTGGGAATCAAACCCTGGTCCTCTGGAAGAGCGATCAGTGCTCTTAACCATTGAGCCATCTCTCCAGCCCTACAAGAGGCTATTTGTTTTAATTTTGTATTATCAAGGTCTTGCTGTGTAGCCCAGGCTGGCCTCAAACTCAAGCTATTCTGTCCTTAGCCTCCCAAATGGGGAGATGACAGGCCTGCACCGTTTGTTCCTTTGTTTATTTTAGGCATGGAAATCTCAGCTCCCTCCCTCCAGCCTCCAGCGTGGCGGCAGCGGCAAGAAGCGGAATGAGCTGTGTGTGTATTGCAGGGTATGGCTTGCTATTTCCGTACTTTTGGGCTGACAGCTCTGGCAAAATCAGCAACAAACAACTCTTGTTTTCCAGATTTTGGTGGTTGAGTGAGGGATTGTACAAGCAAGGAGCCAGAAAGGCAGAGAAAAATAACCTTGCTGGGGAAACACAGCTGCCTTGTGTGGCCCAGTACTGGGGTCTCTGGTCTAGTGCTGTCCCAGGCCAACCCTTTCTGTCACCTGAACTTCTGTATGTGTGGGCTTTATCTGGAGTCACTCATGTCTTCCAAATTAAATGTCTCCAGTTTTACAGGTGAACAACCTGTTGGAGTCATTGGGAACAATGAAGACACTACAGGGTAGCTCTACTGTATTTACTGAATTATTTATTTTAAGGCTGTTCTTGCTATATAACAGCTCAGCCTAACTTTGAGCTCCTGATACTCCTGCCTCACCCTCCTGAGTGCTGGGACCACGGGTGTGTGCCATCACACTTGGCATCCTGTGGTGGAATTTTACTCAGCAACAAAAAGGAACAAACACTGGTGAATGGGCAAATCTTAAGACATGTTGTTGGGCAAAATAAAGAGAGATATTGATTCTATTTATGTAGTTTGAGAACACACAGAAATGTAAGGTGATAAAAATCGAAGTGTTAGGTCTGTACGATGGCTCAGCTGTCAAAACTGTCAAGTCTGATGAGCTGCTGCTTCTCCAGAGTCCACAAGACAGAGGAGAATATGACTCCCAAAAGTGCTCTGACCTCCACACAAGTGCTGTGATACATGTGCACCCACATATATATATATATATATATATATGTGAATGCACACATTCACGTGGTATCGCTCACGTGTGAGCACAGGCATACACACATTATATATGTATGTATGTATGTATATATATATATGTATGTATGTATACACACACACACACACACACACACACACTTATATAATGAAATGTAATTTAAAAAATTTGAAAAGAAAGCCAAGTGTTGATTGCCTGAGTAGATTTTGAGTGGAGTGGTGATAATATAGGCATATATGTTGTCCAAATGCATTGAATTCTGCACTTAGGATTTGTATATTTTATAATGTGAGAATTAAACTTTGGTTTAAAAGTAGCAGAAGGTAACAAACTGGTTCCTGTAACTGAGAAATCTAGAGCAATGACTTCAGGTCTGGCTTGATCAAGGGCCCAAATGCTGTAACTAAAGTTTTCTTCTGGTTGTTGGATGATGGTGGCACACGCCTTTAATCCCAGAGGCATGCAGATCTCTGTGAGTTCAAGGCCAGCCTGATCTGCAGAGTGAGTTCCAAAACAGCCAGGGCTTCACAGAGAAACCTTGTTTTGAAAAACAAAAACAAAAACAAAAACAAAAAAAAAAAAAGAGTTTTCTTCTGCTCTGTTCCCTCTAGCAGATTCCATTTCTAGGGAAACATTCTCCTACTGCAGCTTAATTCCCCCTACCCCCTTTTGAGATACAGTCTGAGTGTGTCATTCATAGTGATGCCCCTGCCTCTGAAGTGCAGGGGTTATAGATGTGCACTGCCACACCCAGCGAGGGCCTCTTGTTGATAAGCTCTGATTGACATTCCCCACTCCTGTACTTTTCCCTGATCCAATCTAAGTTCAGGGAGTTGGTTTTCCAAGTGTCCAGGCATGCGTCAGATGGTGTTCTTCCTCTTGGGAAGGGGGTGGGAAAACAGGGTTGTATCTCCCTAACCATCCCAGGCTTTGAGGTGAGGAGTGTTCCCCCAAACTGTGTGAGGTGAAGCCCGGCAGCCCTCAGCCAGGAAGCACATGGCTGGCAAGTGAGCTGCCTGAGTGCCCCTGCACAGCTCTCCAGCTGCAGCCACAGCTCTGCAGCTGGAGCTTAGGGGCAGGAAGGACCAGCTGAAGTCCATTCCAGTCTGTGCTGTTGCCAGGGGCTCCAGCTGCTCACTCTCCTCTCTGCCTCCCAGCTGTGGGGTCTAGGATGCTGTGCCAGCATCCATGTAGGGGTCTAACACTTGGGAAGTGGCCCTAAGCTAGCAACGAGACTGAAGATTCTCTCAGAACTTGCTTGTCTTGGGTGTTAGCTGTCTGGCTACCCTTTTGCTTTTTTTTTAAGGTTTATTTTTACTTTCAGTTATGTGTATGTGCACTTGCCTGAGTGTGGGTTTGTGCCCATGAGTGGAGGTGCCAGTGGGGGCCAGAAGAGGCCATTGAATCCTCTGGAGCCTGAGTTACAGTTGGTTTAAGCTACCTGACTCTGTGTGTGTGTGTGTGTGTGTGTGTGTGTGTGTGTGTGTGTGTGTGTGTGCACGCCTGCTGGAGCCAAACTTGGATCTTTTGCAAGAGCAGCAAGTCCTCTTAACCACTGAGCAATATCTCTAGTAATCCCCTTCATGTTTTAAAAGTAACTGAGCTGGGCATGGTGGCACACACCTTTAATCCCAGCACTTGTGAGGCGGAGGCAGGTTGATCTCTGAGTTTGAAGCCATGCGTTACCACTGCCCGGCTTCAATAGTGACTCTTAAAGCCTGACAGGTTAACTCAGTTGGGCCTGAGTTCTGGGTCATGATGGTGTGACATGGAAGAGGCACTGAGCTGATTGGAAGCTGTTCAGGGTAAGAGACAGTCAGACAAGGCCAGAGGGCTGGAGATGGATCTCAGTGATAGAACACTTGCTTACCTAGTATGCATGAGGCTCCAGGTTTCATCTATAGCATGGATAAAAAACCCCAAGAAACTCACTAACATGACCAGATTTTAGGGCTGGGTGAGGTCAGTGGCAGACTACTTGTATGGCATGCGTGAGGCCCTGGATTCAAGCCCCATGACCACCACACACACACACACACACACACACACACACACAAGACCAGAGATGAGAAATGTGTAGTGGGTTCTCTCAGGAAAGGATTCACCAACACTCAGCAGGGGCTGCTGGGTGGCTCAGCCCCTTATGGTACCAGGGCTTCTTTCTGGAGTTCCTGCCTAAATGTACTTCTCTGGTAACTTTGCGAGCAGCTGGATGGGTGTTTTTTGTCAGTTCCAGCAGCGCCCAGCATTCCTACCTGTCAGTAAGAAGTAATGTAGTGTTGAGTCCAGTGACTCAGTGCGGTCTAATCCCCTGCATTCCTATGCCTTATCTAGAAACTGGACCCTAAGTCTGTGGGCTGCGTAGGGCAGGGATTCCAGAAGGTAGGTAAGGTATAGGAAGAGGAAAAAGTTCTCATTCATGAGCTGGGATGGATGCTTATCTGAGCTTCAAGAAGGACTTTGTATGTAAAGTGTCCGTAAAATGACACTGGTGAGTGGTAGCATTCTGAGGCAAGATGGACCAGCCCTCCATGGTGATTTTTCAGCCCTTTACTATTAAATCAACTTAATGGTAAAAACTTTTTAATGGCTGGAGAAATGGCTTAACAGTTAGGAGCACTTGCTGCTCTGGCAGCAGACCCAGGTCCCAGCATTCACGAGGTAGTCCAGCCCATGACTACAAGGAACTCCAGTTCTAGGGGATCTGACACCCTCTCTGTCCTTCACAGGCATCGCACACTTGTGCACATACACAAATGCAGGTCAACGCTCACAGACATAAAATAAAAATAAATAAAATCTGAAAACAATTTAATAGTTTCTGGGGAAAAAGAAAGAAATCTCTGTGCTCCTAGAAAGGATCTCATGTAGCCTAGGCTGGCCTGGAAGTTCTGATCATCCTGCCTTCTCCTTCAGAGGGCTGGGATTGCAGGAGTGCACACACAGGACTTCATGCATGCTAGAAAAGCGCTGCACCAACCAAGACCTATCCCCCCCTTTAAGATGTAAAAATTGTGTGTGTGTGTGTGTGTGTGTGTGTGTGCACGCACAAGTAAGCTGAGATGCCTGCAGAGGCCAGAGGCGTTGGATCCCTTGGAGCAGATGTGAGCCATCTGGTGTGGGTGCTGGTCCTCCTCTACAAGAGCAGTACAAGGTCTCAACTGTTGAGCCATCTCTCTAGCCTTGGTCTCCCCATCTAGTAAAGGCTGGCTTCAGACTCACTATGTAGTTCAGACTGGCCTTGAACACCCAATCCTCCTGCTTCAGACTTTGAGTGCTGGCAAGTTTCCTCATTTCAAGTTTAAAAACCAGAGGTTAATGGTCTAAATTAAAAGATGCTCGCCTTACGATCCGTTCCAATCTCTGCACAGTTTAGAAGGCAGCCATGTTCCCCACTCTGCCACCAGTGCAAATGTCATGTAAGCATTTGAATATGGAGGGAAGTGTTAGGGGACTGAAAACTAGGTAGGGTGGAAGGGTGGAATTTTGTGCTGGAGGGATGATGGTTTCCTTCTGGGAAGAGAGTATAAGAAATTCCTGAGGAAGGAAGGGAACTCACTTCTCTAGTCCAAAGGCCAGAATGTGGGGCCCCTGAGCAGGTTGGGCTGTAGATAACTTGCCTCTCCCTCCTAGGGGTCCAGGCCATGAGTGTTCGGGGTGGGGGTAAAGGAGGAGGTGGTTGAGGTTGTTAGGTGTGAGGTTTCTGAGTTGGCAGGGGCAGAGCCCCGTCTGAGAACACTGCCTACCAGGACACTCCCAGGGAGTAGCCACTGGTCCTACAGATAAGCCTCACCAAGGAATGTGGTCCTTGCTCAGACCCCGCCTGTCTGAGCTAGGGAGGGCACCATTAGGTTTAAACTATCTGAAACTTGACACATGACAATCCAAAGATCCTAGGAGGGGTGGGGGATGTACCCTAGGGGTAGAGCACTTGTCTAGTGGGTTCAGTTGCCTGCACTGCAGGAAGAAAAAGGAAAGGAACAAATACCTCAGGAAATCATAGGCAGAGAATTCAAGCAGGCAGCGATAGAGAAGTCCAAATGATCATCGGCACATAACAAGTGTTCTCCTAAGAAGGCTTGAGTCCTGGAGACTGAGTTTCTAGTTTTGCAAAGATGAAAAATAATATTTTGGGGGCAGATGAGAAGGCTCAACACAAACAAGGTGGTTATTGTCATGGTTGGCAACCTGAGATTGATTCCCAGGACCACACAAGGGGCAGAAAGAGAACTGACTCCCACAAGTTGTCTCTGATCTTCACACATACGCCATGACAAGTGTGACCTCCCACTACTCATACTAATAACACTTTGGAAGCTAGGGATGACAGTGTACACCTATAATCTCAATCTCAGAAAGCTGAGGCAGGAGAATCACTGTAAATTGGAACCTGACCTAGGCTGCATAGACAGACCCTGCCTTAAAACAAGCAAACCAAAAACACATTAACAAACAAAACAAAACAAAGAAAAGAAACCCCTTTGAACCTGACAAATAAGATAACCCAGTTTTAAAATGGGCAAAGATTTTCAGTCAGTAATTTCCCAGAAAAGATGTACAATGACCCATGAAAAAGACTCAACCCTTTCTGGGCCGATTTCCATATCCCAGGAAGGAAATGACACAGGGCAAGAATTCTTACTGGCTTAGTCAGGGTCTAAGGTCTCTAGCCGTAGCCTCTGCGATGACCGGAGTGGTTTTATTTGATTTTATGTAGGAGAGGTGGGCAGTACTAAGACTGGAACCCAAGGCCTTGCACGTGCTAGGCCAGCCCTCTGCCATTGAGTCACATTCCTAACCCAAGCCAACGAAAGAGTTGAGTCATTGATGACACAGCACACACACCAGGATGTGTGCTGCCTAGTTTGACGTCAGCGTGATAAAAAAAACCTGGACGTATCAGGGAAGAGAAAATGTCAACGTTAAGACCGGCTTGTGGGCAAGTCGGTGGGGGTGTTGTCTTGATTAATGTTTGCCGGGGAGGGCCCTGTCCACAGTGGTGCCCCCCTGGACTGGTGGTCCTGGATGGTGTAAGAAGGCAGACGGAGCCGGGCGGTGGTGGCGCACGCCTTTAATCCCAGCACTCGGGAGGCAGAGCCAGGCGGATCTCTGTGAGTTCGAGGCCAGCCTGCTCTCCAAAGCGAGTTCCAGGAAAGGCGCAAAGCTACACAGAGAAACCCTGTCTCGAAAAACAAAAAAAAAAAAAAAAAAAAAAGAAGGCAGACGGAGCAAACCAGCAAGCAGAGGTCTGGTTTCGGCTTCCAGGTTCTGGCTTTGAGTTCCTGTCCTGACTCAGGGAGTGATGACGGAGTATAAGATGAAATAAAACATTAGCTTTTGGCCATGATGTTTTATCACAGCAATAGAAACCTAACTAAGACAGATGGCTGTCGTTATAAAAAAAAAAAAAAAAGAAATAGTAGGTCTGAGGCTGTAGCTCAGTAATGGAGTACCTGCCTGAATCTGTCAGTGAAGAGCTGGTGGTGTGGCTCAGTGGTAGAGAACTTGCTGGAATCTACCAGTGAGGAGCTGAGAGCATGGCTTAGTTGTAGAATACTTGCTAATGGGAATTTAAAATAGAAATTGACAAATTATCTGATAGTTTCTCAAATGGTTAAACATAGAATTAACGACATGACCCATATATACAAGCTTGTTCAAAGAACAGCTTGTCTTGTATAGGAAATGAGATTTTTAGTTGTTCTTTTTGGTTTTTTGTTTTTAAGACAAGGTTTCTCTGTGTAATAACCCTGGCTGTTCTGGAACTCAATTTGTAGACCAGGCTAGCCTTGAACTCACAGAGATCTGCTTATCTCTGCCTCCTGAGTGTTGGAATTACACACACACACATTGTGTGAACCTTGGGAAGAGAAAAGCGTGTTATCTACACTCCAACCTGCTCAGGGGGCCCTCTGTCAGTGGCCTTTGGACTAAAGGGTCAGAAATGAGTTACTTTCCTTTCTCAAGGTTTCTCTTCCTCCTTTTCCTTTTTTTCAAGTTTTTTTTTTTTTTTTATTTAAAAAAATTTTTTTCCAGTTCAGGGTCTCTTGTAGCCCAGGCTGGTCTTGAACTTGTTGTTGCTAAGACTGTCTTTGAATTCCTGATTTCCTGTTCTCACGTCCCAAATACTGAGATTTTAGGTGTGGACACTGTACCGGGCCTCTAGCAAACAATGAGAACACCTCAAGTGTCCAGCAACTGGTGAATGGTTAAACAGAACAAACGTTGTATGCTTATCTAACGAAGAAAGAGCGGACTGGTGCAGGCTGTGATCTGGGTGAACTTTGAAAACGACATGCTAGCCAGGTGTGGTGGCACTAGGCTGTAAGCCCAGACTGTAGGAAACTGAGGTAGGGGACCACGATTAAGGCTAGCCTGGGCTATACGATAAGACCCTTTCAAACAACAATGAAACAAGATATAATGGGGTTGCGGGAGGAGAAGAGAAAGCTAGTTGTCACAGTGCTTGGAGGACTAGAGTTCAATCCCCAGAACCCACATAAAGGAGAACAAGCCAGACAGGATGCACACTTGGGACCATTGCTGAGGCGGAAATGGATGAGCCCCGGCCTCTGACCAGGCAGTCTAGCCAGGCCAGTGAGAGACTGTATCAACACAGAGGTACATAGAGGTGGATGGTACCTGAAGAATGATACCTGAGGTTGTCCACTGGCATCCACTAGCACACACGGAGAAGAAGACAGTGCACTATGTGAAAGCAGACAGACACAGAAGGCTACATATTGAATAATTCTATTTATGTGAAATATCCAGAATGAGCAAGTCTGTATAGGCCAAAAAACAGCTGGCAGGGCTCAAGGATGAGGAATGGTACTAGTGGATACTCAGTTTCCTTTTGAGGTGCTAAAATGCTCCAAAATCAGAAATAGGTGATGGCCATGTATTGTGGGGGCAGATGTTTAAAAAAGCAAACAAAAAACACTGACTGCTTCTTTTATTTATTCAGTTGGGGACTGAACCAGGGCCTTGAACAAGCTAACCATGCTGTTCTTTAAGCATGAGACTGAGTTTCTGTAGATAACCCTGTTGGAGGGTTGGCTCTGGGTCCTGAATGCTTTAAGTGGTTGGGTGGATGGTGCTTTAGTTTTATTTTGCTGACAGGTTTTACTGTGATACCCAGGTTCTAGATTCACAATCCTCTTGTCCTAGCTATGCTAAGATTACAGGTGTGTTCCGCCATGACTGGCCAAATGTGTAGACTTCTAAAACTATTACATTGTGTGTGTTTCAGTTCTGTAACTTGATGCTATCAGATACATCAGATAGGGAAATACTTACACAAATGTAACTATGTACAGTCACTATTTGTTTTTTTGTGGGAAGAGCAACTAAAATCTAATTTCTCAGCAATCTCAGTTACAGTGTAATCTTTCCTGCCTTTATGTTATAGGTAGCATCCTAGTCAGTTTTGTTTGTTGGATTGTTTTTGTTTTTTGAGACAGGGTTTCTCTGTGTAGCCCTGGCCATGGTAGAACTCACTCTGTAGACCAGGCTGGCCTCAAACTCAGAGATCAGCCTGTCTCTGCTTCCCAAATGCTGGGGTTAAAGGCGTGTGCCACCACCCAGCTCATACCTTAGCATCATTACACTGTTTTTTTTTTTTAATTTTTATTTATTTGTTTGTTTGTTTTGGTTTTTTGAGACAGGGTTTTTCTGTGTAACAGTCCTAGCTGTCCTGGAACTAGCTCTGTAGACCAGGTTGGCCTTGATCTCAGAGATCCACCTGCCTCTGCCTTCCAGGTGTTGGGATTAAAAGGGTGGCCACTACCATCCCCCCAGCTTGTTTTGAATTTTTGTACAATTTTATTTGTTGTTGTTGTTATTTGGGTATTTTGTATATGCTATGGCATGCCTATGGGGGTCAGAAGCATTGTGGTTATTATTCTGGTGTTATATGTGTGCCATGGTGTGCCTATGGAGGACAGAGTTGAACCTGCAGAGGCTCGTTCTCGCCTTCTGTCCCATGGGTCCCAGGGTTTGAACTCATGCCCTCAGGCTTGGCAGGAGGAGGCTTTACCCACTGAGCCATCTCATCAGCCTCTTTTGCTTATTTTTTGTTTTTATTTTTGAGACAGGGTCTTGCTCTATAGCCCAGGCTGGCCTGGGACTTGCAGAAATCCTCTTTCTGGAGATTATAGATGTGTATCACTGTACCTTGCTCCTGTCTTTAAGGAACAATGTATTCTAAGGCAAATTTTTATGTATTGTTTCTTTTTTTATTATATATATATATATATATATATATATATATATATATATATATATATGTATATATGTGGCTGTGGGTACATGTAGGGGTATGTGCACATGAGTGCAGGTGCCCATAGAGGCCAGAAGAGGGCGTTGAATCCCCCTGAAGCTGGAATTAAGAGGTGGCTGTGAATCCCACATGGGTGCTGGAAATTGAACTCAGGTCTCCTGTAACAGCAGTACATGTGTTTAACCACCATCTCTCGGGTCCCAAAAGGGAAATTCTTGAGAGCACAGTAAGAAAGCATAGTGAGCTGTGAGTACCACTGTGCCGGAGAGGGTCACATGGCAGACCCCAGGCGGCTTTTCGAATGGCCCTGGCTAGTGTCTGGGAGCCCAGCTCTTAGTGTTCCCACCGTCTCTTGACTGATAAGGTTGGTGCACTGTGCTCTGAGGGAGAGTGTGGACAGTGGTTCATCATCACCACCACTTGCCCCCCTCCTGGATTCTGGAGATTCGGCCTGTGCCAGGCAACAGGTACCTTTGTAATGAGCTACCAGTGGGCTGGTTTAAACAGAGATGCTATATACCACGTTGGTGGGAAGAGGGTGGCCAGTGTCACCATCATGGTGGGAGAATAGACCGGGGCAAAAGAGACCAACTCACAGTGTCTGGTTTTTGTTGTTGTTGTGTGTAGTCTTGGCTGTCCTGGAACTCACTCTGTAGACCAGGCTGGCCTCGAACTCTCAAGAGATTTGCCTGCCTCTGCCTCCTGAGTGCTGGGATTATAGGTGCGTCCGGCCACAAAGTATTTGTTTAGGGGCTGTGTTATCATGATTTTTGCATTTTTATGCCTTTTCTTATTTTGTATATTTTCTATATCGTCATAAAATTTTTTTGAGATTATATTTGCCACATTTCTCCATTCCATTTCTTTCCTCTAAACCCTTCCTTGCTCCTTCCTACCCTCCTTCAAATTCATGGTCACTGTTTCAATAATTGCCATTGCATGCATATATGTGTATGTATACACATGTATATTCCTAAATATAACCGGTTCGTATAATGTTACATTTGTATGTTTTCAGGGCTGACCCTTTGGTACTCTAAACACAAACTGGTGTGCTCCTACTTGGGGAGATCCAGCCCTCCCACTCCCAGCTTTCCTCAGTGGCCTGTGGTTCCCTGTGTAGGGTTGAGGCCTCGTGAGCAGCTTTTCCCTATTCACTTCAGCATGTCCATTGGTGTCTCCCTTGTTCAGCTCATGTTTGAGCAGTCGTGTTGGTGAGACTTTATGGACTGGTTAAGTTTTGTTTTGTTTTGTTTTGTGTTTGTTTATTTTTCTGTTCTACGGAATGCCATCATTTTGGGTGTGACTGACCTCTGAGGGGTGTCTCTCATTTTCCCGTCAGGGCTGTAATCCCCTTGCGCAAACTGGCCGGAGCAAGCTGCAGAATCAAAGAGCTGCCCTGAACCAGCAGATCCTGAAGGCTGTGCGGATGCGGACAGGAGCTGAGAACCTTCTGAAGTGGGTACCTCTGGCTTTGCTACCCTGGCCAGGAGCCCTGGCTCTCCTGAGGACCTGTCTGTTTGATGGACATACAGCTGGGATCTTGCTTTTCAGCTTTGAGATTCTTTCTCATCTGGGGTCATCTAGACAGGTCCTTTTCTTGCCTAGATCTTTTCATGTTAAAGACAGAGATGTTTTAGCCAGGTGGCACTCGAGGCAGAGGCAGGCAGATCTCTGTGAGTTCGAGGCAGCCTGGTCTACAGAATGAGATCCAGGACAGGCACCAAAACTACACAGAGAAACCCTGTCTTGAAAAGCCAAAAAAAAAAAAAAAAAAAAAAAAGCCCGTGTGTGTGTGTGTGTGTGTGTGTGTGTGTGTGTGTGTGTACATTTATATGTATACTTAAGATTTGTTTACTTTAATTTTATGTGTATGAGCGTTTGCCTTCATGTGTGTACATCATGTGAAACCTGGTGCCCACGGAGGCCAGAGAGGTCATTGCAGATCCCTTGGAACTGGAACTGCAGATGGCTGTGAGCTGCCATTCCAGTGCTGGGAACAGAACTTAGGTCCTCTGCAAGAGCAGACAGTGCTCTTAATTGATGAACATCCTTCCAGCCCCCAGCCGTAGCCATCTTGTTCGGAAGTACAGTTACTGTTTCAGCATTTGTTCCACACGTGACTCCTTTCTCCACTGCCCAGAGTGACGTCTGGTAGAGAGAGTCACTGGTGAATGTGTGTTGACTGGATAAGGGAGGGAGAACAGAAAGGAAAGCGTAGGACATTTGTATTACCAGTGTCTACCTTTCTAATGAAAGGAGTCGTAAGTAGGACATGGTGGCACATACCTGTGGTTTCAGCTACTTGAGGGTGGGCTGAGGCAGGAGGATTGCTTGAACCCCAGAGTTGGAGACACCTGGGCAAAGTAGCAAAACCCTGTCTAGGAAAAAAGGATTGAGTTAATGAGAGAGGCAGAGCGGGTGGTGCTGGGTATTCACTGCTGTGCCGTGGGGATAAAACAGTTACTTATCAAGCAGAATTCACTAAAGTTGTACCTTTGTCTAGACGGCTGTAAATCCTCCCCACCCCCTTAAGTGCAGTGTGCCAGCTCGCTTTTGTTTACTAAAGCGCAGTCTCCTCCTACAGAGGACAGCTCTGGGTATTGGTCCACCTCATTGAGGCTGGCTCTTGGAGCACACAGCAAACCCAAGTCATTAGTATTGAGAGGCAGGTGCTTTGACCTGCCAACCCATCTCCCAGCCCCCCGGCCCTGCATCCCCCAGAGGCTTACAGGGCAGTTCTTTGGTTTGGCAGGGTCTCTTGTAGTCTAGGCCGGCTTAAAACTTGCTACGCAGTTAAAGATGACCTTGAACTCCTGATTCTCCTGCTTTTACCTCTTCGTGCATGTGTGGGCATGCGTCCATGTGCAGCGTATGACTTTGTGGTGTCTGTTCCCTCCCCCTACCGTGTAAAATGCTGGGGATTGAACTCGTGTTGTCAGCCTTGGCAGCAAGCACCTTTATGTGCTGAGCCGCCTGGCCGGCCCTGCTTTGGAGTTTTTGTAGCAGATACTGGGCCGTTCCGCCTGCCTTGCTCTGTTAACAGAACAGCCTCTCTGAGGCCCAGGCCAGGCTCAGTCAAACGGTCAGGTTAGCAGTTGTGTGGCGGGTAGGCGGAGGGTGGGGCAGGGTTGTAAATGATTCTCCCAGAGACTGATAAGTTAAACACCCCCGTTTAGAGACTGTTGTTGGAGGAAACCCTGGGGTATTTATTAATCGACCTCACCTGACACCGAAGCTTCCGGAAACCAAGGAGGGCATCAGGCCAAGCCTCACTCTGGCCCCACAGTGTCCCTGGCTGCCACTACCAGCAGCAGGTCATTACTGTCGTACTTGGGCCTGGCTGTCCTAGCCTCAGATTGCTAGGTGTCCCACTAAGTTTCCTAGATGCGGATAGTTACAGTGTGGGCAAGAGGGCCTTTGGGGAAACATCCAAATCAGTGCAGGCTTGGAAACAGGGGTCTCAGCCTTTAACTGCACAGGCCGCTGCCACGACTGGGCAGGCGCTGTGAGCGGGGAGGTTTGTGTCCCGTGAGGTCCTCCCCTTCCCTGTGTCAGCCAGGAGACAGTGAGCTTCCTGGAGCTTGGTGGGAGATAACCGGCACTTTGAAGTGCCCTCCAGGCTGGGCATTGGCAGTACTCTGCCCTCCCGCTTCCTGTCCCTCCCTTGAGAAAGGTGAGGCAGTACCAAATAGTTGTATGAGACGGAGAGATTAAAGCAAGTTACTGGGTTGTTCAGTTTTCATTAACTAGTTCTTGGTCAGAGAACAGGCTGTTTAACCATCCTGGTTGAACCCCAGATGGCCTTCCATTGCTAGTCAGACTGAATCGGGAGAGCCTCACTCTGAGGCTTTGTGTGTCAGTATACATGCTGGTGAGGGAAGGGGCTGGACAGCTCCATGCTGGGAACTATGAGAATGGTGGGGCTGGGAGGGTATGCAGCATATAGCCCAGGCTGGCCTGGAAGTTGGCAGATCTTCTGTCTCAGCCTCCTTAGCGATGCTATTGCAGACATGCATCGCAACACCCAGGCCTTTACTTTCTTTCTTTTCTTTTTCTTTCTCTCCTTTTCTTTCTCTCTTTTTCTTCTTTCTTTCTTTCTTTCTTTCTTTCTTTCTTTCTTTCTTTCTTTCTTTCTTTCTTTCTTTAAGACAAGGTCTCACTATGTAGCCCTGGCTGGCCTGAAAATCACTATGTAGCCTAGGCTGGACCTTGAAGTTGTGATGATCCTCCTGCCTCTGACTCCTGAGGGCTGGGATTGCAGGTGTTTGCTATCACACACAGGTTTCATGTATGGGCAAGCACTCTGCCCACTGAAATGCAGTCCTAGTCTGTTTTTTTGTTTTTGTGGAGAAAAAAGTCTCACTTTGTAGCCCTGGCTGGTCTGAATCTCAAGGTTCACCTGCCTCTGCCTCCCAGATGCAGGATTTTAGGCATGTACCACCACGTTAGGGTTTTAAAATCTTCGGATTATGAACTTTTAACTATTGGCAACCACTTAAGGGCAGAAAAACTAACGCACTGACACCCGAGTGAGCGAGTCACAGGCCTTCAGTTCACTTTGTGATGGCCGGGCCCCAGGGTCAGGCTGGGGTGGCCCTGGCTGTAGTGAGGTTAATGACTGCTCACATCCGTTCCTAGGGGCTCCAGCAGCTGTGCAGGGGGGTGCCTGAGTCCTCTTGGCCTTCAGTCTGATGCCTGATCCTAGACCTGCCTTTTTCCCACACTGGGGACATATCTGATGTCTCAGCTAAGGGTCATATGGGGCACAGGGTGGCAACACCCCACCCCCACCCACTGCCACCACGCAGAGTGGGAGGTGGGAACAGTTCTGCCAGGACAAACTGGCAGAGTAAAGACAGTGTGCCAGAGTCTTACACTGTCCCAGTACGGTCTCCAAAGCATGTGGGAGACAGGAGTCAGGGGAGCCTGTTCTCAGAGGGACTGTTTTACTAAAAGGTTTGAAAGAAAATGAGATTAAGCCAGAAATGAAGAGCTGATGTGGTTCAATTACAGAGCACTGTGTGCCGTCCCCAGCACCACATGGAAGGAAATAGGGACACATGGGCCAGAATGTGAAGTTCCCATTTATTTTTGCATTGGACTTTTCATTGTTGTGACATATATCTGAAAAACAAAAACAAAAACAAAAACCAACTTCAAAGAGGCTGCATTTAGCCAGGTGGTGGTGGTGCATGACTTTAATCCCAGCACTTGGGAGGCAGAGGCAGGCAGATCTCTGTGAGTTCAAGGCCAGCCTGGTCTATAGAGCAAGTTCCAGGACAGCCAGGGCTACACAGAGAAACCCTGTCCTGAAGAACAAAAACAAAACAAAACAAAACAAAACAAAAAAACCCAGAACAACAAAACAACAACAAAAAAGAGAGGCTGGATTTAGTTAGCTCATGGTAGTTTCCAGTCCATGGTCAGCTGGATCCATTGATTCTGGGCCCAAGGAAAAGGTGAATATCCTGTGTCAGGTGCATATATGCCACGGCAGCTGAGTAGCAGAGTGACTCGGGAGAGGGAAAAGAACATCTTTCAAAGGCATGCACCTAATGACCTTCCTCTAACGAGGCTTCATCTCCTGATGTTCCCACCACTGCCCCACAATGCCATCCCATTATGACCCCATCAGTGGGTCAACGCTGATGAAGTCAGAGACCCTCGTGATCCAGCATGTCTTCAAATCCCCATTTCTGAGCATGGCTTGTATAACAAGCCTTCAGCACGTCAGCCTTTGGGAATACTTCTTACCAAATCAAAGTAATCCTTGGAACTTGAGGCAGAAGATCATGGTCACATGGGAACTTTGCGTGGTAGACAAGGCTCTGGCACAACAGGGAGTGGTAAAAGTGTGGGCTGGAGCCGGGTGGTGGTGCACGCCTTTAATCCCAGCACTCAGGAGGCAGAGGCAGGCAGATCTCTGTGAGTTCGAGGCCAGCCTGGGCTACAGAGTAAGTTCCAGGGCAGCCAGGGTTACACAGAGAAACCCTGTCTAGAAAAAAACAAAAAACAAAGTATGGGTTGGGAGTGTGCCTCATGGATAGGTGCTCTTTGTCAGGTTCTGTATAGTCTCCCTTTTTGAAAGGTATATCTATCTGTCTATCTATCATCTGTCTGTCTGTCTGTCTGTCTATCAATCTATCTGTCTTTGGTTTTGGCCTTGTACTCACAGAGAGCTATCTGCCTTTGCCTCTCAAGCTGGCATTAATGATATACACCAGCCACACCTGGCTAAGATTTGTGTTCTTTTTGTTGTGGTTGTGTGTGTGTGTGTGTGTGTGTGTGTGTGTGTGTGTGTATGTGTACACATGAGTACATGAGTGCTGGTGCTTGAGGAAGCCAGAGGTGTCAGATCCTCCTGGAGCTGAGGTGACAGACAGCCGTCAGCCACCTGACGTGAGTGCTGGGAATCCAACTTGAGTTCTCTGCAAGAGTGGCACACACTTAACCACTGGCCGACTCGCCAGCCTTGTGCATGATCAGATCCATAGTCAAAGTTTTGTTTTGATTGGTTTTTCGGTGAGACAGTCACACTTGGTAGCCCAGGCTGGCCCCAAACTCTTAGTCCTCCTGTCTCTGCCTCCCACGGGTTAAGGAGATAATTTGTGACCTGTTCTTGGGTGACAAGAGGAGGTTTTGTTTGGGTTGGGTTTTGGTCTTCTCAAGGCTAATTCCTTTCAAGGCTTTCTCGGGATTCATGCCCAGCAGCTTCAGTGTCGCTAGCCACATCCTAGGCCTGACCGTTGGCTGGTGTGGTCAGGATAGCTCAGGGTCTCTGGGGTAGCTCATCCGATTGCATCTAATAGCCATCACCCCGAGATTCCTTGTGGGAATGGCTCAGCAAGGTCACCGGCTGAGTCTTCTCCCTCTCTCTTCCCCCTCCTCCCCCCTCTGTCTCCCAACAGAGTGGCCACAAACCAGAAGGTGCGGGAACAGGTCCGCCTGGAGCTGAGCTTCGTCAACTCAGACCTGCAGATGCTGAAGGAGGAGCTGGAGGGACTCAACATCTCCGTGGGAGTGTACCAGGGCACCGAGTGAGTGAGCAGGCTTTCCAAATGCTCCCTGGGCCGGAGAGTGTGTCTGCATCCAGGATACTACAGGATGCTGGTGTAGTGGACGGGGCAGCGCCACTGGGGTGAAAGGGATGAACCTGTGAGGTTTGTAGGGAAAGAACTGGAAGGTGGATTGAATGCCAAAAAGAATAAACTGCTTTGATGGACGTACTTTACTCTGAAAAGTGGAGAACCCACCCAAATCCCCATAGAAGATGGTACAGTGGGGATCCTTTAGAAAAGGACCCTGTTAAATATTTGAGAAATGAATGCTGAGATTCAAACCCTTTCCTCAGGGAGCATTTGAGGTGAGGCACTCAGAAATGCTCAGAGATTTATTTCTCTGCTCACTGTAGGTGAACCACAGAGGGTGGTGTGGAGAGTTACCCATGTTTAAGAAGAAATAATCAATGTGGTCTGGTAGCTTGGGCAATAATCCCAGCTATTCAGTAAGCTGAGACAGGAGGATCATGAGTTTGAGGCTAGCTCATGCTACATAGCAAGATACTGCGTCAAAGTAAAAAAATAAAATGGTCAGGACATGTGGCTCAGTGGTGGAGCCCCTGCCTAGAATCCCCCAGTGAGGGGCTGGGGTGTGGCTCAGTGGTAGAGCACCTGCCTAGAATCCTCCAGTGAGGGGCTGGGGTATGGCTCAGTGGTAGAGCACCTGCCTAGAATCCTCCAGTGAGGGGCTGGGGTATGGCTCAGTGGTAGAGCACCTGTCTAAAATCCTCCAGTGAAGGGCTGGGGCATGGCTCAGTGGTAGAGCCCCTGCCTAGAATCTTTAGAGAGGTACCAAGTGGCTCAGTGGTAGAGTGTTTGCTTAGTTTGCCCAAGGCCCATTCCTAAGTATCACAACAAAACAAAACAACCAAAATGTCCCAAGGAAGTAGTTCCCATGCCTTTTGCGTGGGGAAGCTGAGCCTTCTCAAGAAGTGGGTGAGTCTGAGTGGAAACCAGAGATAGTTGCCTGGATTAACAGAATGAAGACACTGGAGAATTTTGAGTCACCTTGGAATGCGCATTTCCTAATACTGATCCTTGTATGTCACCTGGGGCGGTTCTCAAAGGTGGAGACAAGCATTCATGCCTGGAACCCTGCTGGTTATTTGGCCTATGACACCTGTGTCTGGCTTACCTGTGGACTCCTAGTGCAGTTTCAAAAGCCATGTGAGAACAAATAACAACAAACCCCTCAACCCCACCCCCTGGGCAAGATTCTCTGAGCCTGTGCTCTGACGTTAGAACCTAGTGTTTTGTGCATACGGGCTAAGAGGCTCACTCGTTCCAGGCAGGGTGGTAGCACAGTCTGGGCTCCCGCTTGCTGTGTTGAAGATCAGGGCTGTTCTTCCTACAAAGAGAGGCGCTTGCAGCCCCATGTGGCCACTCCTCACAGTGGCTTCAGTTAATTTACTTTGTCACCAAAAAAGCAGAGGGACATGAGGATTCCAGGCAACACCTTGCATGTTTTCCAAAAGAGTCGTCTCTTTCTTAGTACCTTAGATCTTTCAACACTTCTGTGAGCTGGGCAGAGAAGACATGATCTCAGTGTGCAAATGAGGAAACTCTGAGAGGCCCAGGCCACAGAAAGTCTTGTTAGTGCCCCCCTGGGGTGGAGGTAGCCTAGTGGCTTGAGTTTTCAGCGTATCTGTGGTTCCTCTTCTCACTGGGCAGTAGCTGCCCTGCATGAGGTGAGCACCGGAGGCCTGGGGCCTCAAACCCAGACTTAGCAGCTTCCACCAGGGTTCAGTCTTCTGGGGAGGCCACATGCCTGGACTGGGTCTCACGTACCTTTAGCACCTCTGTACCACCAAGGCAGTTTCAGCTTTCAGCCGCGGTCCACTCAACCCTGCCCAGCATTCTTGGCCTCCTCTCTGGGCCAGGCTCAGCAGCCCATGGAGGTCTCTTGTTACAGGTCAAAGAGCTAAATCCCTATTTGCAAAACACAACACTTCCTTCTGGCCCTGCCCTTAGGAATGTAGGTCCAGGGAGCATTCACAGGTCAATCTGTGGGGTGACAAAGTGTCCTTTGGGGGTATGTGCAATAAGAAACACGGTATGACACGCCCCTAAAAAAAGAGAGCTCTGAGAGCCACAGGTTCTATCGTGGGAGATGTTGGGGGCAGGACGGACATGCTGTGGTGATGAGTAGAAGAGGGAGGTGACAGTGGTTGTAGCCTACAGGGAGGTCCAGTGTGGCAAAATGCACGTGTGGAGCAGTGAGAACCCCAGACATGAGCCTCGTGCACTCGGGCAGCCCTATATTAACCCTAGCACAGTTGCCCATAGCGGGCTAAGACAGAGATGAATTAGACCAACACAGCAGGGTGTAACACAGATTCCTAAATAGTCTTAAGAAAAAATCCGGAGCCGGGCGGTGGTGGCGCACGCCTTTAATCCCAGCACTCGGGAGGCAGAGCCAGGCAGATCTCTGTGAGTTCGAGGCCAGCCTGGGCTACCAAGTGAGTCCCAGGAAAGGCGCAAAGCTACACAGAGAAACCCTGTCTCGAAAAAAAAACCAAAAAAAAAAGAAAAAAAAAAAAGAAAAAATCCGGAACCAGATATTGGGGTAAATGCAGAAAGATCAGAGAGACAAAGGAACAAGCCATTGCCATATCTTACCTTTCGGACTCCTCAGCCTGAAAAGGTCTCAGCCAATCGGCCTCTATGAGCTTCTTCAGCCAAAAAGGTTTCTGGTTCCTGTCTCGTACTGGAATTAAAGATGTGTGCCACCACTGCCTGGCTCTGTTTCTCTTGCAGACTGAATCAATCTCATATAGTCGAGGGTGGCTTTGAACTCACAGAGATCTGGATCTTTGCCTCCTGAGTGCTAGGATTAAAGGTGTGTGCCACCACTGCCTGGCCTCTATGTATAATCTAGTGGCTTGTTCTGTTCTCTGATCTTCAGGCATGTTTTATTAGGGCACACAATGTATCACCACAGTAGGGGCCTGGTGAGTTAGGCTGTCGTATCCAGCATCTTAGGATACTGGTGGTTGATTTCTTCAAACAGAAGGAAGGGTGCTGACCTAGAGGATGGGGGTCAGGACCTGAGCTGGCTGTGGGTGGCGAGGCCGTGGGTGTGAAGGGGCTGGGCTGGGCTGGGCTCAGGGGGAAATGGTGACATGTTGTACCCTTTGTGTTCTTATAGGGAGGCCTTCACCATCCCTCTGATTCCTCTCGGCCTGAAGGAAACCAAAGAAGTTGACTTTTCAGTCGTCCTCAAGGTAAATCTCAAACAGTGGGCTCTGGGCTCAGGGGGAAATGGTGACATATTCTTTGCAGTGGCTTTAGGTACTGTGATTCCAGTGTCAACTGATGTCTGTAAGGTGACCCCGAGACCTCACTTGGCCACTTACAAAGAGAATTTTGTGTATTCACAAAATCCTCTGAGACTCACTGTCATCTGTGGTGGCTTCTGACCCTGTCTGCCCCTCTGTTGTCTGGGACTGGAACCCAGGACCTGTGCACGCAGGCAAGCACTCTACAGTGAGCTGTGTTCATAGTCTGTGTTTGGTTATTTTGTAGTTCCTTTTTTTTGTTTTTGTTTTTTTTAATTTTTTTTGGGTTTTTTTGTGTTTTTGTTTTTTGTTTTTTGTTTTTTTGTAGTTCCTTTTGTGTGCCTAACCAAAGGTAGATTATACTCTATTTTAGTGTCTTTATTCTCAAAGATTTTTAAAAATTTACATTTGTGTATGCATATATTTACTTGTGTGTGCTCTGTGTGTTTGTGTTGTGTGTATATGTATGTGCTGTGTGTGTGTATGTGTGTGTGTTTACTTGCAGACCTTATGGGTGTGTGGAGGTCAGAGGACAATTTGCAGTTGGGTCTTTTCTCCGGTCATTTGGGTCCCAGGAACAGAACTGAGGTCGTCAGACTTGGCAGCAAGTGTCCTTACCCTCTGAGCCACCTCCCTGTTCTTTCCCTTTGAAAGTCTCACTGTGTAGCCCAAGCTGGAACTCATGTGCATGAAGCACCCTTGGAAGCCAGAGGGCGTTGGATCCCCTGGATCTGGAGTGAGGGGCAGCTGCAAGCCACCTAGTGTTGGTGCTAGGAACCTAACCCAGGTCCTCTGCAAGAGCAATAAGTGCTCTCAACCTAGGTGCCCTCTCTCCAGCTGCTCGAAATGTATCTTTTAAGAACAGTTGGTTAATACTTTGAAAACATCTTTGTTTCACCTCTGTTCTCAAACAGAGACTGTTCATCTTGGTACAAATAAGCCTTCACAAGGGGCATTTAAAAATTATTATTGGTATTGTTATGATTGGTATGGATCTTTGCATGCATGTATGTATGTGCACCATGTGCATGCAGTACTGGCATTGGCCAGAAGAGGGCCCCTGAACTGGCGTTAGAGACGGTTGTAAGCTACCATGTGGGTGCTGGGAAATGAACCCAGGTCTTCTACAAGAGCAGCTCTTCGCCAGTGAGTCATGTATGTCTCCAACCCCTCCAGGGTCTTGTTTGTTTTTCGAGATAGGGTTTCTTTCTCTATGTAGCCCTGGCCTTGAACTCAAAGATCTACCTGCTTCTGCCTCCCAAGTACCGGCATTAAATGTGTGTACCACCTCATCAGGCTCCTTTTTTTTTTTTTTTTTTTTTTTAAACTTCTGTTCTGGTCAAATCCAGGCCACATCCCTGTGAGAGGGGAGTACTCTGCTTGGAGAAGGGCAGGTAGTAGCAATTTAGGACTCTGGTTATTGGGAACTTGATTTTCTGGGAGGAAAGTGTCTGAACAGTGGCGCCTTCTGCTGCCTTCTCACAGGTGTGTGAACTTCTGGCTGTGACCCCCCATCGCTCTGTGGCTCTAGGCAGTGTTTGAAGGAGTGTCTTCCATTGTGTTTGTGGCTTTGTTTCTTTAAGATTTAGCTTAGTGCCAGGGTTACAAGAATGCAGGCCTTTTAAAAGGCGACTCATGTCATAGAAACCTGGGGATTTTATGGCATCCGGAGAGATCCAAATAGGTCACGTGCCAAATTCCACATTAAAGTGAGTTAAAAAAAACAAAACAACAACAAAAAAACTGTGTTGTGGACATGGCCAACCACTGCTCAGCTGAGGTTTCCAGCCGTGTCATTTTAGCCTAAAAAGGAGCCTGCAGATGTCAGTCATGCAAAAATGAGACCAATTAGCAGACTTTACATTTTCTCCATTCCACATTCATGCTTGAGGAGTGGCTGAGGAACTTGATCCAGGCCGGACCTGTGTTTCTTTGGAATGTTAGGTCAGGCAAGCGTCATGAAGTGATTCACTCTATTTAAGAACATAAGCTTTAAAGTAGCCATATTTTTTAGCAAGCCTCACCAAGGCTGGAAATGTACTTCAGTGAAGAGTGCTTGCCTAGCATTAAGACCGCGAGCTCTTGTCCCAGCATTAGGAGATGGGGGAGAAATGCCATCAAAATAAATTTCTTTTCTGGGCAGTATTTTTTGGTTTGGTTTGATTTGTTTTTTTGATGTAGGGTCACATGTGGCTCAGGCTGGCCTTGAACTCCTGGCAGTCAGGCCTGCCTGCACTTCTCCAGGATGGCACCACATGGAACTTGATGTTTTAACAGCACTGGAGATTGGACCCAAAGCTGCACAAATGGCTAGGCCAGTGCACTGAACTACGTTCCCAGCTCCTGTTTTTGCTCTTTTTGTTTTTTCCTTTTGAGATGGGGTATCTATGTAGCTAATCCATCTTCCTGCCTCAGCCTTCTAACTGCTAGGGTTCCAGCTGTACCCTACCACATCTGGCTGCCACGTGTATCTGCTTCTGTGGATTGGCAAGTTTCCCCCCAAATGTTGGTTTTACTTTTTCATTAGTGACTTTTACTTTAGTTTTTATTTTGTATATGTACGTGTTTTTGCGGGTGTCTTTACCTGTGCATATATGTGCGTGGAGACCAGGGGTTAAATTTGGGTGTGTTCCTCTGTTGAGCTCCACTCTATTTATTTATTTATTTATTTATTTATTTATTTATTTATTTAATTTGGGGTTTTCTGAGACAGGGTTTCTTTGTAGCCCTGGCTGTCCTGGAACTTCCTCTATAGATCAGGCTGGTGTCAAACTCATGGAGATCTTCCTGGCTCTGCCTCCCGAGTGCTGGGATTAAACGTGTGCACCACCACTGCCTGACTACATCTTATTTTTTTAATATAATATTTCACTAGCTCTTGGAGCATTTTTATATTCATATATCTATCTATCTATCTATCTCTCTTTCTCTCTCTCTCTCTCTCTCTCTCTATATATATATATATATATATATATATTTTTTTTTTTTTTTTTTTTTTTTTTTTTTTTTGGTTTTTCGAGACAGGATTTCTCTGTGCAGTTTTGGTGCCTGTTCTGGATCTCGCTCTGCAGACTAGGCTGGCCTCGAACTCACAGAGATCTGACTGGCTCTGCCTCCCGAGTGCTGGGACTAAAGGTGTGTGCCACCTGGACATATAATGTATTTTGATCATATTTACCCTCCTTCTCCTGACTCCTCCCAGATCCACACACCGCCCCCCCAAACTCCCCTACCACTTCCCAATTTTATGCCTTTTTATTTTTATAACCCACCAAATCCTGTTTGAGCTGCCCATATACTCAGGGATACAGGGTCACCCATGGGATCAGAGTGGATCTACTATGGGCCACACCCTTAAAGAAAGTTAACTTTCCCTCTCTTGGAAGTCTTTTGCTGTCAATAGCTTCTCAGTGGGGGTGAGAGTTTGTGAGCCCTCCCTGCTAGGCTGGAATGTGGACTGGGTTGCTCTTGTGCAGATCTTGTGCAGGCAGCCACAGCTTTGGTGGGTTCGTGAGTGCCTTGCTCTGGTCTTCCCTGAACCACCTCCTTGTTCTGAGACAGCATCTTTCATTGAACCTGGTGCTCATCCAACTTCTTCTTCTTCTTTTTTTTTTTTAGGAGTATTGGGTCAGTGAACTCCTAGTATCTGGTTATCTGGTCCTGTCTCCAAGACTTTGGGGTCCCATGCATGCACTGTAGACCCAACTTTTACTCATGGGTGCTGGGGATGCAATCCTAAATCCTGATGCTTGTGCAGCGAGCATTTTGTCCACCTCCCCACCCCCCTGATTTTTTTTTAAGATTTATTCTTCTTTTATTTTGTACTTAGGTGTCTTGTCTACATATATGTCTGTGCCCCATATGCATGCTTGCTGCCCCTGGGGGTCAGAAGAGGGCATCAGATCCTCTAGGATTGGAGTTACAGATGGTTGTGAGCCTCCATGTGGATGCTGGGAATTGAACCTGGGTCCTTTGGAAAGAACAGCCATGTTTCTTAACTGCTGAGCCATCTCTTGAAACCCCCTTCCCCAACTTTTATTTAGGCTACTTTAGTAAATTTCTTTCTTTCTTTCTTTCTTTCTTTCTTTCTTTCTTTCTTTCTTTCTTTCTTTCCTTCCTTCCTTCTTTCTTTCTTTCTTTTTTTTTTTTTTTTTTGGTTCTTTGAGACAAGGTTTCTCTGTGTAGCCCTGGCTGTCCTGGAACTTGCTCTGTAGACCAGGCTGGATTCAAACTCACAGAGATCTGCCTGCCTCTGCCTCCTGAGTGCTGGGATTATAGGTGTGTACCAACCGCCACTGCCCAGTTACACTAAATTTCTTTAAAGTATTGTGTAAGAAAATCCTCAGGCTACATGTACAAAGCATGTATTGAAACGGGACCTGGGGCTGGAGAGACGGCTCAGCGGTTGTCAACACTGGCTGCTTTGCAGAGGACCCTGGTTCAGTTCCCTGCACTCAAATGGTGGCTTGCAAAACTGTAACTGCAGTTCCAGGGGAAACAGCGCCCTCTCCTGGCCTCTCTGTGCCCAAGCTGGCCTTGAACTCACAGAAATTCACTTGGCTCTGCCTCCCCGTGCTCGGATTAAAGGCGTGTGCCACCGCCGCCTGTCTATAAAAACCTTTTAAAAAGGAAAAAAAAAAATATCAAGCTTATATTTGGGGCCCAAAATATAGTATGTGTATACAACTGATCTGAAATCTGAAAAAGTCTGAACTCAAGAAACATCAACATTCCCAAGTGTTTTGGATGAGGGATATTCCTCTAATTTGTATATCCTGTTAACCTGTTGTGGGTCACCTCCCCTGTGTCACTGTGAGCCAGGTGAAGGGGAAGGATCTTCAAACAGTGACTGGCATTAGCAAGTGTCCATCATTGTCCATTGAACGGCCACATGAACTCAGAGCAGTTGTTAAACAATGGTTGTTGTGCTCTCAATTAAAGGGTTGTACTGGGGCATCTTATACGTCTAACCACCAGGCCATTCACATGAAGGTCCCCCTTCCCTCCAGACGTCCCTAGGCTGGTCGCCTTGGCTCAGAAGACCGTGTGTCCAGTCCTCAGGCAGAGTAAAGGTGGAGGGTCTGAGCACTTGCAGGTCTCTCAGAAGTTGTTAATGTATCATCACTTAACCCTTAGAGACATTTTTCCCTTCAATTTTTTTTCTTTGCATTAAGAACTATTATTTTTCCAGCCTGATCTACAGAGTGAGTTCTAGGACAGCCACAGCTACACAGAGAAACCCTGTCTTGAAAACCAAAAAAAAGTTTTTTTTTTAAAGTAGTATTGGGGGGGGGGAGTTTGTGCACATTAGTGCAGGTGCTCAAGGAGGCTGGGGGCATCTGGTCCTGTGGAGCTGGACATCGGAGAAGCTGATCCACCTGACATGGGTTAACTTGGGTCCCCTGGAGAGTGACCCTCACACTCTTAACCGCTGAGCTAGCTCTTCAGCCCACTTGGTTCTGTTTTTTGTTTTTTTAAAGATAGGCTGTCATGTATGTAGCTCAGTGTTGTTGGTATTTTTATTCTTTTTACTCTCTTGGAGGGCCCGCCACCCAGCTCCCAAATAGATCACACACGGAAGTGTATTCTTACTTGTAAATGTCTGGCCTTAACTTGGCTTGTTTCTAGCCCGCTTTACTTAAATTATCCCATCTACCTTTGGCCTTGGGCCTTTTCCTTTCTACTCCTGTATACCTTTCTTTGTTTCTTACTCTGTGGCTGGCTGTTTGGCCCTGGGTGGTTGGCCCCTGATGTCCTCCTTCGCTGGCTATTTTTCCTTTTCTTCCAGATTTCTCCTTCTATTTATCTTCTCTGCCTGCCAGCCCCGCCTATCCTTTCTCTTATTTTGCTATTGGCCATTTAGCTCTTTATGAGACCATCAGATGTTTTACACAGGCACAGTAACCCAGCTTCACAGAGTTAAACAAATGCAACATAAACAAAAGTAATACCTTAAAATAATATTCCCCAACAGCTCAGGCTGTCCTGCTGTTCAGCATGTAGCTTGGGCGGCCTCAAATCTGCCAGTCCTCTTGTCTCAGCATCCCAAGTGCTGGGATTACAGGTGTGCACCACAACACCAGCTAGATTTGTGGTTTTGACTTGGTGGGTTTCCCTCATGCTGAGACTGAAGCAGATTCCCGTATGGGGGGGGCCTCCCTTCCAGACCCCAGATTAGGCACAAACCACAGCCAAACACCAGGGAAGCAGGGAAGAGAAGTTAAAGTGGCTGCTTTCTGACTCAGGCAGAAAAACAGCAGCAAATGGCCTGGCAGGTGTCATTCTTCAGAAGAGAAGAAGGGGAGGTCTGTGTAGGAATGGGCTAGGGTGCTGATGTAAAGGAGATGGAGGATGAGGGACAAAGGGAGAGGGGGCAGGGGTGTTTGTCCCAGAGGGACAAAGGACTGCCTCTGGATAGAGAGGAGACAGACATGGCACACAGGAAAATGGTGGTATATAAAGGTAAAGGGGAAACCCCTGTGTTACTGTGAAGTGTTTCATTTTAATTGGGCATGTTAATTAGGTGAGCCAAAGGGGGCTTCTGATTGCTGGACCTAGTCAACCTCAGGAGGAGGAAGTGGCCAAATAAGGGAACAGACCTTGTGGCTAGCTTTAGGAATGGAATCTAAGGGGTTTTAGCAAGGCAGAGGGAATGGGGAGGAGGGCAAGGCCACCAGAGCCACGTGCTGTGGTGGCCTGTGTCCCTTCAGGGGCAGAACCCAGGGCCTTGTACACGCAGGGCACACAGCTCCCGGCCAGTTGCAGCCACGGCTGTTGACTCCCACCCTGTCTTTTTCTCCTAACAGGATTTTATCTTGGAACATTACAGCGAAGACAGCTATTTGTACGAAGATGACATTGCAGATCTTATGGACCTGCGGCAGGTAAGTGCAGCAGTCAGCCAGTCAGCTCTGCTTGCCAAGGCTTCGGACATCCCATGAATGACACTTGTAGCCTTAGACAGTCCAGGATGCTGGGCTTGGAGAGGGGCTGTCGGGATCATCCATGGTATCCATGCTGTGTCAGAAGACAGTGGAAGGGGTGAGACTTGCCCGTGTTGGGGCCGGGGCTGGGTTCCAGGATTCCTCATTTCCTCCTCCTCCTCCACTGCCTCTCCTAGAGTTCATGACACCCACGGCAAGGTGTCTGAGTGTTCAGGGATGGGCCTGGACCACGATCCGCACCTTGCTTACACCCTATGTCTTCCTTTTCAGGCTTGTCGAACCCCCAGCAGGGATGAGGCAGGGGTTGAGCTGCTCATGTCCTACTTCATCCAGCTGGGCTTTGTGGAGAGTAGGTTTTTCCCGGCCACCCGCCACATGGGGCTCTTGTTTACCTGGTAAATGCTCTCTGGGGTCTCCTCTGCTGTACACCTCTATGTTCTTACTGTGGTGTTTGCTAGCAGGTCCCTGGGCGGGGACTGTCTGCAAATCTGTGTTTGTGTAAAGACCCAGAGATGGAAAACTGTGACTGTGGCTTCTCGCTTCTCATACGAGCCTCAGAAAGGGGCCTTTGTGTGTGTGTGTGTGTGTGTGTGTGTGTGTGTGTGTGTGTGTGTGTGTGTTCATTTTGTCATTGAGGGAGATCCAGAGTTCTCAGGTGGAAGTAATGAGAAGCAAGACAATTTTTTTTTTTCTTTTTGAGAAGATTCTTTTCTTACATGGAGCAGGGTGTGGCTGTGAGCTGGAATTGAGTTTGATCCCAGGGACATGGACAGCAAAAAGAGAATTTTTTTTTTTAAAAGACAGGATTTCACCATGTAGTCCCAAATCGACCTCAAACTGGCTGCAATCCTCCTGTCTGCAAGCCAAGTGCTGTGATGATAGATGTGTACCACTGGAAGGAGATTTTAAAACTTGAAACAAAACATTTGACTCTTTTCCATGATCATTTAAAGATTAATATGGTTTCTTGAGAAAGGTTTCTTGGTAGGTGTCCCAGACTGTCAAACTCACAATCCTCCTGCCTCAGCCAGGATGCCAGGATGATAGGCATCACCACCAGGTCTGGCTTGTAGGGATATTTTTCTTTTTCTTTTGAGATAGGTCTTTCTGTATACCCCAGGCTGGCTTCAAATTCATGATCCTCCTGCCTCAGCCTCCCAAGTGCTGGGATGATAGGTATAAACCCCATATATATAAAACGAGAAAATCCACGGAGTCTTTTTAAAGGGCAAAGAATTTATTAAGGGGAAAAATTGTCACAGGTTCTAGAACGCTGTTCTGGCCACCTGAACCAGTCCCTTATCCAAGTCCCACGAGGGAGAGACAAGAGTGATGCCTATGTGCATCCCAGGTCTTAAGGGATGTACTTCATGGAGCAGTTACCTGCTGCATCTCTAGGGGCGGTGCTTCAAGGTCAGAACAACTATCCACTACACATATAGTCAGACCTATCATCTTGCTTGGAAACAAAAGCCTGATTGCTTGTGTGTGCATCTTTGAATTTCATGTGAGAAGTGAGCTTTTGTTCTTGTGTGCCCAGAAGTGGGGTTAATTAGCCAAGTCATCTGTATGATCAGGACCTGTTTGTTTTTCATAGGTATGACTCCCTCACTGGGGTTCCAGTCAGCCAGCAGAACCTGCTGCTGGAGAAGGCCAGCATTCTTTTCAACATCGGGGCACTCTACACCCAGATTGGGACCCGCAGTAACCGGCAGACACAGGCTGGGCTGGAGAGCGCAGTGGATGCCTTCCAGAGAGCTGCAGGTGCGTGTCCTCCAGGGCAGCCATGCTACAGTCTCGAACCCACCGAGTGGCACCAATGGTGCTGGCTCTGTCCCCAGCTCAAGAGCATTGCATGGGTCCTCTGCAGACCCACCCAGTACTAATGCCTTACAAGTCTGACAAGGGTTCGGGGCATGACTCCAGAGAAAGAGCACTTACCTGAAATCCACCAGTGAGGGGTTGGGGGGGGCGTGACTCAGAGGTAGAAGGCTTGACTGGCGTGAAGGAGGCCCTAGGGTCAATCTATAATACCACACATATAAAGGAGAAAGGAATGACTGTGTAACTTCTTGGTCAGGAGACTTACTCAATGGTTGGCATCATGTGATCTCAATCCACTAGGGTTCATATGCATAGTGAGGCTTGTTGTTAATGATTAATTTTTTCCAGGTGAGTGGCATCAGTGATGGCCAGGAATATTTCTCAATGATGGGAATACAGTAACTTGCCTTAACTGGTGAAGATGTAGTCTTTAGAATTTTCTATTAGTTGTTACTGTATCAGTCAATACAGTAATCTATGCATAAGGGAACATGTTCCAACACATGCATGAAACTATAAACACTCTGAGGCCTGGAGACGGAGCTCGGGGGTAGGACATTTGCCTGGCATGTGTGAGGCTCTAGGCAATAAACGAAGGGTTTGGAGAAAGGACAAGGAAGGAAGACAGAAGAAAGAAGTCCTGTAATATGTCCATATCCGTGATAGATTGGGCACAGTCAAAGATTAACAAAACAATAAAAACAGAACAATGATAACAATACAAGGGGATCAGTGTTATGAATTGCCTGTTTCTGGAATTTTCCATGTAACATTATCATATTACAGTTGGCTGAAAGTAACTGAGCTGGAACAAAGCTGAACCTCAGATAAAGGGAATTACTGTTATTATCTGCACTTTCATATTGTGTTAATCGGCCAAGTTTGCAGAGCCTGCAGCGGCCAACTTCAGCGCTGTCAGGCAGCATGCACCAGGAGAGAGCCTGCAGCGGCCGACTTCAGCGCTGTCAGGCAGCATGCACCAGGAGAGAGCCTGCAGCAGCCGACTTCAGCGCTGTCAGGCAGCATGCACCAGGAGAGAGCCTGCAGCGGCTGACTTCAGCGCTGTCAGGCAGCATGCACCAGGAGAGAGCCTGCAGCGGCCGACTTCAGCACTGTCAGGTAGCATGCATGCACCAGGAGAGAGCCTGCAGCAGCCGACTTCAGCGCTGTCAGGCAGCATGCACCAGGAGAGAGCCTGCAGCGGCCGACTTCAGCGCTGTCAGGCAGCATGCACCAGGAGAGAGCCTGCTGCTTCTGTCACTTCCAGAGACCGCGCACGCTCCCAGCTGCTTTTTCTACAGTGCCGGGGTGGAACTTGCTTTGTAGTTCACGTTGGCCTGGAACTTGGGGTCCTCCTGCCTCAGCCCAAGTGCTGAGACGATAGGTGTGTGCCACCTCGATCGGCTTGTTTTGACTTCACCCTTACAGCTCATCCTGTTTGAACGAGAATCAGAGCCAAAAGAAAACCAGCTTAGCACCAAGCTGTAAGGGCCAGGTCATGAGAGTCGGTGCAGTGGGCCAGTCTGGCACTGATCGAGGCAGCGGAGGCTGTATTGCTGCTGTCTAGCAGGCCCCGTGTCTGCAGGATGGAGGGCAATAATAGCAGTTGGGATGCAGACCACAGGGTGACCGTCCAAGCGGCCAGTTTGATAGCTGGGTGTTGTTTTTTTTTTTTTTTTTTAATCCTTTGAGACAGGTTGTCACTGTGTCAACCAAATGGCCTTTAACTCACTATGTCGGCTAGGCTGACTTTGAACTTGAGGTGATTGTCATGCCTCGGCCTCCTGAGTGCCACAATTACAAGTGTGTGCCACCACTCACCTCTGCAGCCTAGCATCCCTTCGCTCACCATGCTTCATCTTTTCCTCTCCCTGCATGAGCCTGCCTGGACACATCACTCTAAGACCTGTGAAGTACCACAGCTTTGCCATTTTGACTCATGGAAGCAAGGGCTTGTTAATATTTAGCTCAGGCTGGCCCCGAACTCTCAGTCTCTGGCATTCTGGGATGGCAGGCTTGTGTAATTGTGGCTGACCTCTGAGGAATCTTAGGGAGTCACACTTTGTGACCTGCCTCCAAGGCTTCAGAAATACAAACAGAGAAACTTAGTAACAGGACAGTCGGGGATGGAGGAAGGAGCGGGGCAAACAGCCTGGAGCAGACACCATCCTTCTTTGGGGCAGCAAAACCAGAGGAACCAGTTGGATGGGATGCATGCAGTCCAGTCCCCTTCAGCTCCAGGTTAACCATCAGTCACTGCTTGCCACAGTTAACTCTTCTAAGTGTCAGGAAGTCAGTCGAGGGTGGCAGTGTGGGCATGTCCAATGGAGGCTTCCCCAGGGAAAAGCCCTGGCACCCCTCATTCACCCCACCGGCTTTCTGTTTTCTCCATCACATGCCCAGTCATGGATGGAATCTCCCGGGTGGGACAGAAACAAAGCTGGTTCCCTTGCTTCATGCGTATGTAAATGTCTTCAAAGAGAATCCAATGTAAAACACTGTGATGAGGTAGAGATGTCATAAATTACAGTTTTAACTATTTCTTACTGTGGTAAATATGCATGAGATACAATTTTCTTGTTGGCAGTTTTTTTAAGTGTGCAGCTCAGTTGCATGAAGTGCCCTGTGCAGCCATCAGCTCCCTCCAGCTCCAGCGTGGCCTCATTGTGCACACTGGAGCAGGCCTTATTCATTCAGGCTTTTATTCGCTTACTGAGACGGGGTCATCTGGCCATCTTTCTGCTCCCCGCTTCCAAGTGCTGGTATTACAGGGGTGTGCTACCACACCTGGCATCTGTACCTATTAGATTGCCATGTCCCTTCCCTTGTTCCTGCAGCTCCTAGTGACCTCTGTTCTACTTTGTGCCTCTGAGTTTGACTGTTCCAGGAACCTCACTGAATGGAATCCTGTACTATCTGTCATTCTGTGGCTGGCTCATTGTACTCAGCATAAAATGTTATCCACACATCTGAGTTGCAGTCCCCAGCTTTTGAGACAGGGTCTCACTGTGCAGCCCTGGGAGGCCTGACATTCTCTCTGTAGACCAGACTGGCTTAGAACTCACAGAGATCCCCCTCCCTCTACTTCTCCAGTGCCGACATTAGGCCACCACATTCCTCATTTGACTTGTGGTACCAGAAATTGAACCTGGGGACTCTCACATTGTAAGCACACAATCTACCTCCAGCCCCTCAGTTTTTTTAAGGCTGAAGAATATTCTCCTGTGTGTGTGTGTGTGTGTGTGTGTGTGTGTGTGTGTGTGTGTGTGTGTAGATGTTTTGGTCACCTGTTAACCCATCAACAGGCGTTTAGAGCGGTCTACCTGCTGTCTCTTGGGACTAGTGCTGCAGTGAGAATGGGTGTCCAAGTAGCAGTCAGGTCTTCCACACAATTATTTAGGTCTGCACAAAGAAGTGCCACGGCTAGATAGCATGGCAACTGAGAGTCACTCGAGTCTTGTCCTATAGCCCAGAATGTCTTTGAACTCTCCATCGTCCTGCTTCAGCTTCCCTAGTGCGGATATTAAAGGTGTGTGCTACCTACCTGGCAAAATACATCATTTTCAAGATGCTTTAGGATTATAAGTGTGTGCCACCTTTACATGTACATATATAAATTATAGATGTCTGCCACATATACGTACATGTGTGCATAATACTAGAAGTATGTATAAGTTGTATATGTGCATTAGCTAAAAGGTAGGTAGGTAGATAGACAGACAGACAGACAGATGATAGATAGATAGATAGATAGATAGATAGATAGATAGATAGATAGGTAGATAGTTAGATGATAGATAGATAGATAGACAGACAGACAGATAGATAGACAGACAGTTTTCTTTGCATGGTTCGTGGTTCACACTCAGGGTCTCCTGTGTGCTGTGCAGGTACTCATCGATGACTGACACCCCCAAACCTGTTGTATTTTCTTTCTTCTTTCTCTACAGCAGCATGAAAAAATAAGTGTGATTTCCTACTAAAGAACAACATATTCTGATTCTAGGGGTTTTAAACTACCTGAAAGAGACATTCACTCATACTCCAAGTTACGACATGAGCCCCGCCATGCTCAGTGTGCTGATCAAAATGATGCTCGCCCAAGCCCAAGAAAGCGTGTTTGAGAAAGTCTGCCTTCCAGGGATCCAGAACGAGTTTTTTGTGCTGGTAAAGGTGGCTCAGGAGGCCGCCAAGGTAAAGGCTTCTTAGTTCCTGTGACTTCTGGGTGGGCAGGATCCGCTGGTACAGGTGCCTAGGAGCAGCAGAGGGGGTCATGGCAGCAGCTCGCCCACACCCTGAGCGACATGCCACTGAGGTGGCCAGCCTGCGTTTGCTTGGCAGGTACTGGTGTTTCAGATAGGGATCATCAGTCCATCTGCAGCTGAGCCGAAAAAGCAGCCTAATGACAGTTGCTTGATCCTCTGTTAGCGCCAACGCTGACAGCAGGTGGACTTGCTTGGCTTTGCGCCTACATTCTGGAGCATTCTCCAGCAGAGGATTGATTTGGCTTAGAAGAAAGGAGTCTTTCTCCACAGCCAGGCTTGGGAGGGCCCCTGTGCCAGGCTTTCCTTGCCCACATCCCTTCTATTTCAGGTGGCAGAAGCCTACCGGCAGCTGCATACAGCCATGAGCCAGGAACCAGTGAAAGAGAACATACCGTATTCGTGGGCCAGTGTGGCCTATGTGAAGGCCCACCACTACGGGGCCCTGGCTCACTACTTTGCCGCCACCCTCCTCATCGATCACCAGCGTAAGGCTCGGGCTCAGGGTTGTGGGCTTGCTACTCTTGGGGGATGTCGAGCTGAGTGGGAACTGTCTTCCTTCCTGCCTTGGACACCACAAAGGTACAAGGTGGAAAGGACCCACTGACCCAAAGTTACTATCACACAGGCCTGTGGAATTAAAGGTTGACCACTCTAATGGGAGTCAGGGGGATAAATAACTTTTGTTTTGTTTTGTTTTTGAGACAGGGTTTCTCTGTGTAGCCCTGGCTGTCCTAGAACTCCTTTTGTAGACCAGGCTGGCCTCCAACTCACAGAGATCCACCTGCCTCTGCCTTCCAAGTGATAGAATTAAAGATATGCATCACCATGCTCAGCTTAACATTATTTCTTAATATTTATTTTGAATTTTAATTTATGTTGTCATAGCCACTCTTGTATTGCTGCAGAGACACAGTGACTAAAGCATTTAATTGGGGGCTTGCATAGTTTCAGAGGGTTAGTTCATGACCATCATGGCAGGGAACACAGCACCAGGCAGGTATGGTGCTAGAGAAGGAACCGAAAGCGACATCCTTATCCATAGGCAGCTGGCAGAGAGAGAAAGAAAGACACTGGATTTAGTGTGGCCTTTGAAGCCTCAGACCCCACGTCCAGTGTCACACCTCCTCTATCAAGGCCACACCTCCTAATCCTTTACAAACAGTTCATCAACTGGGGACTAACCCTGCAAATATATGAGCCTATACGGGCCATTTTCATTCAAACCACCACAGATGAGTCTGTATGTGGGACTGTACATGTGAGTGCAGTGCCCTCAGTGGCCGGAAGAGGATGTTAGATGCCCCAGAGCTGGAGATAACAGGTAGTTATGAGCGACTTGATGTGAATGCTGGGAACTGAACTAAGGTCCTCTGCAAAACCAGTATGCACTCTTAACCACTGAGCCATCTCTGCAGCCCCAATTATTATTATTATTATTATTATTATTATTATTATTATTATTATTATTTCAAGGCAGGGTTTTTCTGTGTAGCCCTGGCTGTCCTGGAACTCACTCTGTAGACCAGGCTGTCCTCAAACTCAGAGATCTACCTGCCTCTGCCTCTTGAGTGCTGGGATTAAAGGCGTGGGCCACCACTGCCCAGTTTATTTTTATTTTTAATTTTGGAAGTTTAGGGAATTAAATATAGTGCCTTACTCAGTAGTGTTTATTTTGATTCATTTAATTATTGCATATCTACTTAGAAGACAAGGTCTCCCTGTGTAGCCTAGGCTGGTCTTGAACTCAGGATCCTCTTGCATTAGCCTTTTGAGTGTTACGATTATAGGGGTGTGCCACCATACCAATCCTCAGATAGTAATTTTGCTTTGTTTTGTTGAGACTAGATGTAATGTAGCCCAAGCTGGCCTTAAACTCCTACTCTTTCTGTCTGCTCTTAAGTGCTAGACTTATAGGTGTGTGCCATGTGCTCAGCTAAGATGATATATTTTTTCTTATTTTAATTAATTAATTTGTATGTGCTGCTGAGCATCTTGGTCCATATTTCAAATGAATCAAAATTAGTGCCAAGAAAAAAATCCATGATTAAAATTTTAAATAAAAAATTTTAAATAAAAAATCGAGCATGATAGTACATGTCATAAGTCCCAGCATTCCATAGACAGAGGCAGATGGATCTCTATGAGTTTGAGGCCAGTCTGGTCTACATAATGAGTTCCAGGACAGCCAGGACTATGTAGAAAGATCTTGTCTCAAACAAAACAAAACAAAACAAATCTCACTACCACCAAAATTAAATCAAAACAGAGATTGCACAAAAAGTCTATATTGATGCCTGGTGGTGGTGGCGCATGCTTTTAATCCCAGCACTCGGGAGGCAGAGGCAGGTGGATCTCTATGAGTTTGAGGCCAGCCTGGTCTACAGAGTTTCAGGACAGCCAAAGGCTACACAGAGAAACCCTGTCTCGGGGGTTGGGGGGTGGGGAGCCCTAGTATAGCCCAATTTGAAAAGGATTGGTGTCTTGCTCACCGTGGGTCTGTCTTCTGTTTGTATAAGATTCTGCCACATACCCTAGGCTGGCTTCAGGTTCGCAGTCCCTGCTTCAGCCCCTCCGCGCTGCGTAGGAGCCGCCACTACACGCTATTCCTTTATTTTGATGTTTTAAAAATTATGGGCCTGGGGTATATTCTCATCCCAAGCTCCACATACACGCAATTAGTACAACATATCACACAGTTGGTCACGAAGCTTAGTAGTTAGACTGCTCGCCTAGTGTGCAGGAAGCCCTGGGTTCAGTCTATACGACTGAAAAAGCTGGGCGTGGTGGCACACACCTATAACCCTTACACTTGGAAGGTGGAGGCAGAAGCGTCATAAATTTAGGGTTAGCCTCAACTACATAGTAAGTGTCAGGCCAGCCTGAGCTACTAGAGATCCTATCTCCAAAATGAACACAAAAGATCTCTTCCAGGGAGGAGGAAGTAAGGGAGGAGACTTAGGGGGCATGGCAGCCCCTAGGAGGAAGCAACCACAGGGTCACAGCTCTGCAAGAAGGCTCCATATAATGATCAGCTTGGAGGAGGAGGTAGAGGAGGTTGGCCCAGGATCAAATCCTGAACCTTTAGTGTGGGACTGTCCCCTTGGGGCATTGTGTTTGCCTAACCCCAGGACAGGAGCATGCACCCAATTGCATGGGCTGCCCAGCCCCCACCTCCCCTCCCCTCTCTCCTTTCTCAGAATTGGGGATTGAATAAAGGGCCTCATGTATGCTAGGCAAACACATTACCACTAAACCATGTCCCTGCCTTTTTTATAGTTTTCATTTGGGTGCAAGTTCTTTTCTTGGTAAGATGCCCAGCTTTGTAGCCCAGGCCAGCCTTGAACTTGCTATCCTCCTGCCTCAGCTTCCCAAGTGCCGGTATGCTCTGGCTCCCACTTCTGTTTTTTTAAGCTCACCAACCGCGAGTGAAGGCTGGCAGTGGGGTATCCTGGTTTGGTCGTCAGCATGACCATCTCCCCATCTTGGTGATGGTGGCTCTGCCTCTGGGGTACCTTGGCCGTGCTTGGCATTCCCGCTTGTCTCTCTCACTTAAGGCCTAAAATCTGGTAGCCTAGGCTATGCCTTGGAGCCAAAAAGAGCTCGGTGGCATTGTTCAAACGGAACTCGGGTCTGGGGCACTGTCTCCAGAGAGATGTAACCTGGGGCTGTCTTTGCAGTAAAGCCGGGCGCAGACGAGGACCAGCAGGAGAAGTGCCTGTCCCAGCTCTATGACCACATGCCAGAAGGGATGACACCTCGCGCCACGCTGAAAAATGATGGGCAGCGCATGCAACTGGGTACGTGCTCCTGTCCTGGGGTTGGGCTCTGCTTGCTCCTTAGTCCCAAAACAGGGATCCGAGGGAGGGTTTGGGAAAGGAGACCACCTTGCACTGAGAAATTGTGTGGGCCTGCCCTAATCACAGAGGGCTTTCCAGAGTTATGTCCTCACAGCACCATGAGGGTCCAAGCTTCCCACCACAGCCAGGCCCTTGACTACCTCCTAACACCATAACTATTCATGGACGGCCCTATGCCACACTGCTGTGGAAACTGTTGTTGCTCCCCTCCCCTCCTCTCTTCTCCCTTCCCTTCCACTCCTTTGCCCTCCTCTCCCCTGCTCTCCCCTCCCCTCCCCTCCCCTCCCCTCCTCTGCCCTCCCCTTCACTCCTCTGCCCTCCTCTCCCCTGCTCTCCCCTCCCCTCCCTTCCTTTCTCAGAATTGGGGATTGAATAAAGGGCCTCATGTATGCTAGGCAAACACATTACCACTAAACCATGTCCCTGCCTTTTTTATACTTTTCATTTGGGTGCAAGTTCTTTTCTTGGTAAGATGCCCAGCTTTGTAGCCCAGGCCAGCCTTGAACTTGCTATTCTCCTGCCTCAGCTTCCCAAGTGCCGGTATGCACTGGCTCCCACTTCTGTTTTTTTTACACTTCACCAACCTCGAGTGAAGGCTGGCAGTGGGGTATCCTGGTTTGGTCGTCAGCATGACCATCTCCCCATCTTGGTGACGGTGGCTCTGCCTCTGGGGTGCCTTGGCCGTGCTTGGCATTCCTGCCTGCCTCTCTCACTCCACATTTGGTCAGCAAATCACACGGGCTTTACCTGGAAAACGTGGCTGAGGTCTCATCTGCTCTTATCCCACCACCCTGGCTGAACCACATCAACAGAGCTTACCTAACTCACGCTGACTTGATTACACCCCACACGGCTCCCTACGATAGGCCTGGTAGGACTCCCATTTTCTTCCCAGGTCCCCGTGTTCCCACAGACCCTGACCACCTGAGTCCTTGGCTCACACCCTGATGGGTTCCTCCCAGACACTTGTAAGGTCGGGAGCGAGCTGGTCCTTGCTCTGACCTGACCCACTCTGCCCTTCTCCCTTTCATAGCCAACTTTCCTTGAAGACCTGGTCATGCTCCTGCCCCAGGGCCTTTGCCCTTGTTTCCAGCATTCTCCTGTCACGTGTCCTCACGATGCTCCGTAGTTAACCTAGCTGTTCAGTTGGTGGAGCCTCGCCTAGCATGCAGCCCTGGGTTGGATCCTAGAACCACATGAAGCAGGTGTGGTAGGACATGCCTAGGATCCCAGTATTAGGGAGGTGGAGGCAAGAGGATCAAAAGTTCAAGGCCAGCCTGGGATATTTGAGAACTATCCACCACCCCTACAAACCCCCCACCTTCATGTACCAAAAAAAAAAAAAAAAAAGTTACCTCATCAAACACACATGAAAACACACACACACACACACACACACACACACACACACACACACACACACCAGGAAAGTTTTTTTCCATTTTTAAGTTACTCAATCAGAAAAGCCTTCCTTGATCTAAGAGATGGGTTTCTATCTGTAGGTAAGGGACATCTGCACCGGGCCATTGGCTACCACGAGGAGTCACGGAGAGAAGCCAACCTGTGCAAGAAGCTGCGTGACATTCAGGTGCTCCGGGATGTGCTGTCCGCTGCCCATCAGCGCACTCAGCTCAAGTACACCCAGCACCGAGAGGATGATGATCTTCTGAACTTGATTGACGCTCCAGATGTCCTTTGTGAGTGGTGGGAACTGTCAGCTAGCTGTGTGGTACCGGTGGAGTGGTGTGGGTGCTGGTGGTTACAGCTACACAAGCTGTATTTATTTGGCCTTCCAGCAGGGCTCACGCAAGGCCTGGCCGCCAGGTGCCTGGCCTTGGCAGGACTGAATTGGGGAGGGACCTAGTGCTACTCCTCAGCTGGATGTAGTGACATACCTGTAATTCTAGTATTGAGGAGGTGAGGCAGGAGGATGGCATAAGTTCAAAGTTAGCCTTCACCTGGGCTGTATAGTAAAACCCTTGTTTCCAATAAGGTGGAAGTGGGAGGTACTGGTCTTGCCTTGGCCTTTCCACCCTGTCCTTCCCACCTTGACTGCAGAGCATCTCAGCCCCAGTCCCAACCTCCTCTCAGTCCCGCCCCCATCTCAGTTCCCGCCCATCTCAGTCCCGCCCCCTCTCAGTCCCTCCTCTCAGTCCCTCCTCTCAGTCCCGCCCCTCTCAGTCACCGCCCCCATCTCATTCCCAGCCTCCTCTCAGTTCCTACCCCCATCTCAGTCCCCGCCCCTCTCAGTCCCGCCCCTCTCAGTCCCGCCCCCTCAGTCTCTACCCCATCTTAGTCCCGCCCCCTCTCAGTCCCCGCCCCTCTCTCAGTCCCTCCTCTCAGCCACGCCCCTCTCAGTCCCCACCCCCATCTCAGTCCGGCCCTTCTCAGTCCCCGCCTCCTCAGTCCCACCCCTCTCAGTCCTTCCTCTCAGTCCCGCCCCTCTCAGTCCCCGCCTCCTCAGCCCCGCCCCTCTCAGTCCCCGCCCCTCTCAGTCCCTCCTTTCAGTCCCTCCTCTCAGTCCCCGCCCCTCTCAGTCCCCGCCCCTCTCAGTCCCCACCCCCATCTCAGTCCGGCCCTTCTCAGTCCCTCCTCTCAGCCCCGCCCCTCTCAGTCCCCGCCCCTCTCAGTCCCGCCCCTCTCAGTCCCCGCCTCCTCTCCTGTACTTTCCTGGTCTCATTCTGCACTCCGCAGTGGGTTTTGCTATGCCCTCTGCTGACTCTTCTTGCCCAGCCCACCCTCCCAACCTTTCCCTGAGCTCTGCTTTCTCTAAATAGGTTTGGGTATGCCCCTTCTCGTGCTGTCCCGGGCCTGCTCTGGGCTTCAGTGATCTCTGTCCCCCAGAGATGCCTGGGGCTTCTTGGTCAGCCTTGCAGTTTCCACCAAGGACTACACTGGCTGTCTTCCTTCCCATCTGCCTAGAATTCCCAGTGAGGGGCTGGGGGCGTGGTTCCATGCACTCCCTAGTGTGTAAGGCCCTGCATTTGATCTCCATCATGGCCAAAATACAGACAAGAGGAAATGCTTAGGGATTCAAGTTCTTGTCCCAGGTGGCCCCACATCAGGTGGATTAGGAATTTGTGTCAAGGATTCCACTTGGATGCTATATTCCCCTCAGCCCTCCATCCTTTTGCAGGGTTCGCCTAAGACCACTGGAAAACACAGATCTTTACATAATGATTCATAACAGTAGCATGATGTAGGGGTAAGCACAGCATGAGGGACACAGCATTGGGAAGGATGGGGACCACTGCATGAACAAGCTCTTTGAAGGTGGAGTTGTGTCTGGTTGTCTCTGTCCCAGCTCCAAGTGGTTTAAGGCCCATAGGAAGTGCCCCATGAAAAGCATGGTCACCTGGGCCAGGCCTGAGGGGTTTTCTATCTACTCTATGACGTGTTTAAGCCAAGGGCACATGGTTAGTCTTTGGAGGAAGGTCTTGAGACCTGAGTTTTCAAGAATTACTTTCCATGCACATCCACTTACCCTAATTTATAATCTTCTTTCCTAGCAAAAACTGAGCGAGAGGTTGAAATAACCTCCCCCCAGTTCTCCAAAGTGACAGTCACAGACTTCTTCCAGAAGCTGGTATGTTGACCTCTTATTTAATAAATTACCTGAAGACTTCTGAACCTTTTAACTTTTCTCTTTATTTACATTATTCTTACTACTACTACTATTTATTATTATTATTTTATTAACTACTAATTATTACTGTTGTTATAATTATGTGTCGGTGTGTCTGCATGTGCGTATATAAAGGTGATTGCGGGTGCCCATGGAGGCCAGAGGCATCAGATTCCCTGCAGCTGGAGTTACAGATGGTTGTGAGCTGCCATGTGGAAATTAAACTTGGGTCCTCTGGAAGAGCATCCGGTGCTCTTAACTGCCGAACCACCTCCCCAACCTCACATATTAACTTTCAAATCTTAGAACCTTTTTTTTCTTTTTTCTTTTTTTTTTAAAGCAGGGTCTCACTTTGTAGCTCTGGTTGCCCTGGAACTCGCTATGTATACGAGGTTGGCCTCAAACTCACAGAGATCCACCTGCCTCTACCACCTGAGTGTTAGGATTAAAAGTGTGTGTCAGGTGGTGGTGGTGGTGGTGGTGGCGGCGGCGGCGGCGGCGGCGGCGGCGGCGGCGGCACACGCCTTTAATCCCAGCACTCGGGAGGCAGAGCCAGGCGGATCTCTGTGAGTTCGAGGCCAGCCTGGGCTACCAAGTGAGTTCCAGGAAAGGCGCAAAGCTACACAGAGAAACCCTGTCTCGAAAAACCAAAAAAAAAAAAAAAAAAAAAACTACACAGAGAAACCCTGTCTCAAAAAAACCCAAAAACCAAAAGCCAAAAAAAAAAAAAAAAAAAAAAAAACCAAACAATGAAAAAATGTGTGTCATCATGCCTGGCCCTATTAAGATAATTAGTAGGTTTAGGGGTATAGCTTAGTCACAATGTGCTTGCCTGTCATGCGCAAAGCCCTGTGTTCAAACCCTAGTAGAGTAAGAGAGAATATGAATGAAGTTCTAAAAGATAATTTTATTAATTAAATATACTGGCTACAATAGCGACAGTGTAAATACTGTTCTTTTAGGATTGCACCAGCACACACTGCCCCTGATATGACATTAGGCACAATGGAGCTGGTCATCCCCTGACCCCATGTGTTTGAGACCAGCCTGTGCCACATGGCGGTTCTGCCTCCAAACCCTTCACCATGTGACCCTGTCTTCCCAAGGGACCCCTGTCTGTGTTTTCGGCCAACAAGAGATGGACACCTCCTCGAGGCATCCACTTCACAGTGGAGGAAGGGGACTTGGGTTTTACCTTGCGAGGGAACGCCCCGGTCCAGGTGCACTTCCTGGATCCTCAGTGTTCTGCTTCGGTAAGTGGAGGACCCTCAGGGATGGGGGAGGAGTCGTCAGAGCCTGCAGCTCTAATGGAGTTTGGGGTTCGGCCATGTCAAAGGTCTGATTCTTTTTTTTCCCCACACAAATCGTCAGCGTTTATTTCCTGGGACCTAAGTATCACTCTCTTGGTACAAAGGGCAAAGAATTGGTCAGTTAGTTTTGAGTCCAAATCCTTTCCCTACAACTGGATCTGAGGCTCCATGGAGGAACGTAGAGCTTCATGGATCGTCAGAGCTAAGCTTAAAACCGCTTTCAAACCAAAACCAAAACAGGAAAAACTGATTGTCAGCTCCCTCTTCTCTGCTGAAAAAAGTTAGGTTTTTTAAAAATGCAAAAGGGGCTTTAAAAAAGGGCTAGGACGATCTCTCCGACATAGGCGCCTAGCTGGAGGGATGAATGGTGTGGGTCTGTCCCTGTGTAGGTGGGGGCTGCTCACCTGGGGTCAGGGCCTGGCTCGAGCCCCGCCCCCACATAGCTGAATAAATAACATTCCGTGGTGATGGTGTACCCACGTACCATGGGGAGGTGGAGAGAGAGTGGAGCCTGTGGGTGTGGGCAGACGACTTTGCTGGAATACAGCCATAGAGGCCTCTATGAGGCTCTCGGTTGGCCTGGCTGCCCTGGCTGCCCAGGGATATGGGCCCTTACATAATTGCCAGAGCCCCCTGATGACGTAAGATGCAAGATGCAAGACCCGGAGCTGCACATGTTCAGGGTGAGGGCAGGATCCCGTGCTGGAGCACTTAATTAGCATATGGATGCACCCCAAAGAAAATCAAAAGACAAAATAAAACAGACTTACACCAATGGCTGCTTAGACCATGACTCTGGGGACGCAGTCGGGTTTAGTGAATGATCCCTGACATTTATTCAAACAATTCTTTTCAGCTGGCAGGGGCCAAAGAAGGAGACTATATTGTTTCCATTCAAGGCATGGATTGTAAGTGGCTGACAGTGGGTGAGGTTATGAAGTTGCTGAAGAGCTTTGGTGGGGACGAAGTTGAGATGAAGGTCGTGAGCCTCCTGGACTCCACATCATCCATGGTGAGCGCAAACACCCCTGGTGGTGAATGATGGGTTGGGAGATCAGTGGGAGTTTGGCCTTGGCGTTATCAGGATACAGTGTGGGACCTGGTGCCAAATGGATGGATGGATGGATTAAACAAATGGTTGGTTTATTCAGAAGGGCTTAGAGACCATGATAGTCATTTCCTGTGAGATCTTGGGAAATATTTGGTGCTCCTGTAAGAATGTGTGAAGTTAGGGCTTTGACTGTTTACCCAGTGGGAGGAGGTGTTCTAAAGTGTCTGGTTCTCCTCTGCACTTTGCCACAGCTAACAATGTACCTTAGACTGTTTACACTGTAACAGCTTTTATTCGCAATGCTTTCAGCCTAAGCTTGTGTCTGTGTTTAGTCAGCTTTTCATTACTATAACAAGAGACCTAAGGCAAGCTGCTTATGAAACAAAGAGGTTTACTCAGCTCTCAACTAGGGAGGCTGAAAATCCAGATCTAGTGGCCCCATTGTTCTGGTTATGTGGTCAGGTAGATGGCATCATGGAGGAGAATGGGAAGGGGAGGGATCATGGTGTAGAACAGGAAGCCAAAACTACTGGGGTCCCAGGGTCTCTCCCCAATTGACACAAGGACCTCTGTGAGGCTTGCACAAAAAAGCAAAGCATGGGTGTGATTTTGAAAAGAAGATTAATGTGGTCCAGTGTAGCTAGAGTTTTCCTGCCTGGCCCACAGTCAGGACAAATCTCTCTCACCTGCCAGTCCCACAGCCACTCAGACCCAACCAAGTAAACACAGAGACTTATATTGCTTTCAAACTGTATGGCCATGGCAGGCTTCTTGCTAACTGTTCTTACAGCTTAAATTAATCCATTTCTATTAATCTATACCTTGCCACATGGCTCGTGGCTTACCGGCATCTTCACATGCTGTTTCTCATCATGGCAGCTGGCAGTGTCTCTCTGACTCAGCCTTCCACTTCCCAGCTTTATTCTCCTCCTTGTCCTGCCTACACTTCCTGCCTAGCCAATGGCCAATCAGTGTTTTATTTATTGACTAATCAGTAACACATGTGACATACAGAACATCCCACAGCAGTCCAGTGTCCAGCAATGAGTACAAGGTTGACAGAGCTTGAACTCAGGTGTGAGTAATGAGAAAGAAAGAGCCATGGAAGAGACACATAAGAAGAGTGTGCGTGCGTGTGTGTGTGTGTGTGTGTGTGTGTGTGTGTGTGTGTGTGTGGTGGTGGTGGGGATGAAGCAGATGGGGATGGCTCAGCAGTTCACACCTCTTGGTGTTCTTGCAGAGGACCCGGGTTCAGTCTCCAGCACCCACATGGCAGCCCACAACTGTATCTGGCACCATCTTCCGGCCTCCTTGGACATTGCAGACACTCATACACACAAAATAACAATAAATGAATAATATTTTAAAAAGAAAGAAAATAAGGGTGTGCTGAGCACAGCACCCACAGGAAGACAGACTGTGTAGAGGTATAGAAGAAGACCTTTAAAAACTGTGCTGTGACCAGAGGGGACTACAGGAAGTGGAGCCGAGGGCTTGTTTACAGGGGTGGAGGGTGGAAGCCATTCAGTCTTCACAGAAGGGTGCTGACATAGTCTGGTGTTTGTTTTAGAAGGATGACTGCTACCTGGAGGCAGGCTATGAGTATCTGGCCAAGTGGTGTAGACTGCACGTGTGCGTGCATGCGTGTGTGTGTGTGTGTGTGTGTGTGTGTGTGTGCGTGTGCGCGCGTGCGCGCGTGCGTGTGCGCACGTGCGTGTGTGCGCGTGTGCATGTGTGCACACGTGCGTGTGTGCGTGTGTGCACGTGCGTGTGCGTGTGTGCGTGTGTGCACGCGCGTGTGCGTGTGTGCGCGCGCGTGTGCGCGTGTGTGTGCACGTGCGTGTGTGTGCGTGTGTGTGCACGTGCGTGTGTGTGATGTTCATGTGCACATTTGGCAGCTGTGCTCGTTAACTTCATGTTGCTGTGATAAAGACGGGACGAGGAAGCTGAGACTCAGCACACTGGAAGGAAACCATGGGAAATGCTGTGGGGTGGGGACACATGCACAAATCCTTGGTGCTTCCGCACAGGCAATCAAGTCAGCACCGGGAACAGAAGTCTGTCTGAGGAGAGGTTAGACAGCCAGCTCTGCGTGGTCTCGACCGTTGCCGGGAATCTGGACTGCACAGAGCTTGCTCTGCTCCCATGACCAATCAGAAGTTTATTTCTGTTGTTGCCCTGCCTTTGAACCAGGCAACAAGGAACCAGACATGGTGGTTCAAAGAAGTCATTCAGTACACAGCCTGGCTGGATTTGAATTCTGGCCTTAACCAGTCAGGGACCTTGGGCAAGTCCAAAAATAGCTCAAGACAGTGGGGAGAAAGGGTCTGTATCCTTGGGGTCTTAATGGGCCACTGTGAGTGTAGGTAAAGCCCATACAGCTGGGCACAAGATCTACTTGTTTATATAATAGGAGTGATAATGATGCCATGTTTCTTTTTTTCTTTTTCTTTTTTTTTCTTTTTTTTTTTTTTTTTTTTTTCGAGACAGGGTGTGCCTGTCCTGGATCTTGCTCTGTAGACCAGGCTGGCCTTGACCTGCCTCTGCCTCCCGAGTGCTGGGATTAAAGGTGTGCGCCACCACTGCCCCACCTGATGCCCATGATTGTTATGGCTGTTCTTTGTAGCTAAGGAAGAGTTCAGATAATGACACTTGAGCACTGTTTGCTTTTAAAGAGTTCTGGTTAGTAGTTTTAATTACATGTAGGTGTGTGTCTGCATGTGGGCATGCACACGTGAGTGCAGGTGCCAGAGCGTCAGGTCCCTTGGAGCTGGAGTTACAGCCGGTTGTGTGCCTTTTGACATGGTGCTGGGTACTGAACTCAGGTCCTCTGGGAGAGCCGCAGGTGCTCCTAACCACTGAGCCATCTCTCGGCCTCTGAACACTGCTCATGACGGCTCAAAACTGAATCCAGTGGTGAGGGCTGGGGATGTGGTTCAGTCATCTAGCACTTGCTTAGTATGCCCTGGGCTCCCTCCCAGGGATGGAAAAAACCAGTGAGGTGGTGAGAAGGAATGAAGGGCTGTGCCGGCCTCAGTCAGCCACCTGCCACTCTTTGTTTTGACTGGTTCGGATCCTTACCCTAGAGCACATTTGGGAAACTACCAACACAGTGGAAAGAATCCCTGCTTTGGAATGAAGACAATCAGGCCCTGACTGTCAAGCTGTGTGACTGCAGCTGGTTAAGACCCTCTCTGGGCCTTGGCGTGTTCTTGGCAGTAGGTTTGGAGTTTGACCATGTGGTGTTTTCAGAAGTGCTCTGTAAAGCCTTAAGTCTCAGGCAGGGACCAGAATGGCTTGGGGAGTCAGGAGCAGGGGGCATGCTGTGCAAGACCAGAAAGCGAGGCCTGAAAGGAAGAGGAGACCTGGGAAGGGAGCTGACCCTGGAGTGATCCTGGGAGCAGGAAAGGGTCAGTGAAGCTTCTCCAAGAATGTCGGGGTATGTGCACACAGACATGCATGGATAGCAGAGCAAGCCTGTGTCTGCTAGGAATGGTCTGAGGCAGGAATGCAGGGTGTGGGCCAGTACCTGGAGGAGAGGGAGTGGGATCCAGGCAGCGGTGGCGGCGGGAGGGCCTGTTCTTTGAGGCCAGGGCAATGGCATGTAGTGCGAGGCTCCCTGGAGAATATCTGTGTTGAGTGGTTAGAAGTGAGCAGAGAGGATTGGAACAGCTAGGAGCAAAGGGCTGGTGGGACCAGGGGAAGACAGGAGTGCCAGGTCAGAGGTCATTGTTCAGAGACACGGCCAGGGATGTCAGTCAGTTGGGGAAATAGCCTCCGGCCGTTCGCAGCTGTTTTGAAGGATGATGGTGGGGGAGGCAGGAAGGCTGTGGTGGAATTTAACTGGAGCTGACACCCTGCCAAAGGAGTAAGGAAGGGGACTGATGATGTTTGTGAGAAAGCCCTTACGAAGGAGGCAGCCGCAAAGCAGGTGAGGCGGGAATGTTCCAAGCCCCGCAATCGCCTCCAAGACTGTGCTTCCCTTGTCTTTAATAATAGAGCGTGGGCCCTGTTCGATTCCAGGAAAGGGAGAGTCTTGACTGAAAATCACCAGAGTCTAAGGTGTCTTAGTCAGGGTCACCATTGCTGTGATGAAACACCATGACCAAAGGCAACTTGGGAGGAAAGGGTTTGTTTCACTCACGGTTCCATAGAACAGTTCATCATCGAAAGCAGTGAGGACCAAGGACAGGAACTCAAGCAGGGCCGGAGCCTGGAGACAGATGCAGAGGCCACGGCGGGGTGCTGCTTACTGGCTTGCTCCCTAGAAGCCTGCTTTCTTACAGCACCCAGGACCACCAGCCCAGGGATGGCTCCATCCACAATGGGATGTGCCCTCCCCATCAATCACTAATTAAGAAAATGCCCTACAGCTTTATTTATTTATTGTGTGTGTGTGTGTGTGTGTGTGTGTGTGTGTGTGTGTGTGTGTGTGTGTGTGTGTTCCGTGGAGCACATGTGGAGGTCAGGGGACAACTTGCAGACATCAGTCAGTTCTCCCCCCACACATGGGTGCCTTTACCTGCTGAGCCATCTCTCAGACCTTCCATCACCTTAACTTCAGAGAGGACACTGTCCGTGGACAATGTGAGCCTCAGACTTGTGGGTTCTTAGTACGTCTGCTGTGACTCAGGCCAGCCGCCAGCTCACTGTGTAGCCAAGCCTCGCTTTGAATCTCTAATCCCCTTGCTTCTAGCTCCCAAGTGCTGGGACTCCAGGTATGCACCGTCTCACCTGGCTTGAGTCTCAGGCCTGTCAGTCATTCCTAACCGTCTAGTAACATCTAACACTTTTCTTCTTCTTCTGTCCCCACAAGCAGCACAATAAGTGCGCCACTTACTCTGTGGGAATGCAGAAGACTTACTCCATGATCTGCCTGTCCATGGACGACGACGATAAAACTGACAAAGCCAAGAAGATCTCGAAGAAGCTCTCCTTTCTGAGTTGGGGCACCAGTAAGAACAGACAGAAGTCGGCCAGCACACTCTACCTCCCCGAGGTTGGTCTGGCAAGGCCTCACACCAAGAAGAAACTGCCCACACCCTTCAGCCTGCTCAACTCTGACAGCTCTCTGTACTGAAGAGGGGACGGAACGGTTCACTCCGAGGCCGACGAGGCTGTTAAACACCTATGCCCCGATGGAAACGTTCTCCAAGCTCATCTTCTCAGATGTACACTTGTGTTTGATGGGCTTATGAAAGTGAGAAGAAACCTCTAGACAATGGTGGAAAACCCAGCTGCACGGGGATTTTCACACTGCTGCTGCAGTTATTTATTGTATAAAGTAGGGCATAGAAGAGCCTGAATGATATGGCTGTGTTTAATGGCTGTGGTTATGACGCTGAGGCACTATGAGTAATGAATTGGGGCCACCTACGTTGGTATATTTTTGAGTGTCTAGATTTGGGTAATAGTGATTTCTTAACCTCAAGTTCAGATGACCCTTGAATGGAGGCAGGTTAGAGGTGGTTATTGAAGCCAGGCTGCTTGGCAGATCTCTGTGAGTTCAAGGCCAGTCTGGTCTATAGAGTGAGTTCCAGGACAGCCAGGGCTACATAGAGACCCTGTCTTGAAAAACAAACAACAGAACAGGCTGCTTCATCTCCTTGGGAATTCATGAGCTGAAAATGGCAACATTTTATGTCATTCCTCCGCAATGTGAATGTTATTTCCCAGATACAGTCTAGTGCCAACTTTGCCTTGAGTTTCTCCAGGATCAGCTGCCCTCCAGTTGGACCCCACTGAGCAGTTGCTAACACCGCTGTGGCGGAGGCAGGGGCAGTGTTAGGAGATACTGTCTCCAGGGTAGATAAGATGCTGTTTGATACTCAAAACGTTGCTCTTTTTGTGTAAAGTAGGTATGTAACTGTATATCTTAAGAGTCTTGGTTTAAGAAGTAGTTTTGCAGTTTACAAGGTAAAGACGTAAACTTCCTCAAGTTGAAACCTCTACTTGACTTTTTAGAATGTATCTACCTACCAACTTGACTTTGGGCTATTGTTGGATGACACTGTGACTTTTCAGAGTCATGGTTGACATAGTTTAAGTGATATGCTTAATGATGTAGCCTATGGATCTTAATTTGAGAAGTAACAAGGATTTAAATATTTTTCTACTGTGCAATATCTTAAGAAAGCAAACGCCTTTAGGAAAGTATGCCCACTATCCCAGGGCTATTTGTATAAATATTTAAATAAATAGTCATGTTCATTGTTTAATATTTTTCTTTGCTTTTATTTCATTTTAATTAGTTCTTCTGAACTGTTATTCATCTCAGGCACAAAATGTTTATTGTGTGGAGAGGGAGGAAGGGGGAATGAAGGGGGGGCAGCAGCTCCGGGACACAGGCACCCACTGTGCAGAGAGACCGGAGCTTGGGCCCTGACCCTGCGCACAGGGGCACTCCCTCCGCAGGGCCAGGCCCTCACATCCAGTGCCTGGAACCTCCCAGGACCTCTCAGTGGCAGACGCAAGGGAAGATGCCCATACAAGTCTGCTGAGAATAAGTCTCTGGCGCTCTTTGGATGATCCCCATGGGATCCTTTTCATCTTAGCAGAAAGTGGGCAGTGCCACCCACAGCCTGAGGCCCATAAAGTCACTGCCCGGCCGGACAACAAGGTGACTGGTGAGTTCCATCAGTCCTTGCTTCGTCCTTCGCTCTTTGCCACTGAGAATAGAACACTTTTCTTCCTTTTTAAATACGAAAACCAGACTCTGCAGTTTGTAGTCTGAAGGAGGAAAGAGTTAGCTGCGGGGCTGCTGTCACCTAGGCTGGGTGAAGAAGGTGTGGATTTGCTGCGCCACTGAGTGTCCCACGACCTCCTCTAGTTCTTGGACGGAAGCATTACTCAGTTGCTGGATGGTTGGAAACTTCTGGAGCAGAAGAGGAGCCTTAACTTTTCCAACGCCTGGGATCTGCTGCACAGTCTGGACAAGGGACAGCTCTGAGAGCACACAGCGCTTCTTCCTGAGGAAAGGGTTCCTGCGGGGCTCCCTGGTCTGCTCTTGAACCTGAATGGGAAAATTAAAGGAAAAGCACATGGGCGCCCTCTAGTGGATAGAGGTTTTTGTATGAACACATACGCACTGCAGCACACCGGTACAGGCCAGAAGTTGACACTGGCCACCTTCCTTTACTGCTCTCCACCTTAGTTTCTGAGGCAGGGTCTCCTAGTAAACCCAGTGCTCACTAACTTGACCAGAATGGCCAGCGAGTTCCAGGGACCTTCCTATCTTCACCTCCCCAGCACCAGGGTTATAATGTGATCACCACAACTGGATCTTCACGAGTTCTGGACTCTCGGAGACTTGGGGCCTCATATCTGTCTGGCAGGAAACTTACCCTCTGTGCCATTTTCCATGCCCCTTAAAACAGTTTTCCCATTTACTTCAGCTTATGGGTTTTCATATGCCAGAAATATAAATTCTTTGATATTGGTGAAATTATTTAAATAGAGACCATATGACCATGCAAAGGAAAAAGACAGTTCATAAAAACTGAGTTTTCAGAATATTATGGGTAAAACTGGTCAAAAACATGAAGAATTTACATATTTCTTCAGAATTAGTTCAGGGCAGGTGCGGTGGCACACATCTTCAATCCCAGGGCACTGGAGAGGCAGAAGCAGGCAGATCTCTGTGAGTTCAAAGCCAGCCTGGTCTACAGAGCGAGTTCCAGAACAGCCAAGGGTAGAGACCCTGTCTCAAAAAACAAAACTAAAACTCAACCCAACAAAAAACTCTTTCAAAGGACTGGGACTACAGCTTAGTGGTAGAATACTTGCCTAGCATGCACAAGGCCTTCTTATGTTCAACTCCCAGCTCTGCAAGTTAATAAATAAACAAATAATTCAAACTCTTGGGCTGGTGGGATAACTCAGTGGATGACGGTGCTTGGCGTGCAAGTCTGGTGACCTAAGTTCAGTTCCCACATAAAGGAGGAAGTAGAGAGCTGACCCCCAAAGTTGTCCTCTGACTTGCACACCCTCACACGCACACATCCTCACACACACCCAGACAGGAGATTGAAAACAGAAGTAAACATTTCAGAGACCTGTTTCAAACAGGACCTGTAAGAGAAGGCCCAGTCACATGAGGGAGTGTGTGCCTGCAATCTCAGCCCTAGGCAGGCTAAGGCGGGTATAGCTCTGTGAATCTGGGGCCAGCCTGGTCTATGTTGTGAGCTCTAGGCCAGCCAGGTCTACACAGTGAGAGCCTGTCTCAAAGGACAAAGTAGGAGATACCAGGGGTGTGAAGGCAATCTGACTGTGACACCTGCCACTCCACTGATAAAGCACATTTGATTGAAGAGGACAAAGGTCTCCAACACAGGATCATTCTTCAGTCAAGAGTGAGAGCAGCTGTGTGTCCCTGCTACGACTCCTCCAAGCTCTCACAGGAGAAATGGACTCTTCAGCTAGTGACAGTTACACCCTTACCCCCAGGCAGACAAGAGCATTCTCCTGCAGGCAGAATGCTGGTGTGGAGGAGGCGGTAAGCCATGGGCCTGCGTGCGGTTCCAATTTGCTTCTCAACCCTAGATGCTCATCCACTTAACCACAGTAACCCCGGATCCTGTGAGCGAGCTCAGCAGGTAAAGGCAATTGCTGCACAAGTCTGCCGACCTGACTTCGATCCCTGGAATCCAGGCAAAGGTGGAAGGAGAGAGTGGACCCCACAAAGTTGTCCTTTGACCTCTACAAGCACGCCATGCCATGTGTGTCTATATACATATAATGCAACACAATAATTTTTAAAAATAACTCTAATAACACAATATCTCACATACCAAAAAACTACTCAGGACCTATCTTGATCAAAGGAAAGCCTCATATATTACTATGTTTTCCCCCAGTGCTAAGAACTGAACTCAGCCTCAAGTGGTCTACCTCAGAGTTATATATATTCTAATCCTGTCGCTTTAATTTTTTTTTTGAGACAGAGCCTTACTATGTAGCCCAGGTTAGTCTTAAAAGCTGGGATTGTAGACATGTCCATGAACCTGCCTCCTGACACTATTTTAATTAGTTAATGTATTTATTTATTTATTTGACTTTTGTGAATTGTTACTGAGGCTCGTGGGTGGGAAATGCTATCTTACATTATTTGGGGGAGGCGTGCATGTACCATCATGTGCATGTAGAGGTCAAGAGACAATTTGTGGGAGTAGAATCTCTTGCACCACATGTTCTGCAGGGGTGGAGCTCAGAGCTTTAGGTGGCAAGTGAAGCCCACTGACACTTGCCAGCCTGTGACACTTTGTGAAGTTTCCCCAGGAGAACCAGACATGGCATAGTGCCTGTAATCCCAGCACTCAGGAAGCTCAGGTGAGAGGACGGCAAGTGTGGAGTCAGCCTGGGCTACATGGTAAGCTGCAAGCCAACCTGGGCTACATAGTGAGACCTGGAATCAGAAAGTATAATGAGCAAAGACAAGAACCAGTGACATTTATTTCCGGTGCGTGTGTGTGCGCGCGCGTGCGTGTGTGTGTGTGTGTGTGTGTGTGTGTGTGTGTGTGTGTGTGTGTAGATTCAAGTAGGAATATACGTTTGCATGCATGCAAAGCCTTGCGTGATGTTCTTCAGGCTCTATCTGCCTGTGGTTTGAAGCAGGGTCTCTCCTCAGCCTGTAGCTGCCTGACTAGGCTAGGCTGGCTGGCCGGCCAGCAAGGCACAGGCATCTGCCTGTCTCTCTCCCCCGGGCCAGGATTACCAGTGTGGCGTCATGCCTAGCATCTTCACATGGGTTTGGAAGGGTCAAACTTAGGTCTGCATGCTTATGTAGCAAGTGTTTTAACCACTGAGCCATCCCCCAGCCTCAGAATTTTTATTTATTTATTTTTTTAAGGAAATAGCGCAATAAGGCTATACACAAAAGTACTGAAGCTTAGCATGGTGGTAAATGCTTGTGATCCCAAGAACTAGGGAAGAAGAATCAAGAGGACTAGGAGTTCAAGGCCCTATGTAGGGGGGACCCACAAACAAACAAAAAACAAACCAAGAAATGCTGAAACGTAAACAACGGCATGTGAGAATGAGGCAAAGGGGTTGCCAGGTGCCACTTTTACCAATACAGTCAGTGCAGGATAATGGTGACGGCGTGAGTGCAGCCGCAACATTGTTGCCTTTGTTACGGGCTTGTAACAGTCCTAAGTGAGAGAGTTTCCAGAAATCAGACAGAGGTGTCACTTGGCTGGTGGAGTGTTTGCCTCGAATGCGGAAAGTCCTGGGTTCAGTCTCCAGCACTGCCTTAAAATCTGGCGTGGTGATACACTCCTGCAAGATCACGCCTTTGATCCCAACACTTGGGAGGCAGAGGCAGGTGGATCTCTCTGAGTTCAAGGCCAGCCTGATCTAGAGAGTGAGTTCCAGGACAGCCAGGCTATACAGAGAAAGCCTGTCTCAAAAACAAACAAACAAAACAAAACAAAAAATGTTTAGGGCTGGAGAGATGGCTCAGCGGTTAAGAACACTGACTGCTCTTTCAGAGGACCCGGGTTCAATTCCCAGTACCCACATGGCAGCTCACAACTGTCTCTAACTCAGTTCCAGGAGATCTGGCATCCTCACAGAGATATACATGCAGGCAAAACCACTAATGTGCATAAAATAAAAATAAGTAAATCGTGAGTTCCAGGATAGAGCCAGAACTGTTACACAGAGAAACCTTGTCTCGAAAAACCAATAAATAAAATAAGTAAATCTTAAAAACATATTGTAAAGGAGGAATCCGGTACTCACCAACTGGATAATGAGGCAGGATGCTTCCAACTGGTTGGCCACTGGGAGCATCACCATCCCAAGGTCGAGCACAGTAAACTTCTGGACTGCCGGGAAGTACTGTTCACTTGTCTGCGTTTTTTCAACTATTATAATCCCTTGAAGATGTCCAGACTTCAAAAGAAAAGACAGTAAATGAGTTGGTAACACAATTCCTTTTAAAGTTCAGAAACTTATCACTTAGTGCTTGGGATGGTTGAGATGGGTGATGGAGGTGCAAGGAGATGTTGGATTTTAGCACCTTTAAGTCAGGACTTACATTTCTAACACGAACAAGTCTCTTTCTGTAGCCATGTCCAGCCACCAAATCTGCCTCAGTGATATAGAGAATGCAAGATCTGCTGGACAGGTAAAAATCCGCCGTTGCCAGATCCTCCTCAAATATGAGTTTAACTTTTCCTTGAAATACAGACAAAAAATGAGGTTTTAGAAATTCCAAATAAGGCAGCAACAGTTAGAATGTGTGGGGTTTTTTTGTTGTTGTTTGTATGAAGACTCATTTTTAAAATGTGTGTGTGTGTGTGTCTGTGTCTGTCTGTCTGTCTGGGCACATGTGTGCAAGTACCCTGAGAGGCCAGAAGAGGGCATCAAATCCTCTGGAGTGGAATTAAAGGCAGTAATGAGCACTCCAATGGGGGTGCTGATTTAATTAAATCTAGGCCCCCTATTTGATTAAAAAAAGATTTATGTGTATGTTTTACTTGGATACATGTCTGTGTACATGTGCATGTCTAGTGCCCCAAAGCTCAGAAGAAGGAGGAGTCTGATTCCCTGAGCCACCACATGGGTGCTGGGAATCAAACCAGAGTCCTCTGCAAGAGCGGCCAGTCCTCTTAACCGCTGAACTATCTCTCCAGTCTCTATTTTATTTTATTATTTTATTTTATTTTAATCTAGAGACAGGTTCTCATAGCCCTAGCTGGCCTTGAACTTGCTATGTAGCCCAGGTTGGTCTCCGACTCAACAATTCTCCTGCCTCAGTCTCTGGAGGAAGGACATCCCATACCCGGTACTCCCCCTTCCCCTTGAATGTGATGGGAAGAAAGGAGTATGACAGAAGGCAGCCAGCTCACTAACCTTGCATCCCCTGAGCCAGCTGGGACCCGCGCCATTTCTCATTAGCCACAATATGCCCCAGTGGCACGTGCACCGGACCTGTCCCACCGGGGTTGTTCCTGTCCATCCGTGGTTTTGGTCTAATGAGAAAAATACAAGACCTCACTAGAGCAGGCTGTCGCACACGGTTCTAGACGAAGTCCAGACCTCTTTGGCAGGATCTGTGAGTGGCTTTTCAGGAACTGAATTATATCAACCGAAACCAAAACTCCAGAAATTTCTTCTTTAAAAAAATAAGAATGGGTCTTATTACGCAGCTTGGCTCTGTACTGACAGTTGTCTAGTAGCTCAGGCTGATCTCGAATTCAGCCTCCCAAGTTCTGGGATGACAGCCGGGGCCACCACGCCGGGCTAACACCAGGAGAGTCCTCTCTTAGTCACTCTGTCCCTCTTCTTAAACACCTTCCTGAGCTCTGGTGTCCTAACAGGGCGCTCAGGGTGGTTCCTCTACCAGCCCCTGTCAGGGGCTGAAGCAGCAGGGAAGCTCACGGTACCGGGATCTGGAACCTCCGTGGACATCACCTGAGGCCATGCCACTTCCGTGTTCCCACAGCCCGGCCCGCCCACCTTTTATAAGTCTGCCCGCCCTCTTCAGCGTCGGATTGGCTAATAGGTACAAGACTGACTTCTAGTGTAATCAGTAATAGAACGGAAGGCTCAGTTTACCTCCTCATTGGCTGGAATTTGAATGACGCCTCGTTAAGTTGTCAAGAGCAACGGGTGGCAGTAAAATTGACTCTGATTGGTCGAGGCTCAAAGCGAGCCAATGGGAGGCATGCTTGTTGTGAAGTCTGTGGGTCCGCGGGAGCTGGGCTGTGCGGAGCTGCCGGGGCTGCAGGGCTGTCCTGCTGCTAGTCCCGCGCCGGGCGCCGGAGCTCACTGCCCACAGCCGGGATGCTCCTCAGCTTCCGCAGGAACCGCCGGAGCCAGTTCGTGAGTAACGCCAGGGGCATGTTTTCCAGGCCTGATGTGGGGGCGAGGCGGTGGCACTGCCAGAGAGCATTCAGTTCCAAAAGCCCTGACTTCGTGTTCCGAAGAATGCTTCCTCTCCAGAGTCGGCCACGTTCAGGAAGTACTGTCTCCCTTCAGGATTCTCCCCTTGGCCGGGATGTCCCCTCTGCACCCCGCACCACGTACTCGCCTTAGCAGGTCCATCGCGTCTGCCCGCCGAGTCTCACCCTTAGGCCATGCCACCCCGTCCTCAGCCTCTACCTGGACTGCCTCGTTTTCAGCTGTTTCCTAGGTTCCCTGTTTTCACCTCCGAGGTTCCTGAGATGCGCTGTCTACAGAGCAATGACGGGGACTTTTAAAACCGCAGATCCGATCACGCCACTGCCGTTAGTAGATCCCACTGTCCCCGACCCCACCACACGCTCACTCGCCAGACACACTGGCATTTTCTGTTCCTCCTTAAGATCTTCTTAAGGCCATCGTGTCACCATGTGCCATGTATTGTCTTCCTAGGCTCATTCTCTGATCCCTTGCTGTTTTATATTTCTTGTTCTGTTTGGTTTTGGTTTTGAAATGGGGTCTTAACTATGTAGCCCTGGAAACTTGCCACAGTCCTCTTGGCTCTGCCCCCTGAATGCTGAGATTACAGTTTTACACCACCACACGTGACTTCTTACTCATTTTTCTAGGATCTTGACTCCAGCAATCCATGGACGCACACTCCCTTTCCTCTCACCACTATTTGTTCATCATGCCAACTTGGTTTGGTGGTGCTAGGAATCCATTTCAGGGCCTTTTAGACCAGGAATAATATAGCACACACCTTTAATCCCGGCACTCTGGAGGCAGGGGTAGGCAGACCTCTGAGTCCAAGGCCAGCCTGGTCTATGTGGTGAGTTCTAGACTAGTCAAAGCTACACAGTGAGACCCTGTCTCAAGGGAGGGGGAAAAGGCAACTGTCCCAGGCCCCTTTGGACACTAGGCAAACATTCTGTCACTAGCTCCAACCTCCTGGCAATAACCTTTAAAAAAGATATTTTTTTTTTGAGATTTATTTATTTATTACATATACAGAAAAGGTGCCAGATCTCATTACAGATGGTTGTGAGCCACCATGTGGGTGCTGGGAATTGAACTCAGGACCTCTGGAAGAGCAGTCAGTGCTCTTAACCTCTGAGCCATCTCTCCAGCCCCAAAAGATGTACTTTTAATTATGTGTAAGTGTCTTAAGTGTGAGTTTGTGCACTTGAGTGTGAGTGCCTGTGGGGGCCACAGGCATCGGCTGCCCTGGAGCAGTTGTGAGTCACCCGATGTTGGTGCTGGGAACTGCACTCAGGTCCTCTGGGCCATTTCTCCAGCCCCCAGAAATAACTTTAAGTGACCCACCCAGCCCTTCTGTCCGGCTTTGCTTTGTCACTTCCCTTGTTCGTCTTGTCCCCTCTCCAGTGCAGAGGCAGTGGAGACCGTGTGATGCCTCTGTGGCGTTTCCCCCAGGAAACTCCTGAAGGGCTGGAGAGACGACTCAGTGGTTAACAGCACTTGTTGCTTTTGCAGAGGACCTGGCCTCAACTTCCAGCACCCACATGGTGGCTCACAGCCATCCCAAATGCCATTTCTAGGGGATCTGATGTCCTCTTCTGACCTCCACAGGCCCAGGCATGCGTGTGGTGTGCAGACATATATGCAGACAAAACATTCATACACATAAAATAAATACACCTCAAAAAGAAAGGCAAAACAAACCCCCCCGAAGGAACCCTTCTTCCTGGGCCATTTTGATTTTCCTGTCCCTTGCCAGTTCTCATAATTTTGTGTTCTATAACAACAGCGTGGGTGTTTTTTCACTCTATGCCCCGGACGATGAAGTCAGGGCATCTTTGTTGTCATGGCAGCCTGCCTCTGGTAGGTGTGAGTGAGTGGCTGGTGCTCAGAAAACAAAGATTGGACAGGGCTCAGAAACTTGAAAGACACCCACACCCCCAGTTGGAGTGGCGTTCCCTCTGACTTTTGTCATATGTAGGGGCTCGTTTTCCTACTGTGCATCTTGGAGACAAGCTCCTCTCAGAAAGGAATCAGTATGCTCAGTTCCAGAGCTGAGAACCACAAGAGAGGCACCTGCTGCTCAGGGGTGGGAAGGCCTGGGTGACTTGCCTGGGGACAGTGCTGTGTGCTGGAAGCCTGGAAGGTAATGGTCATTGTAGTCATGGCTTCTCTTGGTGGCTGTGACCTGTCGGGAAGTAACTTGTGGGAGTAGAGGTTTACTTTGGTTCATGGTTCTGAGGGGATGTGCTCCATCCTAGCGGAGATGTGGCCGTGGGTGGCTCCATGGTGGCAGGAGTGTGTAGTGAGTGCTCACTCCTATCTCGGCAGACCAGGAAGCAAGGGAGAAAGATGCCGGTGCGTGGCTTATGTTCTCCTCTTTCTTTGGTCTGAGCCCCCTGTCCCATGAGTTGGTTCTCTTCATATTTAGGGTAGGGTGTCCCAGCTCTGTTAATCTTCTCTGGAAATCAGAGACACCTGAAGGTGTGCTCATAATGCACCAGTGGTTGATTAACTCTGTCAGGAAAGCTGAAATCAGTCAGGAAGGCTGCTATAAGGAAGAGAGTGAGAGGACTGCTTCCGTGGGCAGCGTGATGGCGTGCCCTGGAGTGCATGCGCTTTCCGTGACAAATGGGAACAACAGGAGGAGGGGACTCCTGACAGGACTGGATCCCTGGTGTGGCCTCAGCCTGGGAGGTGACGCTGGGACAGGACCAGGCGATTCCTCCTCCCGGTGACCTGCCTTGTGTTTCATTGTGCAGAATCACATCATCCATGGCTTCCTCCCAGCAGCCAGCATTGCTCCGAAGCCAGCTGTGCCGCGCGCGCCTCCTCCCCGGAGCCCCAACCCGTCTCCAGAGAGACCCAGGTAGGTCTCGAGCTCAGCAGCACCGAGGGCCACCGTTATGCTTGACCGTCAAGTAGACGGGCTGGAATCAGATCCTTTGCGATATTTACCACTGCCCCGTGATAGACTTAATCCAGCTTCTCTGAGGAATGATGGACTTACTTAGGGTCTGTCTCCTGCAATGTAGGGTCCCAGATTTCTTGATTGGATGCAGTCGGTGCTTATTAAATTGAGAGCCCCGAGTTTATGTTAGTCCTTCCTTCTTCTCCACTCTTTCTCCAAGGGAATGGAGGCCAGGGCCTTGTGCATGTAAACATGTGCTCCACACCTCAGCTTTTTGTCCATCCATGTTAATAGTGCTTCCAGGAGAACGTTCTTTCTACATACAGTTCTGCCTCTTTTTTTTTTTTTTTTTTTTTTTTGTTTTGATTTTTGAGACAGGGTTTTTCTGCTTACCCCTTGCTGTCCTGGAACTCACTCTGTAGACCAGGCTGTCCTCAAACTCACAGAGATCCACCTGCCTCTGCCTCCTGAGCGCTGGGATTAAAGGCATGAGCCACCACCGCCCAGCTACAATTCTACCTTTTAAAAGAACTACTTTCCAGCACTTGGGAGGCAGAGCCAGGCGAATCTTTGTGAGTTCGAGTCCAGCCTGGTCTATACAGTGAGATCCAGGGCAGGCTCCAAAGCTGCACAGAGAAACCCTGTCTCGAAAAATCAAAAAAAAAAAAAAAAAAAAAAAAAAGAACTACTTTGTGTTAAAAGGAAGGAACATATTCCCTGCCAGGAACTGGTGTTCCTCACCCCTCAGTGCTCTGTGTACCAGAGAGCCAACTCTCTTCCCATTCCTGGAACCACTGCTTATATCTGCCAAGATTTTAGATACTAAAAAACTTTAGACTTGTTTTTTTTGTTTGTTTGTTTGTTTTTTTTTTAAATAGCGTCTTACTTTGTAGCTCAGCCTGGCCTTGCATTCGAAGCAGTCCTCCTGCCTCAGCCCCCTAAGAGTGAGTTTAGAAGTGTGAGCCACCATGCCTAGCTAGTCTGATTATTTTTTTCATTGTTGCTGTTTTTAAAATTTTATTTTTAGCCAGGTGGTGGTGGCATATACCTTTAATCCCAGCACTCAGGGAGGCAGAAGCAGGCGGATCTCTGTGAGTTTGAGGCCAGCCTGGTCTACAGAGTGAGTTCCAGAACAGACAAAGCCACACAAAGAAACCCTGTCTCCAAAAAAAAAAAAAAAAAAAAAAATTGAAAGAAAAAAAATTATTTTTAAATTATGTGTATAGCCTGTGCCTGTGTGTGTATGTGTGTGTGTGTGTGTGTGTGTGTGTACTTGGATGTGGGTACTCTTGGAATCCAGAAGAGGACACTGGGTCCCCTGGACTGGTGTTACAGGTAGTTGTGAACCACCCAGCATAGGTGCTGGAAGCCAAATTCAGATCCTCTGCAAGAGCAGTGTGTGCTCTTTAACCACTGAACTACCTTTGCAGTCCACAGCTAGTCTGTTTTCAGTCCATATGATACATTGATTTGGTTATTCCCTGTTAGTAAGAACCAATTCCACTCCAGGGTGCCACTTTCTATTTGGTCTTCTTTGGTACTGATATATTCCATGCATTTGATCAGTATATAAACTCTGAAGGGCTGGAGATACGGCTTGCTAATCAGCATTTGCCCAGCATTCACGAGCTAGCCCCTGGGTTCTATCCCTGATCCCGGAGCAGGAAAAGCCTCTGTGGTGTTTTAGTGTTTGATTTTGCCTGCAGTGTGTAACATGGATAGCCACTGTTAGTGATCACTGTGCCAGGTAGTCTAGTGAGCGCTGAATGAGCAATGTCTCCTTCACTCTCTCCGTAGCACTGTGGGAGGGCCCTGTGCTCGGCTCTATTTTGGGTCACCTGTGAGGTTCAGGTGTCGACCACTGGCTTTGAAGGTCAGGGCAGTAGCCCCACCCACTGGTATGGAGGTGGTCTGTCCAGCTCATCAGTGTGTGTCCTATCATTGAGACTTAAGTGTTCATGCCTCTGGCAGTGGCTCGAGGCTGAGCTTTCCATTCCATGTCAGCAAAACGAAGAGAGAGTTGCTGCATGGGAGCATGTTGTGAGCTCCCTAGGATCCTTTCTTTTCTTTCTTCCTTTTTGTTTGGTATGTATTGATGTTTTGCCTGTGTGTACATCTGTGTGAGGGTGTTGGATCCTCTGGAACTGGAGTTATAGACAGTTGGGAACTGCTGTGGGGGGGCTGGGAATTGAACCCGGGTCCTCTGAAAGAGTAGTACATGCTCTTAACCACTGAGCCATCTCTCCAGCCCAAAGGTCTTTTTCAAGAATGACCTGGTGGGCCTGTAGAGATGGCTTAGCCATTAAGAGCCTGTACTATTCTTGCAGAGTACCAGAGTTCAGTTCCTCTCACTACATGGAGCAGCTCATGATTGCCTGTAACTCCAGCTCCAACATTTCTGGCCCTCTTGGGCACCTGCACTCACTACATATACCCACACACAGGTGAACCTACATACTCGTAGTTAAAGGTAGTAAAAAAGTCTTTTTTTTTAAAAAAAGGGGCCTAGTCGAATATACTTGTAATTTCAGCACTCAGGAGGCTGATGCAGGAGGATTGATGCTAGTTCTAGGCTAGCCTAGGCTACATAGTAAGACTTTGATTCAAAAAAATCTTTATTACTACTTTTGAAACTTTTAAAGGTTTGTTTTATATGTATGAATGTTTTTGCTTGCTTGTATGTCTATGTATCACATGCCTGCTTGTGCCCTCGGAGGTCAGAAGAGGGTGTTAGGTACCCTGGAACTGGAGTTACAGATGTTTGTGAGCGACCAAACCTGGGTCCCCTGGAAAGGCAACATGTGGTCTTAACCACTAGGTCATCTCTCAGCCCCTTAAAAGCTCTTATTTTGACGTGATTGCCGAATGACTCACCACAGTTGTTGGTGTCCCACTGCTGAGTGCCACTCACTCTCTGTCCTCAGCGGCGTCCGGTTTGGCCGGTCTGCTTGGGAGTGTGGATCTCGAGGGTGCACTAGAGTAGTTTTCATCCACACTGACTCTGCAGATTTTTGAAGGTGGTGAACATCCACAAGTAGCTAAGCTCTAGATTCTGTTGGGTGACTCATCTCCAGCACACTTTCCTGGCGGCTCTGTACAGTCAGGGGCAAGCTAGCCCTTGTTCATTTAGCCTTGTACGTTTCTGGTCTCTTTGAAGAGACAGTTTTGGGGATGTGCTTGTGGGGGTTGCTGCTGTCCCCCCTTTGTGGGTGGCAGAACGGCCCTCCTTGCCATTCTTCATCATGGCAGCCACTCTGCTAGGTCTGTGTTGAAAGGCCGAGTGTAAGGGATTGTCTTATTCGTCTTTAAATTTCTGGACATTTAATGGGTGTAGTTCTGAGGTTATAGGGAAAAGCCACTCAGCTCCTCCTGTGTTCTCACCCAGCAGTAATCAACACATCACTCCGGACTTCTTCCTTCCTGCAAGTAGACAATTAATTCTTCAGTGGGCAACGGCTGGGTCTTCTCTAACCCAATTAAGTTCTATGACTATCACCTAAAGATTGTGTCAGACCCCCGCCCCCCCCACTGCCCAGCCCCCAACTTCAGATAACAGACACAGGCCCAGTGGTTTTGCCTGGGTTCTGACCTGAAAGTAAGCCAGTGTGCTCACAACCCTGTCTTTATGTTGCATTTGATAGAGTGGTTCACAGATCCTGGGAAAGATGCGAAACACAGCCCTTGGAATAAGAGGTAGTTTGTCCTGCGCTAGAAATGAGTGGCCTTGGCCTGGGAAAAGGATCCAGGTTCTGAGCTAACTGTGAGTGAGTGTGGCACTGAAATATGGATTCTTGTTACCTTGAATGGCATGCTTCAGTGTGGAGGAGGTTAACTAACTTCTTTCTGTAAGTCAGAGAGCAAAAGGAAGTCATAGATCAGGGCATTTACCAAATACAGTGGTTGTGATATCGGGGAGGCAGGATACAGCAGAGCATGGACTGTCTGTAGGTTTGGGATGGTGGATCACAGCTTTCCTGGGGTTCCTGGAATCAACTGGTCTCTTAAGTTCAACAACATGTTCCAAGAGTTTTACCCAAGGCACAAGGAGATTAGGCCAGATGAGAGGTTGGTAGTAAATGGCTGTGAGGTCACCTCAGCTTTTGATCTTGCAACCATCCATCTCTCAAGTCACATAGTTCCTGTTGCCTGTCAACCTGCAGGGCCTTCTACACTGATGCGGCTTCTTTGGAGGACTTGAGTTTGCGTGTGTTTATTGGTTTATTTTGGAGGCTATTTTACTCTTTATTTTGATCTGCTTTGAGGTAGGGTAGCTCAGACTAGCTCCAGACTTGTGACCCTCCTCTTTCAAGTCTCCCAAGTGCTGAGATGACAAGTGTGTGTCACCATGCCTCGCTTTATAAAGGAGACTTTTTTTTTTTTTTTTTTTTTTTTTTTGGTTTTTTGAGACAGGGTTTCTCTGTGTAGCTTTGTGCCTTTCCTGGAACTTGCTTTGTAGACCAGGCTGGCCTTGAACTCACAGAGATCCGCCTGCCTCTGCCTCCTAGGTGCTGGGATTAAAGGCGTGCACCACCACCGCCCGGCCTTAAAGGAGACTTTTAAAGGACACAACAAGGCATCCGAAATGATCCAGAGGGTGAGGGGTTTCTGTCTCTGTGGAGTTGAGATGTATGTGTGGTCAGCACCTAGAGGTGCCCTTCACCTTCCACAAGTCCCCACACATTCTACTCATTTTCGGGGAAATGAGTGCTGCTGATGGAAGCCGGTGCCTCACACCCTGGTCTTGTGTGTGTGGCAGCTTCATTGTATAGGTGCAGCTGATGCTTGACATTGGTCATCACCTCCAGCAGCCCTGCCCCTCCCACTGCAAGGTTAGGGGTGGGACAGGTCTTTGTTCTCTATCTTACTGAGCCGAGACAGGTCTCTCATGGAATTAGAAGCTCGCCTTTTTGTCTAGGCTGGCTGGCCAGCTAGCACTGGAAATACAGATGGGTGTTTTTGTTGATGGGTCTTTTCATCATTATAAGTTGTGTGTGTATGTGTATATGTGTGTGTGTGTGTGTGTGTATGTGTGTGTGTGTGTGTATATATGTATGTGTGTGTGTATATATATATATATGTGTGTGTATATATGTGTGTGTGTGTGTATATATATATATATATGTTTTTTGACACAAGGTTTCTCTGTGTAGTTTTGGTGCTTGTCCTAGAGCTTGCTCTGTAGACCAGACTAGCCTCAAACTCACAGAGATCCACCTGGCTCTGCCTCCCAAGTGCTGGGATTAAAGGCGTGCACCACCACCCAGCCCTATATATATTTTTAAAGTCAGGGTCTCACTATATAGCCCAGGCTTATCTAGAATTTGCTGCATAGACCAGACTGGCCCCCAACTCACAAAGATCCACCTGCCTCTGCCTCCCAAATTCTGGGATCAAAGATGTGTGCCACCACACCTGGCATAAGTCCTCCTTTATTTCATTTATTTCATTTAGATCTTTCATTTTAATGAGAAAACTATTTGAATGTAGACTTTGCATGTCTGACTATGTGGATTGACAAGCTGGTGTTGCCACATCTTATTGACTAGATAAAGTCTTTACAAATCATTTAATTGCTCTAAGAATGGACTGCATAAATTCGATTCAGTCAAGGCAAAAATTAGATGGGGATTCCAGTGGGCTATTGTGGGCTGTGACTGAGCTGTCCGTAGCTAATCAGTAGCTGCACTGGGGTAACCTGGTCACTTCAGCCTGCATCTTGAATGTCCGTTGCTCAGTGCCTCTGTGGATGTTTCTCTTCCTAGGTCTGCTCTGGCTGCAGTTATCCTGGCGACCACGTTGACTGGACAGACAGTGGCCATTCCCCAGCCTCGCCAGAGGTCCCGGTCTGAGAGTGACACCTCCCACGTTGAAAAGGACAGCTTCATCGAGCCCTATGCCACCACCTCAGAGCTGAGGCCTCGGTAGGGACATGCTAACAGCTGTGCATCCTCTCATGGTAGTAGAGGGCAGTTCAGCAAGGCCACTCTGTATGGGGCCACGTGTTGGTCATAGTCACCAGGCTGTCGTCACTTGTATCCAGGAGGCACTGACAGGACATTAATTGTTCTTGTAATTTTTTGAGACAAGGTCTTCCTGTCTAGACCAGGATGGCCTCAGACTACATTTCTCATGCTTCAGCTTCCCAGGCAGCTGGAATTACAGCAGTGTGCCATGGAACTTCACATCTCAGTCGTGACTCTTCAGTCACAGTGGCTAGTTGCTGGGTGTGATGGCACATGCGTTTAATACCAATACACAAGAGGCAGAGGCAAGCCAGACTGTTCTACATAGCACCTTCCAAGCCAGCTAAGGCTACTTGCGAGACCCTGTCTCAAACAAACAAACAAAAAGCAAGCAAGGGCAGGAGAAGATGGCTTAGCAGTTAAGAATACAGCATGTAGCATGTGCTCTTGAGTTTGGTTCCCAGCACCCACATTAGGCATTTCATAACCAGGGGGATCTGATGACTCTGGCCTCCATGGGCACCTGCACTCATAAGCATACACCTACACACAGACACTCATACATATACATGTAGCTAAAATAAAAATAGTAAAATTAAATATTTTAACAAATAAATAAATAAAGCTTTACTAATAGCAGATGTGGAGATGGCTCAGAGGTTAGGAGAGTCGGTTACATTCCAACAGACCCAGGTTCAGTTCCCAGCACTCATGTTAGGCTATTCACAACTTCCTTTAACTACAGCTCCCGGGGAATCCAGCACCCTCTTCTGGCCTCAGCTGACACCTGCACTCACACTGATATACACACGTGTGTGCACACACATACAAATAAAACTTTTTAAAAATACTAATAGAAGATGAGTTGTATATGTATAGAGTATGAGTATGAAAACAAGTATAAAGAAATACTTAATAGCCAGGTGTGGTGGTGCACACCTTTAATCCCAGGGCTTAGGAGGCAGAGGCAGGTGGATCTCCGAGTTCACAGCCAGCCTGGTCTACCAAGCAAGTTCGAGGATAGCCAGGGCCATTACACAGAAAAACCATTCTTGAAAAAAAAGAAAAGAAAGAAATACTTAGAGGGACAGAGCAGGGAGAACAGACCTGTCTTCATTCAGCCTCCATGTATTTTATAGTTGAAATACTTCTTTGGCACAGACTTGGAGACAGTGCATTTAAGATGTGTATAACAGCTTGGTGGGGTAATGTGTGCCAGTAATCCCACACTTGGGAGACTGAGGCAGGAGGTTAGGGTTTTGGGCTAGCCTGGTCTGTGTAGTGAGATCTTGTCTCAAAATAAATAAGAATAAATGTGTTTAGTATCAGCGTCAGGTGCTAAACCTAACCTCTTGTTTGCTTGTCTTACTTGTTAATGGCCTAACACAGGCAAAGCTGGCAGAATGAGCCGGGAAGAACTTCCTTACCGTCCTTCGAGACTTTAGGCTGCGGGGAGGACGGGGATGCTGAAACGCAGGTGTCAACCAGCTACAGGGAGTCAGAGTCCGGCACCTGGAAGGATATAGGAGATGGCAGAGATGCTGCCTATGCTGTGCCTCACAGGAATCAGGTGACATCCGTGTTCCCAAACTGCTTCCCCCATGTCACCTATGTTAAACTGCCCAAGACACGTGAGAATGCTCTGTGCTGTTTTCCATCTCCTCCATTGTCCCGCCCCTTTGTCTTCCATTGTCCCGCCCCTTTGTCTTCCATTGTCCTGCCCCTTTGTCTTCCATTGTCCCGCCCCTTTGTCTTCCATTGTCCCGTCCCTTTAAATAAAAATAAACAATTATAAACAATATTTTGGGAATTTGGACATAGCTTTTCATACTACTTCCTGCTGGTTGGGGGTGCTGGCAATCTTATGGGGATCCTGAGAAAATTAAGAATTATGGTCACGTCCTGACTGGAATAGTTGTGAGGCTGCATTGTCTGAGCCAGTTGCCTTGAAGCTGTTCTGGATGTTAGATCACCTGGGCCATGGTGTCATTGGAGACCTTTCAGGGTGTCTTCAGTGGTCAAACCATCTTAGCCTGGAAGCAATCCATAAGTTCTCATCTTCTGTGGAAACAAAAGCAGAACCTCTTTTCCAAAGCAGCGTATCCTTAGACACAAATTTTGAAGTAAAGATACCTTTAAAATATACATATTGGTTTAACTCAGCAGCCTTTATAATCAAATGTCTTTCTGCAGTTAAAAATCCCAAAGACAGGGCTGGAAAGATGGCTCAGAGGTTAAGAGCACTGACTGTTCTTCCAGAGGTCCTGAGTTCAATTCCCAGCACCCACATGGTGGCTAACAACCATCTCTAATGAGATCTGGTGCCCTCTTCTGGCCTGCAGTCATACATGCTGTATACATAATAAATAAATAAATCTTTAAAAAAAAAAAATCTCAAAGACAGTATAATCCAGACTCTCTGTGTAATTTCCATCTTTATGTCGCTTGTTTTTATATTACTTTTTCTATCTCTTTAAAGACTTTATTTTTTAAAACTATTTTTTTATATAACTGCATATATTCCTTTTTCTCTCTCTTCCAAGCCTACATACATTTTTACACACACTGTAAACAGTTTAGAGTTTTATTCCATCAGAATCTGTCTTATTGTGAATCTATAATCCTTCTCTGACCATGAGAGATTTTAAACTGCTAAGCTGAATGGCTAGGGCCAAAGCCACAGCCCTGGCTGCTGACTCCGCCCCCCTCAGCTTCCCACCATGGCGGTGGTACATTTACAGTCAGCTCTGGGAGCCCTGCTCACCACCAACTCTGGGAAGCAGTGGGTCCATGCCTCCAAGAAGCGGTGTGTGACCAGAAACCTTTTTTTTTTGTCTGTACTAGCAAAAGCTAAATCCACCACTCAGTGCGATGCAGGGCTTGGAGAAATCTCTGTACCTCGGAGGGGATCCGCCACGCTGTAGCTCAAGCCTGCGCTCCACGAACCCGCCATAGTGTAGCTCACGGCTTACCTGAGAAACACATTTAGGAAGCTATTTTTAGCTCCGTTTTAGATTTTTTTTTTTCTTTTTTCTTTTTTAAGGCTTTCTCAGGTTTTTGGTGGAAATTCTTGCTACCACGTCTTTGCACCAGATGTAGCTGGAAGTTTCTTTGGTCCTGCCTGGCCCTGCGGTGGGGACAAATCTTTCCCACCCACATCTAGCAGCCCCTTGGCCCCAAGTAAACACACAGAGGCTTATATTATTTACAAACTGTATGATCTATGGCAGGCTTCTTGCCAGCTAGCGCTTATAACTTAACTCATGTCTGTTTATCTACAAGTTGCCCAGTGGCTGTGGCTTACCAGTATTTTTACATCTTGCTTCTCCTGGCCATGCTGGCGTCTCTCTAGACTCTGCCTTTGCCTTTCTTCTTCCTGTCTCTCTCTTGGATTTCCTACCTGACTATAACCTGACTCGCCATAGGCCAGAGCAGCTTCTTTATTAACCAATGGGAACAACATATATTCACAGCATATAGAAAGACATCCCCCAGCACATATCTTCTGTCAACTTTTTGCCAGGCTTTTCACAAGGGTCTGTGGTTTCTTCCTGCCCTGGCATGTCCAGCCCTTTTCAATGGGCAGCCCTGACGTGGCAGCTGTGAGGGTGATATAACATAGGACAGTTAAACTGTTAGGATATATAGCTAACATGGACCATGTGCTTGTTCCACTCTCTTAACCAAAAGGGACTGTTGTCACAGAATATGGTGAGAGAAGATGATGTTTCTGAGCAAGATGGACTATCACACTTATCCTCCTCTTCCTCCTCCCTCACACCACAGTACGCTCAACAGAAAGGTAAGGAAAGAATTAAACACGAGAGCATTTTTTTGGTTGCCAATTCTGGTGCCATTATACCTCTGTACTGTGGCTCTGTGATACTAACTAGAAAAGCACTTGCAATTCAGCTCACTACAAATGAGGGATTGCCCGGATGTGAGGTTGCCTTGACCATATTAGATGCTAACTTAGATCCTTGTCTGCTTTGTTCGCCTGGGGCAGAGGACTCCCAACTCAGGCTGTGACTGTGTTTATGTGCCTTTCCCTCTGCTCCTTGTCACCATGCTAGCTGCAGGACCTGGCCCCAGTGGGTCCTCAGTGAAGGGCTTGTTGGATGCATGAATGTATGGATGTTTCTGGCATAATTCTGGAAATGCACATCAACTTTTTTGATCTATTTTATTTGGCACAGTGAGAGTTCAGCCCATTATGGCAATGATAAGGGGACAGGGAGACAGAGCCTGCCAAGCAGTGGGCAGCCAACAAGAGCTTTGTCTGGGCTTCTGGGTTGTTTGTGCCTTGTGGACAAGCTGTGTACGTGTCCTCTGCTCAGTCTGCATGTTTTCTACATTACTGTAGGGTAGACTGTCGCATCGACCCCTGCTTTCCGTCCACTTCGTGGTAACTGTCTATGCGGACAACACAATACCCTGCTTCACTGTTGCCTGAATGTCTCTCAGGCACTGTCCCTTCTCTCGAGGTGTCGCAGCCCCTCCTGCTCTCTTTGGCTCTGTGGCCACCCCTGCTCTGGTTACGAAACAACTTACGGAGGAAGAGTTTGTCAGACTCATGGCTTGAGGGTACACTCCATCAGAGCGGGGAAGCCGAGGCAGCAGGGATGTGCAGACAAGTCAGGAGGAGAGAGATGAGTGCTGGTACTCAGCGTGCGCCCCCCTTTCAGTCAGTCTGACCCAGTCCGTGCAATGGTGCCACCCACATTTAGGATGGATCTTCCCGCCTCCGCCCAGTGTAGAAACCCTCTCGCATACCTAGACGTTTGTCTCCTGGGCGATTTTGGACACTGTCGGGTTGACAGTATTAACCATCACACTGTGTTGAGGGACAGCCTCAGGAGTCAGGGTCATCAGGGAGTTTTGATTTATTTGGAATTTTGATAGCAAGGGGTAGACCCAAGCACAACATGACATAAGCTAAGAAACTCTCTTTGTTGAGTTGTTGCAACCGCCCCTCCATATAAAGAAGAGAAATGAGGTCTACCTGAGAAGCATTAAGTTAGAAGAGAGCGGCCAGCTATGGAGGTGAGGCAGGAGGGCAGGGTCAAGTTCAGCCTGGCCACATAGTGTCACTCTGGCCCCGACAGAACAACCACAGCTGTGGCTAGCTGGGGCTTTCCTGAGATAGACCTAAGGAAGCAAACCCATCCGCAGAGCCAGGTGACCTCATGTGTAAGACATTGGTACCGCAGTGAACCTGAGATGAAGACCTTGGTACCTCAGTGAACCTGAGATGAAGACCTTGGTACCCCAGTGAACCTGAGATGAAGACCTTGGTACTCCAGTGAACCCGAGATGAAGACCTTGGTACCCCAGTGAACCTGAGATGAAGGGAATTGCAGGTTTTAATTACTCATCCCATTCTTTTTCTGAAAAGTTTACACCTAAGGAAAAACAGATCATTATTTTCTCCGGGGAAGTATAGGAATTGCCCTGCAAGCTTTTTAACATGCTCATTTGAGCGTGCAATAAGGCAGAAAGTAAATGCACCCTTCCCTCTCCCCAGCATCTGGAACCACTGGCATCTCACCTCTAGCTCTAATCCCACAGCTTTAATTGGGAAAGGCAGTAAGATCTGAGGCAGCACTGTAGGACACCAAATCAAGACCAACTGAGAAATGTCCCCAACTATAGACGTTGCTGTGGGTGTCACAGCAGACCCTGGGGTCCCTCCCCAGCACTAAACCAAAAAACAAAACAAAACCCTTTTCTTACAGTTCTTTAGCCATTTGCTCATCAAAAATGTATTCAGGAGTCAGCAAGATAGCCCAGTGGTTAAAGGCACTTGCTTGAGGATTTGAGAATGTGTACACACACACACACACACACACACACACACACACACACACACACACAAATAAATGTAATAATAAGCACATTTAACACTCCCATGGGGCATCCATGGGCTCATCCCCTCATGTTCAAGTTGTAGAGGAGGTGTCCAGAGTGTCAGGGCAGGTAACACAGGGACACAAAGACCAGCAAAGGAGGATGGTGGCACCTGCCAGGTAGAGAAAGTCGCCAGGAAACAAAGCTGCACTCAGACACAGAGCTGGCTGTCACCATGTGCCAGATGCATGTAGGTGCATGTAGGTCCCATGACAACTGGCTGAAAGCAACTGGTTCAAAACCATTGCTAATGGAGCTGGGATGCACCTCAGCTGGTGGAGTGCCTGCCTAGGATTTGCAAAGCCCTGGGTTAGAGCTGTGTGTAGTGGCACACACCTGGAATCCCAGCATTTGGGAGGTGGAGGCAGGACAGGAATTCAAGGTCATCCTTGGCTCAGTAGAGTGTTCAGAGTCAGCCTGGGCTATGTGAGACCCCATCTTAAAAACAACGGAACTGAACTGTTCAAATCAGTGGTGATGGTTCAGCTACTAGGGATTTTATTGAGTTGGAAAGTAGATTTAAAATGATATGGGCATTAAGCTTCTTAGTGAATTTTTTTGAACCCTGTAGAGGGTTGGATTTTTGTTGTTTCCTGTTTTTCAGAGTTTGCTCTTCAGTAACATATTTATACTCTTCAGATCAATGGTGGGATGTTAGAAGCAGCCTAGGTTTCCAGCTTGCCACTAGAGAAATTGTCAGCAAAGTGGAGTGGAGGCCATCCCTCTTCCTGGGGTACTTCAGTTACCACACAATGATGAGGTCCTGCCAAATCTTTTTTCCACCTATATCTCTGAGGCAGCTTGCTATTTTAGGACTTAATTTGTGTGCTCCTGTAACCATGGGGGGCAGGATGGAGTCGGGTCGGCTGTCTTGGCCAGCAGGAGAAGCGTGACTAGGGAGGTAGGGAAGGTCATTTCGTGGGAGGCTCAGGGTCTTGAACTCCCTGAGGGGTTTGGCTGTGGTTCTGGGACCATGGAAGCCACTGCAGAGACTCTGGAATGAGCAGGGCAGAGAGATGGCCCAGTCAAGGTCAAGGTCACCACGGCCTTGTGGCGATCCTGTTCTTTCTATGCTTGGGGACAAGGTAAGTCTCCGAGTTCTTGAGTATGTTCTAGTGTGTCAAATTTCTTATGCTTTTAAAACTTTCCTTTTTTTCTTTTTAAACCAGATGGTAAATACTCTGTTCTGAATCTAGAGGTAAGCTTATTTTCAAGAATTCCTATTTTAAAATTTGACTTGGTGCTATCGTTTGTCTTTGATTTCTTTCTTTTTTTCTTTTTTTAAGCCATGTGACTTCTGTCCCTGACTCAGTACTGTGATTCCATTCCTGATTTGTACATGTTCAGTTCCCCTGTGTCCTTGGATAGAAACCAGCTTAATAATACATACACACATGATATCACGATCCTACATAATCCTGATGTATGGTCTTTTACTTCATCATAATAGCACGCTTATGTGAAAAGATCTTCTCATAAGAACTTTCCTGCTGCATGCTTCATTGAATCCTCCCTCCGTGGTGAGGTTTTAGAGGGGGTGACTCAAGAGGGACACTGAGATGGACTACTGGGGAGTAAGGGGTTTATTAGAATCGTTAATGTCATGCACAGACAGACAGACAGACAGGGACATCAGAGCTCCAATGAGGGTTCAGACCTAAGTACAAGAGACAGACAGCATGCCAGCATCTCCAAAGTGAGGAATCAGACAGAGCCCACATAGCAAAAGTGGGGTCCCCTTTTTATATCAGTCTAAGGATGGGGGAGGGGCTGAAGCACAAGCCTGCAGCTGGGCTCTCTCATTCCCAGGCTGGAGGCAGGGAAGGGGGTGGGTAGCAGGATGTGTGGTCAGACCCACTTGGACGTAAACTCAATTCCCAGGTGAAATCCTGGCCCCAGGGTGCTGCTAGGGACTTGAGTAGACAGTGTCTCTGTAGGGTGCCTATTAGTATCTGTGGGGGCTCCATTTTAACATCACATTTACACACACACACATACGTGTGTGCATGTACACATGCGTATACATACGTATGCACGTGCATGCGCATGCACACACACACACACACACACACACACATACACACTAATATTTTGAGGTACTGGGGCTTGAACTGAGTGCCCCGTGCTTGCTAGGCAAGTGCATTATGGGTTAGCTACATCCCTGTTGTATAAACATGACTGCTTCATGGTGTGGTTAAGGGGAAGGTTTTTATTGTAGCTAGGAGGGAGAGAACAGCTAGAGGCATCTGGAAGAGACCAGAGCAGAGAGAGAAAGTAGTAGACTAGACATGGCCAGCAGACTGGACTTGGCCATGAGAGGAGAGAGGGAGAGAGACGTGCGGAGAGTGAGAGATGAAGACAGAGAGGACCAAGAGAGTGGGGGACTGAGCGTGAGACCAAGACCAGGTGTAGCTGAAATAGCGGGGTTATAAAGAGAGTTGAGTAGTTGTGGGGAGGGAAGCCCCTGAGCTGGAGGAGGTTTAAGGTAGGAAAGAGGTGAGAAGAGCTAGGTACTTGTGGTACTGAGGGAGCCTGCTGCCAGGCCTGTGCTTTGGTGTGCTAATAGGCACCCTTGTTAACCATTTGTCCCTTCTGGCTCCTGGGAGAGGGGAAGTGACCTTCCTTTGGACCTGACCCCTGGCCCTCACCTGATACTCGTAAAACAGGAGGGACTGCCCCTCTTCCAAAGTTTAGTCCTGGAGACGACTTAGGAAAAGCAAGAAATCGCTTCCGTGATTCCTCGAATGGTAGGCAGTTTAATAACCAAGTTGGAAACACAGAAATAAGTCCATGCTGAAGTCTATATTTAGGAATGTAGAAGTTAAACATTTTTCACCAGATGTGGTGGTTCATAGCTGTAACCCCAGCAGCTGGGATTCATCCCAGCAGCAGGATCATGAGTTCATGGGTGATAGGCTACAAACACAGATCCTGTCTCAGAAAACAAAACAAAGCTTCCTCTATGATTCTCAGAAGACTTACACCCTCATTTTCAGCAGGAACTAAAGTCTCAGCACTATATCTATACATAATGGGAAAGTCAGTGGCAGCTCCCAGCCTGCTCTTACTTCTAAGTTTCCAGAGTGAGAGGCATGCGTGACGTTTTTTTCTCAGCAGTTAGAGCCCCGCTTTAGAGTCAGTGGGTCCTCTTTAGGGTCCAGCACTCACAGTATGTCACATGCTTCATATACAAAGTGAATGGACCTTCAGTGAAGATACAGTCATTGAGCACGTAGGCAAAGACAGAAGACAGCAAGAGCCCACCAGGAGGGGCTGCCCCTGAATGTATGCTCTTTGGTTATAAGAAAACAGTGGGGGCTAAAGAAGAGGAAGCTTCACCCTCCACCCACAGGCCCCACTCAGTGCCAGTCCACTGTGGGAGATGCTCACACTATCTCATACTCTGCCTTTTCTTCCTTAGGATGAGAAAGTGCCATTACGTGAAAAACCTCCTCCCTCTCCAGGTACTGGCTTTTTGGAGTTCACTACACTGGGCATGCTTAGTGTTTGCAGAGTACCTAGGATAGTCTCATCTGAGGAAAGTTTGCAACTCCTCGTGAAGACTCTGGCATCTGCCCCGGTGATTACGTTTGAGGAAGGTGTTAGTCACTGAGTATTAGTGGGATGAGGGTGGGCCTGTGGGAGAGCCCAGGACTGAGGTGAGGGTGGGCCTGTGGGAGAGCTCAGGACTGGGGTGAGGGTGGGCCTGTGGGAGAGCCCAGGACTGAGGTGAGGGTGGGCCTGTGGGAGAGCTCAGGACTGGGGTGAGGGTGGGCCTGTGGGAGAGCTCAGGACTGGGGTGAGGGTGGGCCTGTGGGAGAGCTCAGGACTGGGGTGAGGGTGGGCCTGTGGGAGAGCTCAGGACTGGGGTGAGGGTGGGCCTGTGGGAGAGCTCAGGACTGGAGTGAGGGTGGGCCTGTGGGAGAGCCCAGGACTGGGGTGGGGGTGGGCCTGTGGGAGAGCCCAGGACTGGGGTGAGGGTGGGCCTGTGGGAGAGCCCAGGACTGGGGTGGGGGTGGGCCTGTGGGAGAGCCCAGGACTGGGGTGGGGGTGGCCCTGTGGAGTGTGCTGGAGGCCTGGATGTTGGTACATAGAAACGAGGCCTCAGCTTGAGGCCTGCTGCTTTTCGAGGCTGACCTCTGTACAGGAGGGGAAGCAGCCTAGCTTTCAGAGTGGATTCATAGTGTGGGGCTATTATGTCTCCCATCACTCATCTGAAAGTATTATTTTGTCTTTTACTTGGATTGACTTCATTTTGCTCTTTCTTGGGGATTTTGCTTCTGTGTTCTGAGAGAGTACTGGTGCCTGTGTGAAGGTCTGGACTTGACTTTACAGGCTCCATCCTAGGGAAGGGCCACCATCTCAGACCACCTGCTGAATTCAGTTCCAGGAAGAATCTCAGCAATGTGCCATGACAGGGCAGTAAAGTTTAACAAGATCCAGATAATCCTGTTCAGCAGGTTATGGTTCCCCGCCAAAAGTCTAACCCAATGGTTTCAAATGTGATTTCGCGCCCAAAGTCTAGACCAATAGTTTCAAAAAATCACCTTGCCCCATATCCCTTCTGCCTGATCCCAAGCTTGTAATTCCAGCTTGTAGTTTTTCCCTATAAAAACTCTCTACTCCTGGGCTCGTGGCCACCGCCACATTTCCTTCCATCTGCTGTGCGGTGGCCCAGGTTGAACCTGAATAAAAGGACCCTTATGTGCTTGCATCGGAAACCGGATCCTTGGTGGTCTCTGGGGGTTTCTCGAAACGAGTACAACACCTGACTTGTGGTTCTCAGGCTCTTTGTCCACTGGGAGTAGTCCATTGTGCAGCCTATCTGAATTTAGGGTGTACATCACACTGATTTTCAGCAAGAGGTTCTGAGTAGGCTCCTCAGACCTCCACATGCACACTATCACACATGTATCCACACCTGACATACACACATCTTGTGTACACAATAATAATAAAATTGAAAAGAGTCAAATTCATAGGAAAAAGAAGAAAAAGATTTATTCAATATGGCCACTTTAAGAAGAGGGACAAAGAGTTCCAGTGACTACCCCCAAAACACAAGCCCAGCCTCAGGGTCCTGACACAAAGCTAGGTTTTAAGTAGAGGCCAGAGTTAGGCATGGCCAAGCTGCTGTGAAGTCTCTGGCTCCATCTCTGCTGTGCTAGGCTTCAGCATGAGATTCCTGTGGGGATTTCCCATTCACTGGGGGTCATTGCTTGCATGGTCTAATAGCCAAAGTGAGGGACACAGGCCAGGCAGGTGGTGGCGCACACCTTTAATCCCAGCACTCAGGAGGCAGAGGCAGGTGAATCTCAGTGAGTTTGAGGCCAGCCTGGGCTACAGAGTGAGATCCAGGAAAGGTGCAAAGCTACACAGAGAAACCCTGTCTCGAAAAACCAAAAAAAAAAAAAAAAAAAAGTCAAAGTGAGGGAGGGACACATGGTCTCTTTAGAGTCAGGTGAGTCCCCTACATAAGTAACCACCTTATGTGGTAGGCCTTTGGCCAACACACAACACACAGGAGCCACACATCTGCTGTGAACTGAGCTCTTTCCTCACAGGGGAGAAGAGGTTATTCATTCTGAGCTGTGAGTGACCTGGGCCTGAGAACATGGGTTGACATTTTCCAGTGTGGAAGCAGTTATAGGAACTTTATAGTCTCTAGGCACAGCTGGAAACCAAGGCTTTTACCAGGTGCACTGAGCAGGTGGGTTAGCGGCAGGGCCAGGAAAGCTCTGCTTTTGGCTCAGACGCTATCTGAGAGTGTCATTAGCACTTGAATTGGTGGGGGCTAGTGGGTTACTAAGTCCCTGTCCGGAAGGGTTACCTGTAGCTGGAGAGTTTCCCTGGTAGTCAAAAAAAGGATGCTAAGCCGGCAGGTAGAAGCTCCTCCCTGCCTCCTCTGGCCCTGGCCCCCCTCTTCCTTCCCCTGGGTACCCAGACTTTTCAGACACCAGGGACACGCCCTGGGCCTAATGTGAACTAGTTGCTTCCGTGGCTTTTGGAATAAAGTGTCGAGTGTTTTTGATGCACAGTGGTCACTTTCGTCGTTATGTCTGCTTTTCTTCTGTACCCTTTAGATGTAGCCGGTAGAGTACATCAAAGATATACGGAAATGACCAAAGAAAAGTTTGAGGAGTTGAAAGAAGAAACCGTGCATCTGCACACTGCAAACCAGTCCCTCAGCCTGGAACTGAGCGCCATGAGACAAGCAATGAGGGAGTTACAGCTGCAGCTTAGGAGAGCGGGGAAAGACAGCCGGAGGCTGCAGGAGGCAGAAAAGGCAGCCTCCCAGGAAGGTGCGCCCGCGGTGTTACTGCTAAGGGACAGTCGGGGCTTTATTCACTTTTCACTTTGAGAATCTACTTCCTGTTTTATGTCGATGTGTGGTCAATATTTATGTTGTAATATTTAAGATCCTTCATTAATACCCTTATGCCTATTGAATTTTGATTTTTATCTACTGTATCATTTTTATTAAATGTCATAACTTATTTTTTTTTTTTTTTTTTAAATTAAAAAGCACTCTTTTTTTTTTATAGATTTATTTTTTATTATTATGTATACAGAAGAGGGCGCCAGATCTCATTACAGATGGTTGTGAGCCACCATGTGGTTGCTGGGAATTGAACTCAGGACCTCTGGAAGAGCAGTCGGTGCTCTTAACCTCTGAGCCATCTCTCCAGCCCCATAACTTATTTATATAAATTATATGTATAGACATTATATATATTTATGTACAATTCACTACAAGGGAACAAAAAGATCAACTACTAGCTTATATAAAATCTGGGTGACTTTGATACGATTGATTGTTGTGTGATATGAAGTCGATGTTTTTCAGTAGCCACACCTGAGTTACTTTGCCTAAGGAAGCAAAGCCAAGACCTGCTGGATGAAAACAGGGGGCTGAAGATGATTGTGCATCGTCTGAATGTAGAACTCAGTCGCTACCAAACAAAGTTCAGGCATTTATCTGAGGAAGAGGTAATGTTTCCAACATGAAGAAACAGTTTGTTTGTCTTTAGCCTTTACTGTTGAATTGATTTCTGGTTCTTGAGGGGTTCTTGGTAGCTCGTGCCTTTAATCCCTGCATTTGGGTGACAGACAGTCCTGCCTGTAGGACTCTGGAGATTTTTGTTTTTGTCTCTAAATGTACTGGAGATGAACTCAAGGCCTTTTACATTCTCGATAAGCACTGTACACCAACTACACCCCCAACACCTGACTTTCTTTTAACTCTTTTTTTTTTTTTTAAATACAGCTTTAACATACAGGTTGAGTATCCCTTAAACAAAAATGCTTGAGATTAGATGTATTTTAGATTTTGAAGCTATTGAGTATTTCATGGACTTTGCTTGATGGGTAACCTTAAAAGACATCTTTTTTTTTTTTTTAAAGATTTATTTATTTATTATGTATACAGTATTCTGTCTGCATGTATGCCTGCAGTCCAGAAGAGGGCACCAGATCTCATTACAGATGGTTGCGAGCCACCATGTGGGTGCTAAGAATTGAACTGAGGTTCTCTGGAAGAGCACCAGTGTTCTTAACCCCTGAGCCATCTCTCCAGCCCCAAAAGACATCTTTTTAAAGTTAGTATTTTGCAGCATTTGACTTGAGATTGTCTGATTAACACCCATTTAATTAAATTAATTAATTCATTCATTAATGGTTTTGTTTTTATGTGACAGGGTCTCACGTAGCCCAGGCTGGCCTTGAACTCCTGATCCTCCTGTCTCCACCTCTGGAGTGTTGGGACTACAGGTGTTCACACCTCCCCTACTGAATCTTGCCATTTCATGTGTATAGTTGATAGAGTTAGTGTGTCCAGACTTATACCCCATCGGGACATTTCATGCCCGTCAAGTCTTCCCTGTTTTCCCAGCATGCACTTCCTCTACAGCAGCCCCTGGAAACTATTGGTTTACTTTCTTATTTTGTTTGTTTATTGAGACAGGATATCTCTGCATAGCCCTGGCTTTCTTAGACCTCACCATAGATCAGGCTGGCCTCAGACTCACAGAGATAAAGGCGTGCCCCACATCTGTCCTGATTTACATTCTAATTCTGGAGATTTGCCTATTTTGAACAGTTCATAGAAGTGCAATTGCATTATGGGTGGCCTTTTGTGACTGATTTCTTTCATTTTGCGTAATAGTAATCTTTCCTTTTTAGTGATGCTGGTAATTGAACCCTGGTCCTTGTACATGTTAGGCAGGCACTCTACTAACTCCAGTATTACTTATTTATTTATTTATTTCTAAGAAAGGGTCTCCGACTGTAGCCCAAGCAGGGACCCACTATGAAGCTCAGGCCGACCTCAGCTTGCAGCAGGAGCTTCCCACCTCAGCTTCCGAAGTGCTGAGATTATAGGCGTGCATCACCACACCAGCTCCCAGCATTAACTTTTTAATAACAAAATTAATCTGGGGGAGTTCACACGATCCAAAACACATTGCCTAGACCTTGTCCTTCTGTTGGGCTGTGGGTGGGGCAAAGCAAGTGGGCCCAGTGACAACTTATTGTCACCTCTGTTGTTACCGCAGCATCCCCACTCCATACACTTTTCATTTGATCTATGCAAATACCACATTTTCAATGACATTTTTCCTAGTCCCTCTCTCCAGATGTGATCTCCCTCTTACTTATTTTGGGAAGGCGGAACGTGTGTGTGTGTGTGTGTGTGTGTGTGTGTGTGTGTGTGTGTGTGTATAGGTGTTCATGCATGGGTGCACATGAAGAGGCCAAAGGAGAATGTCACTGTCTCCCCCTCTCCCTCCCTCTCTTCCTCCCTCTCTTCTTTTCCCCATCATTCCTTTCTTTCTCTTCATGTGGAAACATGAAGTCGGAGATAGTCTGAATGTTTGTAATAGTGTTGTGTGTTAGTGTTATCTCCTAATTTTTACACAGTACTGTGTTAACTAAACGGATGTTTTGTTCTTAGGAAACATGTTGCAGTATTTAGGGGATGAGGGTGTTACTCTCAAACACTTCCCATTTATATGCACACACACATGCGCACAGAGAAGGATGATGTCTGTTCTAGACTAAGATAAGAATGTCTGTCTACCACATGGCATTTCAGGGACAGCTTGACTGTGTCTTCAATGTGTGCTTTATTTTCAGTGTTCCCAAATCGAAGGCCTCCCATCAAAGGGCCCCACACCCCCCTGGTTGGTAAGTGAAAGTTAATCTCAGGCCCATATTCTCTGGCTCTGTCAAACTACTAAGAACCATTCCAGAATAAGTTGCTTTCTTGCCCTTTACAAAAACATGATGAGCTGGGTGGTGGTGGTGCACTTCTTTAATCCTAGCACTTGGGAGGCAGAGGCAGGTGGATCTCTGAGTTCGAGATTACCCTGCTCTACAGGGAAAATCCAGGACAGCCAGGGCTACACAGAGAAACCCTGTCCCGAAAATACTGAACAAAAACCCGAAAGCCATGATGGTTGTATTTCAGTCTAAGAAATGATGTTATTAATCATCCTTTATTTCATTACTCCACCCGCAGTTGGATATAAAGTACCTCTCCCCACTGTTGCTGGCTTATGAAGACAGAATGAAAGAGAAGGACAAACTCAGCACCACCCTGGAGGTAGGTGGGCAGATGTCTCGCAGACAAGCTGTTTCAGACTGCAGAGACAGCTCAAAGGTAACCGTGCCTAAGGCGGTATGTACTCCAGCATCTGTTGAACGGAGGAGTGTCTAGGATGGCTGGGGGAAAAGAGGTGGAGAAGGAGGAAGGTGTGTTTGGCAGAGCATGATGGGTGGGTGGGTGGTGTTTGGAGGAGAGGTGTGCGGGGATGCAGCGGCTTTGAGAAGCTGTGGTCTGGGGACAGGTAGTCCCCCAAGAGTGGCAGTCTTGGGAGGCAAAGGAAGAACAGTACGTCATCCATGACTGTGCAGCTGTGGACGCCAGCGCTAGAGCAGATGCTGAGCCAAACAGAGACCATGCCCAGGGTGTTTTAGGGAATCCTAACGCTCCGGGGTCCCAGGAAGCACTGACCGCAGAGGTGTATTGTGATCGAGTTGTCGGCAGTATTAAAAACAAGGATTTGTCCATTTCACTATTTCCTGAGAACGGCAGCCATTTCAACTGCAAGGAGACTAGGCCTGGGCATTATTAACCCCTGGGCCCTTCTATGCCTCACGCTTCTGAGGTCTTCACTATGGGGCCAGGTATTGGAAGGATCCAGGGAGAGAAGAGTTGGTCTTTAGGGAATTCTGAATGGGACGGGTCCTTTAAGAGCCCAACAGCCTGGTCTTCAGTCATGCTTCCCATTACCTGTCCCATCTCAAGAAACCTTATGACATACTATTGGACATTGGATTTTTTTTAGACTTATTTATTCATATATTTTATATATACACCAGAATCTGATCCCATTACAGATGGTTGTGAGCCACCATGTGGTTGCTGGGAATTGAACTTGAGACTTCTGGAAGAGCAATCAATCCATCTCTCCAGCCCCATGGACACTGGATCTTTAAGAGCATTAATTATCTTGTGTTCACTGATCAAAAAAGTAATAATAGCCAGGCGGTGGTGGCGCACGCCTTTAATCCCAGCACTCGGGAGGCAGAGCCAGGCGGATCTCTGTGAGTTCGAGGCCAGCCTGGGCTACCAAGTGAGTTCCAGGAAAGGTGCAAAGCTACACAGAGAAACCCTGTCTCGAAAAACTTAAAAAAAAAAAAAAAAAAAAAAAAAATTAATAATAAAATTTCCATTTAGATGCTCTTTTTAAGTCTGGGTCATCCCACATTTTCTATAAAAACCCAATTAATAAATATTGCAGGCTTTGTGAGCCCTGCAGCTTCTGACCACATATGCTCAATCTACTTTTGTAGCATGACAGCAGCCATGGGACGCATTGCCAGTGACGGGTGGGACTCAGCCAAAACAAACAGCTGGCCTGATGGCTTCAGTCTGACAAGACAGTTAAAAAATATAAAGAAAGAGCCGTGGAGACTGCCGGCAGCAAGTGAGTGTGTTCTGGCCAGGGAGTCTGGCTGAGCAAGGTGATGCCTCTGAGCTGGGACTTCCTGTGCTCTGCAGGACAAGGTTAGGGCACCTCCACACTAGCACCCTCACCTGCTCACGCAAGCTTTCATCTAGGACTGAAAAGTCTGTTTATGTAAAAACTCCAGTTTACCTACAGAGCGAGTTCCAGGACAGCCAGGACTACACAGAGAAACCCTGTCTTGAAAACCAAAAACCAAACCAAAACAAAAACTCCAATTTACCCTCTAAAGTCTAACAAAGCAAACTTTTCAGTCTCTGGTTGTTTTGTTTTTCTTCTAACTCCCTCCTTTAAATTTTTCAATTATTTTGCCAATTACAGCAAAGTGACAAGCCGACGACTTAAAACCCAGGTTCTTTGTCCCTGTGTGCAGCGACCCTGCAGTGACTTGGCTGTTCTCTCAGGTCTGTGCTCCTGCGCACACGTGGGGGCTCTGGAACCCGGAGACTAAGCCTGGTGCTAGAGCAGGACTCTGCTGTCACCGTGACTGTTACATTTGATTTCCCCAGCAACAGCATCCCAGCCGATACCGAATGTGTGCACGTGCGTGACAGTTTCCATGCATCTCATTTCAGGAGGAAATGAAAACCTTTAGGCTGCGAGTCCAGGAGGTGGTGAGAGAAAATGAAGGCTTGCATCAGCAGTTAAATCAGAGTAGCCCCGTCACCAGCGAGGAATGGCAAGTGGTGTTTGCTAACTTACAACATAATAGGGACAGGCTTCCTGACATCGCCAGATACATAGATGCACTTTGTTTTCTAAATTAAGCACTTTACCCAAAACCTGCATAACTCAGTGAAACTCTATGACCTTAGAGTAGGCATTCAGGGCAGAAGCTTGGAGCTACATGTTGAAATTTACATTTTCAGTATCCAATATATTTTATGCAGGTATCCACCAACCAAAACCAAAAAGACCATGACAGAATTAGAGCAAGAAAAACCATTAGTTTTATATCTCTTCAACAGTTCATGTCCACTCCATACATTCACAGTCCAGTTAATTTGGGTGTGGGGTGTTTTTATTTGTTTGCGAGGTTTTTGTTTGAGTGGGAGCTCCACCTCAGCCCCTGGCACCCTAGCATCCTATACCCAAAGAGTCTGGAATATTCTTATAGAAGATCCACCTCAACTCCCTTCCTGTAGTTGAAGTTTTCTCCGGTCCTGCCCAGCCCCACAGACCCCGCAGCCACTTATAAAATAATCACTCAGAAGCTTATATTAATTACAAACTGTATGGTCTGTGGCAGGCCTCTTGCTAGCTAGCTCTTATATCTTAAATTAACCCATTTCTATTAATCTATACTTTGCCATGTGGCTTGTGGCTTACCGGTACCTTTACATCTTGCTTCTCCTGGGCAGCTTGCAGCTCTGCCTTGCCTCTCCTTTCTCTTCCTGTCTGTCTGTTTGAATTTCCTGCCTGCCTCTAAGCTGCCTTGCCATAGGCCAAATGGCTTTATTTATTAACCAATCAGAGCAACACATATTCACAGCATACAGAAAGACATCCACGCACCCCTCCTCCATCTCTTTTCCCAAACCCGCCCCTTCAAAGCCCGCCAAACACGGCTCCTCCCCCAGAGAGGCTCGAGACAGGGTATTTAAGCTGCATCCCAGAAAACAGACATGTGGTTTCCTGCCTCTCTGGGGAGCTGGAGAATCACCAGGGAATGCTTTATCTATTAAATCGGGGCTTTTTCTAATTTGGTCTGATTTGGTTTAATATGGATTGCTGCCTTGGCAGAGAGGCTTATTGGGGTGCAAAAAACTTAGCAGTTTTCAAATTGTTTATAAAATTTTTAAAAGGAAGAATTTCTAAGATGTGAATAAGATACAGCCCCAGTGAACTCTTCTAAATTGGACTTTAAGATGTTTGGTTTTACTCTTTGAAGTGCTGAGGATGGAACCTGGGGCCTCAGGCTGTGCTGGGCAAGTGCTCGACCACTGAGTCTCATCCCTAACCCTCAGCTTTGGAAGATAGGTCACACTGTGTAGCTCTAAACCAGCCTTGAACTCTGCAGGCCTCCGTCTTTCCAAGTGCTCAGCTACAGTCACATGCCACCACACCTAGCTCTGAGTTGGTATCATCATCATCATCATTATTATTTGCCAGGTGTGGTGGTGCAACCTTTAATCCCAGTACTCAGGCAGAGGCAGGAGGATTTCTGTGAGTTTGAGGCCAACCTGGTCTACATAGGAAGTTCCAGGTCAGCCAAGGCTATATAGTGAGACCCTATCTCCAAACAAACTAAAACAAGAAAAACATTTTAAATATGGCCCTGGGTAGAGTACTTTCTTCCCAACCAGGGTCCTGGGTTCAGTCTGTAACACTGCAAAAAAGTAAAAATAGATGAGTAAGCAAATGAATATCTACATTTTCTAAGTTGGCCCTGCCCGTTTGTGTTTGTGTCTGAAGCAGCTCCTGTAGGCTGTCACCCCGCACACTTAGCTGGCTTGTGGACAGGAAGGCCTGGCCACGGCTGCCCACAGCTGAGACCTGCCCTCTCCGTCTGCTCTCTGTCTCCTCACACACACCCCTCTCTGTCCCTGCCCTCTTACCCATCTCCTTTTCTTCTCCTCTCAGCTCTGTGTGACACCCCCACCCCCACCCCAGAATCCCACACAGCAGCAACAAAGCCACGAAAGTCTAGAGATAGTTTCCAGCTGAAACTATGAAAACAGTAATGATTTTAGTGGGTATGTTGTGTTTAGTATCTTTTTTTCTTTCTTTCTTGAGACTAGAACTCCATGTACACCAAGTATTAAACCCACCAGCTGAGAATAAGACCAATGCTACAATTTTTGAACCAAATTGGAAGCAAGGTTTATTAAATACTGGTCAAGACAATGGACACTGGCCAGGTCTATGCCCGGGATTCCCAGAATATGGTGCTGAATTACATTAGTCAGGGGCTTATAAAGGAAAAACCCACAAGGCTACCTACATACTTCCCACCTTCATCCAGTCGGGGCAAGCATGTATCCTGATATACTTCCTGCCTATGTACCTCTCACTTATGTATGATCAAGCACGTCCTGTGTAGTTGGGGATACCAAGCTTGTTTACAGAAGTGAAAACATGTGTCTTGTTATCTTGCCTGAACAACAGCCCCAGAATTCCAGGAAGTTATCTGTCCTTAGGCAAATGGGGCTTGCAGTTAGAGGCATTTTTTGATCTCTTAAGCACAGTAATTTAAACTTAAAACATAATTTTAGCCATTACACAGGCTGTCCTTGAACAGCCCAGACTGTCTCTCATGGGAATCAGAGGTCATATTATAAGGACAGGCAAGTTTAGTATGTTCTAAATGTCTGAATGTCACTGGAAAAAAATGAAATAGTTTCTTTTCAGTGTCCAGGCATGTGTCGTGCCGTCAGGCTGGCTCTTCTGAGTTTGTGGTCACTGACATGTCCCTGGGGTGGCTTGGGCCGCTGCAGTCCTTGGTGCGCTGTGACTCCCCTGTTGGACTCCCAGTGCCAGGCCCAGGTCGTGCCTTTCCCCATCCATGTTTCCCCACTTAACTCCTCCCTCTGGTGGCTGTTCAGGAGGTGAGCTTGCCCCTTCCTTGCCTCTTGGCTGCCCCCTATTCCCCACGGCCCTCTGCACCCTTGTGTAGCATCTCTGTGTTCTGTTCCAGGACCTTCTCAGTGAAGTCCTTGGTCACATCTACTGTCTGCATCCCTAATTTCTCCTGATTGGGGAGCTTCAGGCTTAGTAGGTATCAGAAAAGTGTTAAATCTGAAGTTTTCAACTTTCTTTTTAAAAGTATATCCTTCTCTCATACACTACGCCCTACTACAGTTTCCACTCCTCCCAGCTCCCTCCCCACCTCCCCTGTCCCCCAGATCCACTGCCCCTCGGTGTCCTCCTCAGAAAAGAGCAGGCCTCCAAGTGAGGACAGCCAGACAGGACAAAACAGGATACAGTAAGACAAGCCCTCATATCGAGGCTGGAGAAGGCAGCCTTATAGGAAAGGAGTCCCAGGAGCAGGCAAGAGTCAGAGACACACCTGCTCTCCCACTGTTCGGCGTCTCAAAGAACACCAAGCTAACAGCCATAATGTGTCTGCAGAGGACCTGATGCAGACCCCTGCAGGGCCTGTGCTTGCTGCTTCAGGGTCTGTGAGCCCATGTGAGCCCCGCAGAGCTGATTCAGTGGGCCGTGTTCTGGGATCCTGCTGCATCCCTCTGACTCCTACGGTCTTTCCTCCCCCTCTTCTGCAGGGTTCCCTGATCTCTGAGAGGAGGGACCTGATGGAGACCTCCATTGCATTGTTTTTTTTCCAGTCGTTTGGTTCTACCGTAGCTCTCGGGGCTAACCAGGCTCTGGTTCCTGGCCACCCAGGCAGTATCAGGCACGAGATGTTTCTCTTGTGGCGTGGGCCTCAAGTTAAACCAAACATTGATTGGCCACTCCCACAAGTTCTGCACCGCCGTTGCCCCAGCACATCTTGCAGGCAGGACAGACTGCAGGTGGAGGGTTTTGTGGCTGGGTTGGTGTCCAGGTTTCTCTGTAGCCTGCAGAGTCCTTTCTCACACCAAGAGACCTGAATGTAGGGGTGAAGGCTCCAACCCCACACCAGCCTGACCTCTCTGTTCAGTGAGCTGTGTGGAAGTTGTCCTCAGCAATGCCCCCTGCTGTTGGTTTCCAGAAAGTGACCTTCTGTCCTAGCATCAGCCTGGGTTGTTGAGGGATCTCCACAGGACCCGCTTGGCCAACAACCAACAACTCAACCAAATGTAACCCAGTCCCACTCCTGGAAGCCTTGCCTGGCTATAAAAGATAACCAGTTCAGACTCTGCATCCGCCCGCATCCTCCATTACTAGGAGTCCTCACTAGGATCACCCTCCTAGATTCCAGAAGTCTCCACTGCACACACACACACACACACACACACACACACACACACACACACACACACACACACCCATGCTCCCCAGTTCCAGCTGTCTCTCCTATATTCTCTTCCTCCAGCCCGCATCCTTCCTGCTTCCATCCTCACCCTCCCCGAGTCCACCACAAAATTTCCCCTTCCCAGAGAGACCCGTGCATCCCCCACTAGAGCCTTCCTCTTTGCCTAACCTCTCTTTGTGATTTACAGTTTGATTACCATTTACTTAACAGCTAATATCTGCGTGTAAGTGAATACACACATATTTGTCTTCCTGGGTTTAGGTCATCTCACTCAGGATGATTTTTTTCTACTTTTGAAAAGTAGAAGAAAGGACCCTGTAAAAGAAAGGGAAGAGAGCCAGGCATGGTGGCACCTGCTGGCATCTAAGTATTTGGGAGCATGAGGCAGGGGGATCATGGTTTCGGGGCAGCCTGAATTTCATATGGATACTTGTCTCAGAAAACAGTAAAGGGTGGAAGGGGCTGAGAAAAGGCGGAGGAACAAGTGAATGTCGGGAAGGAAAGTCCGAGGTGGAGCAGTGTGAGGGGGCAGTGAGGAGGCTGACGTGGCGCCCCTTGGGCAGCCCCCCTCTGGGGGTGTGGGCAGCATGCTCAGTCACTGTCCCCTAGGCTGGCTGCACCTTCGCTGTCTCATCTTCCACCTGGCTTTCTGCTTTCTGCTGTACTGTGGGCAGTAAACATTTAATGAGGCAACATCTAAGGTCCTTCAGCCGTCCGGCTGGAATTTTCAGTTATGAAAGTTGAACTGATACGCGATTTACAATGCATTGCATAAATGGGGGGCTTTCTCGTGGAAAAATCAAGGCTGGGGTGTGGTATAGTGTTAAGACACTATTTCAAAGCCATCTAATAAGTTGAGTTTTTTTTTTCCTGGTTTATTCTTAATATTTACTTATTTTTTCTTTTCCCCACCCTCTCTGTCTGAATTCACTCCTTTTCTGTCTCTCATTAGAAAAGAACAGGTTTCTAAGTGATCACAACACAACTTTACTTTTTCTTTTTTTCAAGCCGTTTCACTGCCGGTCCAATCTGGCCTCCAACAGAGCTCCTCCTGTTGCAGTCTCCCAAGTGTTGAGATTCTAGGCTTGTAGCACACACCTGGGTTGGTTTGTTTATTTGTTTTTTAGAGAATTACAAAATGTTTTTTTAATATGTGTGATGTCTACATACCATGTGTGTGCCTGGTGTCCTTAGAGGCCAGAAGAGGGCATGGGATGCTCTGGAACTGGAGTTACAGATGGTTGTGAGCTGCCATGTGGGTTCTGGGAATCAAACCCAGGTCGTCTGGAAGAGCAGCCAGTGCTCTTGGCCTCTGAGCCATCTCTCTGGCATTTTATTTTTACTTTTTGGGACATTAATGTCTCACAAAGTTGTCTAGGCCTGCCCTCAAGTCCTGGACTCAAGCAGCCCTCCCGCTTCAGCCTCAGGAATGCTTGGGACTTGTAGGTGTAGCTACCATGAACAGCTGCTATATGAGTTCCAAAGTAAAATGGGACCTTCCAGCATCCAAAAAAGTTCTGTGGGGATCAGATGCTTCAGTGTTGGGAACACAACGGGCCACTTTGTGGCTGTCTCACCTGGGTGTCATGCACATGGCAGTCCTCTGACCCCTGCCTTTGCGTGCATGTGAACTGTCACCTCTTGTAGTAGCTGGTGCATCTGTCATCAGGCATTATTGCTGCCCTTTCTCCTCCCATTCACTGCGCATGGCAGCATCTGCTCTGTAACTAACATGGTCAACACAAAAACATGCCCAGGTGTTGACCCACACTGTGGCACATTTCTGTGCTTGCCCAGAACCTAAGGACAGTGTTTAATCTTTTGAATCAATCATAGGAGGCAGCTTCAGGCTCAAGCAGAGCTGGTTCTAGATGAGAACAAGCTGTTGATAGAGCAGTTGGAGATTCAGCAAACAAAAGCCAGGGACAGCCACCAGGAGCACCTCCAAGAAGGTGAGTGATAGTGATAATGTCCTATTAGACGGGTGGGGGTCGGGATCATCCTTTTCAGAACTGTAAGCTGGGGTGTTTGCTGCATTCTCACGGTTGGCCCTGCCGTCAGCATGTGTGATCTCTGATCCCTTGTAGAATCAGTTGAAGTCAGGCTGTAGGGTAGGGTAGCGTCTGGGAAGTTGGAGAAGTTCCAGAATGAAGCATTTGAAACAACCCAAGACTGTGTTCTCAGATATTTATTGACTGGACAAAGAAGTAGAACTTTACTGTGCCCCCTTCCCATCCTCTCCCACCCCAGTATGCCAAGAAGCACTTTTACACTGAGTTACAGTCTGTCTTAGTCAGTGCGCTACTGCTGTGAGGAGACCCCATGACCAGGCAGCTTTGTTTCATTGGAGGCTTGCTACAGTTTCAGAGTTTAGTCCCTTATGATCATGGTGGGGAGCGTGGTAGAACACACGGTGCAGGAGAAGGAGCTGAGGGCTTTCACAGGCAGAGAGAGACAGAGAGACAGAGAGACTGGGCCTGGCATGGGCTTTTGACACCTCAAAGCCCACCTGCAATGGCACACTTCCTCCAACAAGGCCACACCTCCTAATCCTTCTAATCCTTTCAAATAGTGCCACTCCCTGGTGACTAAACATTCAAATATATGAGGCTATGGAAGCCATTTGTAATCAGATCACCACACATCCCTAACCCTAGGGTTTTGAGACAGGGTCTGCTGTGTAGTCCAGGCTGGCCCAGAACTGCCAGAGAGTCCAGGGCGCCATGAAATCATAGTCCTCCCGATTCTACCTGTGCAAGGGTAACAGGTGTGTACCAGCACTTCTGGCTGCGCCACCGGCCCTTTCTTCTGTCGGGCTGAGGACACATAGGTTAAACCTCTGGCTCTCCAGGACTTCCCCTGAGTTTCCCTTCTCCCATGGGGTCCCTCTTTGTTCCTAGAGCTGCCATAGCAGAAGGCAGTGCTCTCCAAAGTGAGCCAAGTTGAGAGTTTTCCTCTTGCTTTGATTAAAACGAAGTAGGAGCCCCCAGAATAGCGCCCCCTCCAGTTCTCCTTGAAGATTGGAGTCACAGGACAAGAGTCTGAATCAGGCTGTCTCTTCTGATTGCTGTGAGCCTCCCTGTTTCCTGTCCCTGCTCACGGAACAACTGCCTCTGCCTCCAAGTTGCTGGGTAACAGGCGAGTTCCACCAAGTCTGCTCTATTTTTTCTTGTGTGCGGTGTTGGGGATTGAACCTGAGGCTTCAGGCATGTGAAACAAGCACTCCCCAGGCCTAAAAGGTCATTTTTGTAGCTAACTGATTTTTTCAGTAGGGCTTTTGCAAGCTGGGCAAACAGCACGTCATTGAGCTACATCCTTCCTTCCTTTTGTTTGTTTGTTTGAGGCAGGGTCTCTCTGTGTAGCCCTGGCTGTCCTGGAACTCTCTTTGTAGACCAGGCTAGCCTTGGACTCACAGAGATCCACCTGCCTCTGCCTCTCAAGTGCCGCCACCACCCGCCTACCTCTTCTTTTTTAAAGATAAATTTTTGAGACAGGATCTCCCTGTGTGGCCTATTCTAGCCAGAACTCATGATCCTCCTGCCTCAGACCCGAGTGCATCACTACGCCTGGCTAACCCTCATGTTTTAATCGAGTCTTCTGTGCCAAGTCTTGATCTTGTTCCCTTCCAGTTTCTAAGCTGACTAAACAGCTTGTGCTCCTGGAGGCCAAGACCCAGAGCCAGGAGCAGCAGCTGGTGGAGAGCAAGGAGCAGCTGGGGAGCTTACAGGCCAAATGCCAGGAACTCAGAGCACAGCTGGACAGCAAGATCGCCATAGACGTTCATACGTCGATTGTCAATGAGCTAAAAAGGTGAGAGTGTTATCTGAAAGCAGAAGCTTGCCTGAGCCCTCCGTGTGAGACGTAGAGCGGACTGGGGTTGTTCAGCTTTTGGTTGAGCCCTCTCTGTGAAATGTGGAGCTGACAGTTGTTCCACTTTTGTTTTGTTTTTTTTTTGGGTGTCCACCAGGGCTTAGATTCTGGCTGCCGGCCATCTGCTTCCTTTTAGTTCCACTTGATTTTACATGACTACACTGTACCCAGCTTGTGCTATACCCACAATGCACTGTACTCATGGTGCACTGTACCCAGCATGTGCTATACCCACAATGCACTGTACTCATGGTGCACTGTGCCCACGGTGCACTGTACCCAGAGTGCGCTGTACCGGGGTGTGCTGTACCCGGGGTGCGCTGTACCCGGAGTGTGCTGTACACAGGGTGCGCTGTACACATGGTACGCTGTACCCGGGGTGTGCTGTACCCGGGGTGCGCTGTACCCAGGGTGCACTGTACACAGAGTGCACTGTACGTAGTGTGCACTGTGCCCATGGTGCACTGTGCCCAGGCTGCACTGTACACTGTACTGTGTGTGTGTGTCACTCTCCATACATGTCTGCTCTTTCTTGTCCTTCAGCCAGTTGCGGAAGGAAGAAGAGAAAGACAGTGCTGAGATGGAGGAGCTGCTGGAAAAGCTGACAGCCCTACAGGTGCAGAAGAAGAGCCTGCTTCTGCAGAAAAGCAGCTGGGTCAGCAGAAACAGAGCGCTCGAGGCTGAGCTAGAGCGCATGCGCAAGACAAACAAGTAGGGGTGTGTGTGTGTGTGTGTGTGTGTGTGTGTGTGTGTGTGTGTGTGCGCAAATATGCATCTCATTTCCTTGTTATCTTCATTTTATTCCCTTTATCTTCTCTTTCTCTGATAAGGACAGTAAAATGGAAAATAAACCAAAGGGACAGTACCAGAATATAAGTGTAACAAGCTTTTCCGTGGATCTGTAGTTCACAAGTCCGTGGTTCAGATGTTGATAACCACATGGCAACCCTGGGCTCTAGATGGTCTCCTAACCACCTCCTCAAAGCCTGTTTTTCCATTACTACATCCCAGTTTTCTTTCTTTTTTTTCTTTTTCAGTTTTTAATACTTATACATTTATTTATTGTTTTTGAAATATCTTTTATTCTTTGACTTATTATGCATTTATGTGTACATTGGATCTTGATCAACTCCTCCCTTCCTCACCTATACACACACACAACACCCAAACACACACACACAAAACACACACACACACACCATACACACCACACACACCTGCTCACACATATACCTGCACACACACCACACAATCACACACACACATACACACCTGCACATACACCGGCACATACACATACACACAACACCTAAACACATACACAAAACACACACATACACACCCCATACACACACCTACACACACCTACACACACATACTCCTGCACACATACCACACAATCACACACACACACTACACAGTCACACACACACATACATACACACACCTGCACACACACACCGGCACATACACATACCACACACCCACAAACCACACATACCACACAATCACACACACACATACACACACACACACATGCACACACATACACACATGCACACACATACACACACACACACACACACCACACATACCTGCACACACACTAGTACATCTCCTTCTTGGCTTCATGTAGGATCCCATTTTCAAAAATATCTTTTAAACACAAGTCAAAAGTTAGGAGAATAATATTTAATTAGCTGACTTACTGCTAGGCATTTTATGAGTGCTGTTCTTTTTGTATGTTTGTTTGTGACAGGGCCCACATTGTAGGGCAGGCTGGCCTGGAACTCTAGCAGGCTTCCTGGATCAGCCTCCACGTGTGGGCATGAGAGCATGCCCTCACAGTTGACCTTGTTAACTGGACACCTGGCTTCAAATTAGATTCATTTACTTCTCGAAACTGAAAAGAAGATGTGTACTGCTGGGCAGTAGCATTTAATTAATTAATTCTGTGGGGTTAGGGGTTGGGATCCAGGGCCTTGTGCATACTAGCCAAGCACTCTATCACTGATCCTCGCCCTGGCCCTGAGTGTAGTTTTTAAATGTTAACTGCTAGCCAAGTGTGGAGGCATATGCCTTTAATCCCAGCATTTAGGAGGTAGAGACAGGTGGATCTCTGTGCGTCTGAGACCAACCTGGTCTACACAGTGAGTTCCAGGATAGCCAGGACTATGTAGGGAGTCTGTCTCAAAAACACTAAAATTATATGTGTGTGTGTGTGTGTGTACATGTACATATATGCACACATACTGGGTTTTTTGTTGTTGTTTTTGTTTTTTTTTTTCAAGGCAGGGTTTCTCTGTGTAGTTTTGGTGCCTGTACTGGATCTTGCTCTATAGACCAGTCTGGCCTCGAGCTCACAGAGATCTGCCTGGCTCTGCCTCCCGAGTGCTGGGATTAAAGGCATGCACTACCACCACCCGGCCACATACTGGTTTTTAAACATATATTTGTGTACATATAGTCACCCTGCCCAAGCTACACAGGCTCACATGTTTTCATTCCCCACCACTGGGGATCTCTGCAGGCAATACCAAAAGAAAATTGATGTCCTCAGAAAGCAGGTGGAAAAGGCCATGGGGAAGGAGATGTCTGCCCACCAGTACCTGGCACACCTGGTGGGCTTGGCGGAGAATGTCACCAAGGAACGAGACAGTCTTAAGTATCTGGTGAGTTTCCTTGAAGTTATGTTCTGTAAACTTAAGCTTTGTACGCAAATGTGACTTCAAGACTATTTTTAAAGCTAATCTATAAAATTCTTATTTTAGTATTTCAACTGCACTTCCAAGTTATTCAAAATGTTATCTTTTAACCATGGGCAAAAACTTTTTCTTTTTTTTTTGAGACAAGGTATTGATTGCTGCATAGCCTAGGCTGCCTTCAAACTCATGATCCTCCTGCAGTAGCCTCCAAACATGTTTTAAAGAAAATCAACCAGAACTTCTATATAACAGCAAGTGTTATTTTAGAAGGTGAGGTGTGGGGCCAGCTATGGTGGTACCCATGTCCACTGCACAGCAGTGGTGCATCTGTGCACCCCTTATCCAGTGCCTGAAGGGTTCCCACCAGCAGGGGAGTCCTGGGAACCCCAGACACAGGACTGCAGGTGCAGCTCGGTCGTCGAGCGCATGCTCCGTGTGTGCAAGGCCCTGGGTTTGAGTCCCAGCACTGAGGGAGACAGAAGCAGACTCCTAGAGTTAGCTAGAGAACACTTGTAGATGTAGTCTCAGGGAAGGGAATTAAGTCAATTATTGGTGTACTAGATGCTGGAGCAGTGCTCTGTAGACGAATTTCTAAATGGTCTTTTTAAATAAAAAACACGGAGCCAAATATTAGGGGTAAAAGCCTTAGAGATCAGGGAAATAGGAATAGCCGACCTTACCTCACCAACCCTGCAGCTTCCAAATGTGAGCTACTTCCTGTCTACCCATGCTTTTATTGCCTTGCTGTTCTGCCCTCTCATTGGCTCTTAGTCCAGCTACCTCACTTCCTTGTCACTGCCTGTCTGTACAGACCTCCAGGTCTCTATGGTTGGTATTGGGATTAAAGGCATGGGTCACCACACTTGGCTCTGTTCCCTAGTATGGCCTTGAACACACAGAGACCCTGCCTGCTAAGTGATAGGGATTAAGGGTGTGTGCTGCCTGACTTTGTTTACTTAAAATGGCTGGCCTTTCCCCGCTGATCTCCAGGCAAGCTTTATTTATCAAAGCACAAATAAAACATCACTACAGCGCACAGCCAGCAAGAGCCTGGTATGGTTCTAGACATTCCCACACTGATTCAGAAAGATGTCTGCAGCAGATTGTGTGGTCGGAGAACACAGCTGCTGTCCGTGTCAAGTCATGTGCATTCAGGAAGATCTGATAGATCCTCCAAGCTCTGACAGTGAGTTGCCTCCAGGGGGCGGACTTCCAGGTGACATTTTATAAGCCCTTTTCCTTGTTTGAATTTTCTCTTCTGTGTGTTTTAGACACAAAGCACTTCCCTGCACATAAGCGTGGGTGGTTTTTCAACATTGCACTTGCTGTTGTTGGCATGTCCAGTTAGAAGGCAGAGGTTAACGAGTGCCGTGATGAGAGACCAAGGGGGACATCGTGAGAGATGAGGGTGGGGGCTGTCGGGAAGTGTTAGGAAGTTCCTGCCCAGGGCAGTGGGCAGAGGAAGAAGTAGAAATAGCGGGCACTTGAGGAGGATGTCGCTCCTCATTTTGAATAAAAATGCTGATTGGATGTGTCTTGATATTATCTGTCCTTGGTGTTACCAGACATTGTTCACAATGTGACTTAGCTGGCAGTGCTCCAGTAAGTCTCACTGTACGCTACTGGCAATTTGAAAACTAATTCATTATTATTGTGCAGGAGCGAGTGAGTGTCCATGTGTGTCACTGCATATGAGTTGACAGAAGACAACCTTCTCTTCCACTGGCTATCCACTGAGCCATCTCTCAGGCCCCATTACTGGCACTTTCTAAGTCCTTCCTGACTTTGACCCAGCGTGGTAGGGACCTTAAAGCCATTCAGATCTTCTGACTGGGACTTCTCTCCTGACCACAGTGCTGATGTCTCCTGTCACAGCACCTAGTGCCCCTTCCCTCCAAGTGCCCATTGGACTGTTGAAAGGGCAGGCAAAAGCTTGTTGGAAGGTGCCAAGCAAAACTGCTCACCTGGAGTACCTTCCTGAGTACCTGCCTGCTACACAGTGTCATGGTAAATGTGAAGCCATCTTATCCCAGGGCAGGACACGTGGGGACCCCTCACCTCCTACCTGGATGGGACAGTCTTTGGTGGTGCAATGGAGATACTTTCCAACTTCAAGTGGCCCCTTCAGGCCCACACCTCAGCCTTGTGGACCAGGCATGGAAATACAGTTGGAAGGCATACATTCTGTATATAAATATTTAAAAGTTGTAAATTTCACCAACTTGACCTTTTAATAGCCTGAAAAGCCAGACCATTGAGTCGGAACTGGACGCGGGCAGAGGTGCTGTCTTGCTCCTGACTCCACTCATCAGCAGGACCTGGGATACACCAAGGCCCTGTGGCCACATGAGGAGGGGTGTGTGGAAGCTGGCAGGGCACTTGGGGTCCCGTATCGTGCAGACCAGGGTGACATTGGCTTCCCCGCTGTCACATCCCTTCTGCTCTCGGGGTCCCGTGACCCTCCCACCCCTGCAGTCTTTAGGAAAGGCCTCCACTTTGCTCTGGGCAGTGTCCTGATGGCCAGGGGTCACATGGGACTTCACAGGGCCCCGTTTGGTTTCACCTCCATTTACACCTCTCTGAGGGAGACAGTGGTCTGAGGAACAGACATGATAAGATTGGATACTTCTTCCTGGGGTTTGGAGTAAGTTGTTTAACTTTCTCTGTCAGATCTTTCCTGTCTAGAAAGGAAAGTGGCCGACGCCACCACTAGGCTGCCTTAGGAGGAAGACGCCCACACATTTCTCTTTAATTAGCAGCTGGGACCCTTCACGGTGTGTGGGAGCTTGTTTCCCATCTGGGGGTCAGTGCAAACTGCTTGTCTTTAGATGGCATCCCTCTTGGATTTACTGTCTGCCATGTTGGTATGAGAAGAACATCGGGTGTTTATATTATTCCCTTGTATTTTGTTGTGATCAAATTAGGCAAGTGCTTTTATCACAGTAATTATTCCTTGAATACTACTGAAGGAACCATGACCGAAATCTACTTATGGAAGGAAGAGTCTATTCTGGCTTATGGTTCCAGAGGAAGAGTCCATAATGGCAGGCATGACCACAGGCAGCCAGAGGAGGAAGCTGGGAGATCACATCTCACACACACAGAGGAAGTGGGGCGAGGTTATCAACTCTCATAGCTCACACTCAGTGACATACTTGCTCCAGCAAGGCTCCACTTCCTGAAGGTTCCATCTGTCCCCAAACAGCACCACCTACTGGGGACCAAGTTCAAATACCTGAGACTGGGGAACACCCCATCCAAACCACTTCAGGAATGCTGTGTCCACTAGGATAGAGATGAGTTCTGAAGCTCGTAAAGGCCTGCTCTGAGGGACCCCAGATCCTCCTGTCCTACCTAGGAGAGATGCCCAGTGTGGACCCAGTCCTTGGTGGTCCTTAGCCCTTGTCCAAGCTCTGCCCACAGCCGTCTCTCAGGGAGTGTGGGAGCCAAAGTGGAGAAGGCGGAATTAGACGGAGTGGAGCTTGTTTGTGAGTGGAGATGTCCTTGGCAGACAGTGTGTGTGTGTGTGTGTGTGTGTGTGTGTGTGTGTGTGTGTGTGTGTGTATGTGTGTGTATGTGTGTGTGTGTGTGTGTGTGTGTGTGTGTGTGACTAGGGATTGGACCTGGGGCCTCACAAATGCTAGACGAGTGGTATGCCAGGGGGCTGAAACCCAGAGCAATTCCTAGGACTTTCTGTGTAAGCTACAGTAATGCTTCTGTTTCCACCCTCTCCTCAGGCTCAGTGTTTAGAGAGCGAGAAGCATGGAGTCCTCAACAAAATCCTGAAAGGCAACATTCGCCTGGGAAAGCTAGAGGAGAGGGTGAAGGTAAGCAGCCATCAGTGCACCCCACGAGAAAGGGCGCCTCAAAGGGGAGTCTGTCTCTCACACAGGAAGAAAAGCTGTGCTGGGCTTTGCTGGCAGACGGCACCTTGTACCTCCTCAAATAAGCTGTGGTTTGCTGCACAGTGAAACACCAAGCAATTATTTGTTTAAAAAAAATACAAGGAAGTCTGCTGGCTCCATGGTTAAATGATGTCACTAAAAAAACGTGGTTTTTTTAAAAGTTTTTTTTTTTTTTAAACATGGAAATATAAAAGCTGTACACAATTCTTTTTTGTTTTTTGAGACAGGGTTTCTCTGTATAATAGCCCTAGATGTCCTAGAACTCGCTTTGTAGACCAGGCTGGCCTTGAACTCACAGAGATCTGATAAAAGCCATGTGCCACCACTACCTGGCCCCCACTTCTTTTTTAAGAAGAGACATATCAGCTTGGTGGTGGCGCACACCTTTAATCCCAGCACTTGGGAGGCAGAGGCAGGAGGATCTCTGTGAGTTTGAGGCCAGCCTGGTCTACAAAGCCAGTTCTAAGACAGTCAGGACTTCTACACAGAGAAACCTTGACTCCAAAAAAAAAAAAAAAAAAAAAAGAGAGAGAGAGAGAGAGTTCTTTTTATTTTATGTGTCTGAGTGTTTACCCAAATGTCTGTCTGTACACCATGAACATTCCTGGCGCCTGCGGAGGTCAGAAAGTAGCAGATCCCCTGAACTTAAGTTATAGATGGTTGCGAGCCAAACCCAGGTCTCCTCTGGAAAAGCAGCCCCTGCTCTTAAGTACTAAGCCATCTCCCCAGCCTCCTAGATGTATTTTTTATTATTTTTATTTGGTTTTGTTTTGTTTTTCCCGAGACAGGGTTTCTCTGTGTAGCCCTGGCTGTCCTGGAACTCACTCTGTAGACAGGCTGGCCTTGAACTCAGAGATCTGCCTGCTTCTACCTCCCAAGTTCTGAGATTAAAGGTGTGCACCACCACCTCCTAGCAATTTTTTAAATATTTATTCATTTTTTATTTTATGTGTATGGTTATCTTGTCCGCATATATGTTTGGCCATCATGTGGGATCCTCTGAAACTGGGGTTAAGGATGGTTGTTAACCACATGTGGGTGCTGGGAACTGAACTTGGGTCCTCTGCAAGGGCAGCCAGTAGTTGTGACTGCCGAGCCACCTCTCCAGCCCCAAGACTCATTTTTCAGCTTTATCGTATTTAGTGTCTGTGTGTGGTGCATGTGTGTCTTGGCTGCATGCAGCATGCGTGGGTGACCTAAGACAGTTGATGGAGTTTGTTCTCCTTCTTGCTTCATGCAGGTTTCCTGGGATCACACTCCAGGCCTTGGCAGGTGGCAAGCAGCTTGCCCACTGAGCCCCACTGAGCACTTCCAAAACTGACGTCAGAGGTTTAGATACATAACTCTCGTAGAATTGATATCCTAACATAATCCTAATGGTCGGTGTTCATATTCACTCTGCCTTAAGAGTTGGCTGGGCGGACTGGAGAGATGGCTTGGTAATTAGAGCCTTAAATGTTACGTGAAAGGCCTGGGGGTGCTTGAGGACCTGAGTCACACGGAACGGGAGGTGATGTTCCAGTTGCTTCTCTCTTTTTTTGTTGTTGTTACGAGAGAGTGAACCCAGCACCATTTGTATGCTAGCCAAGCACTGAGCCTCTGAGCTGCATCCCAGCCCTTGCTGAGTTCTCATGTGAGACATCGTTGATAAAGCAAAACAGTGTTGACATTCTTTCTCAAGCTGCCAGTCGATGAAAGGATTGTCCATGAAGAATGCAGGTGTAGGCATGTGGCTCACTGCATAGAGCTTGCCTAGCACTATATAAAGTTGGATTTGACAGTGCACACCTGTAATCCCAACATGGGAGGTGGAGGCAGAAGGATCCTGAGTTCAAAGGTCACCTTCAGCTATATATGGAGTTTGAAGCTAGCCTGGGCTACACAAGGCCCTGCCTTAAAAATAAAACAAACAAATAAAAAATGCAGTAGATTAATTTTGTAAAAACATCCAATTGGGTCTGTGATGCAGATATTTTATGTTTAATTTTCATGTTTAGCATATTAATCCCAGAAAAATCAGACATAATATAGATTAGAAATTTGGTTTTTTCTTTTCAGATTTTATTTTGTTTTTAATCATGTATGTGTCTGTGTGTGTGTGTGTGTGTGTGTGTGTGTGTGTGTGTGTGTGTGCATGTGAGTGCAGGTGCTCTTGGAAGCCAGAAGAGGGAGTCAGATCCCCTGAAGCTGGAGTTACAGGTGGTTGTGAGCTGCCCACATGGGTGCTGGGAACTGAACTTGGGTCTTCTGTATGTATGTGCTCTTAACCGCTGAGCCATCTCTCAGGTTTTCTTAGACCTGAAATTCTTTTGTGTCCTTTTTAAATTTTGTTTTCTTGAGTCAGAGTCTCACTGTGTCCCCAGGTGACCTCAAACTCATATTTGCCTCTGCCTCCCAAGTGCTGGGATTACCCACCAGTGTTATACATGGCTGGGGCCCAAATCTAGACCTTTGTGTGAGTGCCAGGCAAGCACTCTTCCCAAGCTCCAGCTGCACATGGTCCTTCAGTCCTTTTTCTTTTTTCTATTTGGTTTTTTTAGACAGGGTTTCTCTGTGTAGTTTTGTGCCTTTCCTGGAACTCACTTCGTAAACCAGGCTGGCCTTGAACTCACAGAGATCCGCCTGCCTCTGCCTCCCTAGTGCTGGGATTAAAGGCGTGCGCCACCACTGCCTGGCCCTTCAGTCCTTTTAAAGCCCAGACTTGCCTTCCAGTTCAGCGTTGTCTGAGGCCTACTCAGCCAATCAGCTCTGACTCCCAAGAGGCGCTTGCTCACTGCCTGCCTTCCCTCAGGAGTACAAGAAGCAGGCAGCATTGAAGCTGGGTGACATCCGTCATCGCCTGGCGGAGCAGCAGGAGGACTTCGCTGGCAAAGCAGCTCAGTACCAGAAGGAGATGAGGTACCTGCAACGGATGCTGCAGGAAAAGCAAGAAGTCCTGGACGAGGCGCTGCAGCAGAAAAGGTAGGTGCATGAGCCTGCACACGTGAGCAAGCAGCAGCCCAAAGAGCACCTCAGGTGCCCGCCTCTCACTCCACTGTTCCTTTGAGGCAGAGTCTCTCTATCATCGGGGGCTTGCATTTTCTCAGCTAGACGGGAAGCCGGCCAGCCCCACAAACCTGTCTTTTCCCACCCTGGGAACTAGAGTTACATGTGTGTGCCTGCTTTCTTACTTGGGGCTGGGCTCCAAACTCCAGTCCTCATGGTTGCATAGCAAGTGCTCATAATCACTGAGCCAGCTCTCCCTCCAGCCCCTGTTCACATTTTGTTCTCTTTCTCTGTCTCTGTGTCTGTCTGTCTGTCTGCTTGTTTTTAGACTCTGTGTAGTCCATGCTGGCCTTCATTTCAAAGTCTTTTTGCCTCAGCCCCCCAAGTCCTGGGATTGCAAGCACACATTAACAATACTTAGCTATTATTTAAAAAAAAAATAGATGGTCCATTGTCTTAGGGTTTGTTCTATTGCTGTAAAGAGACACCATGACCATGGCAACACTTTTAAAGAAAGCGTTTGATTGGGGGCTTCCTTACAGTTTCAGAAAGTCCATTATCATCATGATGGGGTGGTGGGGAGCATGGTAACATCCAGACAGGCATGGTGCTGGAGAAGTATCTGGGAGCTACGTTTGTAGGCAGCAGGCAGAAAGAGTGACAGAGAGACAGACAGAGAGAGATGGGGTGGGGGCTTTTGAAACCTCAAAGCCCACCCCCAGTGACACCCCTCCTCCAACAAGGCCACACCTCCTAATCCTTCCAAACAGTTCTTTAACTAAGGACCAGGCATGCAAATCTATGAGCCCATGGGGTCTTCTTACTCAAACCACGACATTCATCTTTATCTTTCCCTTGTCATCCAGGTGTGGTAGCCTGTGCCTGTAATCTTGGGAAGTGGAGGCAGGAGGATCAGGAGTTCAAGGTCATCCTTGGCTACATAGTGATGCCAGCCTGGGCTTCGTAAAACCTTGTCTCAAAAAAATACTCCTCCTTTGGGACCAGAGAGGTACACATGTGGTGCCCAGACATACATGCAATCAAGACACTTATACACATAAAAGTAAAAAATAACATTTTTAAAATCCTGTACAAAAATAAGTTTTTTTTATCACTTTGTATTCTGAAGTTTTGCTGTGTGTTCAAAAGTTTCTTCTCATTCCTCCACTGAGTATAAATATTACTGTGTTATAAAACACATGGATTCTGGGACTTTGTGTCTTTCATTAGATCTAGAAAAATTTCAGTCATCATCTGTCTGGGTTATTGGTTTGTTTTGAGACAGGGTTTCTCTGTGTAGCCTTGGCTGTCCTGGAACTTGCTCTGTAGACCAGACTGGCCTCAAACTCACAGAGATTCTCCTGCCTCTGCCTCCCAAGTACTGGGATTAAAGGCTGGCCCTGAACTTCTGGATGATCCTCATGTGCTGTGAAACAATCCTTTTCTACATTATGAATATGTATTACTCTCATTGGTTTAAAAAAAGCTGACAGGCTGGTAGCTGTGCAGGAAGTTAGGTGGGAAAGCCAAACTAAGAATGATGGGAAGAAGGAGGGAGGAGTCAAGGGAGATGCCAGTCACTGCTGAAAAAACAGGACATTTAGAAATGGAGTAACAAGCCTGAGCTATTGGCTGAGCATTTATAAGTAATATTAAGAGTGATTAATTGGGACCTGAAAGTCGGGACAGAAAACATCTGATTACACTTATGCCTCAGCTTTCTGAATGCTGAGATTACAAGCATGCATCACCACACTGGCTAAGAAACACAATTACACACAAACATGCACGCACACACATAAATGTGTGTGAATGTCTGATTGTTTCTCAGAATGCTTGTGGAACCCAGATTAGGTAAGGTCAGGGCCTCTTGCTGAGTCCTGTACTTGGTACCTTTCAAAATTTCCAGCTGTTAGCTTTTCTGATCTACATTTTCAGTGGATTGTCTGTCTGTCTGTCTGTCTTGTGCTCAGTCTTTCTATTTAATTTTCTCTTCATCTGTGCTCAGCATTGGGCCTTCCCAGCCCTGAGGTTTTGGTTCAGCACCATTGTGAGACTAAAGCAGGAAACAGACCTTGCAGGTTAGGGTTCTGTTTGCAGTTAAGACAGTTAAGAATAAGTTGCTCTTTTCTTGTGTTTGTTTGACTCATCAGTACCGGATGTGCTTGAGCACAAGTGGGCGGGAGGTGCATGGGCGGGAGATATGTCAGGAGGTGTGCTTGCCTCTGATTGGACCTGATGGGAGGTGTGATGAATTACGAGTTTTGCCTTTTTAAGCCCCAGCGAAACATGACTGGTGGCCATTTCCTGGGAACCTGGTGTCCATCCACCTGCCCATTCTTTAATTAAAATGTCAAATTTGGCTTTAAATTGTGGTAGTGGTCTTATTCTCAGCCAGTGGGATTAATGTTTTCTGGAGGTCCCCAGCAAGATTCAGACCACCCACCCAAATTTTAAAGCTGGACTTTTACTCTGGAACTCCAGGGCTGAGGGGCTACCTCCGGAGGCACATGCTCAGACTATCGGGTGAACTGCTGTGCTGAGAAAGCAGCAAGCATCTCCGGAGGCCTCCTGGGGAGTCATAGTCTGGTCTATTCTGTAGGATCCCAATCTGGGACAGGGAGGGGGTTCCGCTGGACCTCAGTATTCTCCCATCAGGACAAATAGTGAGACTTGGTTCTGGTTGGTTGGAAACTTTTGTCCATCTGTCTGTTTTCAGTATGTGGATGGTCTGTTTGCCATCTCTGCCAGCCCACCAGCCACCACCGAGCCATGGCTGCTTTTGAGCTCTCTGCTGGGTGGATTCGGGTTAGCAGGAATTCAGATGTCTTTTGGTTGTGGATAACATTGAAGTTGTTTTATGCTGTTCTACTTCATTGGAAAGCTGGCTCTGAAGGTGAATGATTGCTATGTCTTCTCTTTACTCAAGCATATTGAAAAGTTTCCTCTGTGTCCTGTGTCAGTTGAGCCGCCTGGGACTGTGACAGGGAAAGGAAAGCAGAGGAGCCAAGAGTTAGATTTGGTTTCTGTGAACATTCTGTACCTCAAGTTAGCTTAAACCTCGTAACCTGGATGTGACAGCTAAAAAATCTATGCACAGGTAATCAAGAAGGAACCATGGGATGTGACTCTATTTGGGATATAAACAGCATGTGGTTTGCCACCATCTTTAGGCAGCCTCCTGGTTGGCAGCCATCTTTGCCAGGGATGAAGACAGTAGATGTCATGTGACTTCATTTGCAGTTGTTATGTTTGAGCCTTTGGTAAATCTGCCTTGTCATATTTAAAGTAAGTTCTTGGTATTTGCAAATTTATAAATATTTTTTATTTCTCTTAATATTCAATTCATAGTTTTATGTTCTACATATGTTCAGTTTAAAAAAAAGTAGATAAGATTTCTTTTTACTTTATTTCCTTTTGGCCATTGTTTTTTTTTTGGTTTTTTTTTGTTTGTTTTTGTTTTTTTGTTTTTTTGAGACAGGGTTTCTCTGTGTAGCTTTGCGCCTTTCCTGGGACTCACTTGGTAGTTCAGGCTGGCCTCGAACTCATAGAGATCCGCCTGGCTCTGCCTCCCTAGTGCTGGGATTAAAGGCGTGCGCCACCACCGCCCGGCTGGTCATTGTTTTTAATTGACATAATAGTTTGTTTGTTCTGTGTGGTTCAGGGAGTAATGTCCCACAGGCATACTTTCACTTTTTAATTAATGATTAAATTAAGCATCTAGCAAACCAAAGTTAAAGAGTTAATGGTGGTAGGTAGTGTTAACCTAAGTAATCTTTATCAATAAAAAATTGGGAGCCAAATATCGGGGTAAGTACCTGAAAGATCAGAGAACCAGGAGCAGCCCCCAGTTGCTTCCTACCTCTGCCAGTCCTCCATCCAAAAGGGCCAAGACCCTCTCTCAGCCCCACCTTACCACTTCCTGTTTTTTCTCTCTACGGTCCTCCAAACCTCTGTGGTCAGTTAGTGGCTGGTCCCACTCTCTAACTCCAAGCAAGCTTTATTTGTCAGAACATAATCAAAATATCACACAATATTTCCCCCTTGTTGTCTAAATAAAAGCAAGGGTTTTAGCTAACATAGTAAAACTATATAAGTACAATAACTATATACAAGTATATACAGGCAAGAATTACATTAACAATGTCTAGTCTATTTGCATTTAACAAATTCAGAGAAAAAAAAGAACTCCATTATCTATCTTACCTTGTTGAGTCCAAAATGTTGTACCTAATTCACTTTCTATCCTAACTTGTATTACCAATCCAAAACTATCTTTTGATGTCTCTCAACTTTATACACTTTACACCTCTTTTGTGAGTTTCTTTTCTGAATTTGGTAACAAGAAAAACTATAACTATAACTGTCTAGTCTTCAGCTCCATGAGAGACCTAAGAAGGACATAAAATTACCCGAGTAAACCGGAAACAGAGCAAACAACTTCCAAAATTAAGAAATGACAGAAACAGCTGGCTGCCTGGACAGTCACCCAAGGTTCCTCTGTAATGTTGGGGCATCCATCTTCAGCCTGCAGGCCTGGCATATCTGACATCCTTTTCTGTGAAGCAGGATTTTAAAGGACTGCTCTGCCTTGTCTTGGCAAAATTTTTACTTTCTTTTGTGTCCTGCTTGTCCAGCAGCATACTGTCAGCAGTCAAGGCAGGGGCATTTCTTGCCCAGTGGCTGACTTTCGCCACAAAGAAAGTAAACTCCATGTGGAGTTGCTTTGATGCTCATCGTCTTCTCTGAAGTAGATTTGTGCTGCTGGGAGCAGACATGTCTCACTGCCATTAGAGAAAAAAAAAAAAAAAAAGAACCTTATGTTATTAAAATATCTTAAATGTCATATTCTGTAGATCTCTGAAGTGTTTTTTGTTTTGTTTGTTTGTTTGTTTGTTTGTTTGTTTTGGTTTTTCGAGACAGGGTTTCTCTGTGTAGCTTTGCGCCTTTTCTGGAACTCACTTGGTAGTCCAGGCTGGCCTGGAACTCACAGAGATCCGCCTGGCTCTGCCTCCCGAGTGCTGGGATTAAAGGCGTGCGCCACCACCGCCTGGCTGTCTCTGAAGTGTTTTGAAGACCACCTGTCTATCTAAAATATATCTCTTTGACTTTGCAAACCTTGAAAACATACCTAGCCTGACTGTAAGTTTGATTGTAATAGGTGACTAACTACTAACCTGCATTTATTATCCTAAATAGCTTGTAATAATAACTTTCAAGGACTAGAAATTTACAGTACATTGTTAAATGAGCTGTATAGGTACAATACCTTAAACAAGGGTAGAAATGTAAGTACAGTATGTTCTAACAAAAATAACCTTAAATTTGTATTTTTGTTTAAAAGTAGATGTTGCCGTGTGTCGCAACACGGGTGTATGGGTTCACGTGGATCCATGGAATTAAGATTCAGAGGCATCTTAAGAATGAATATAGCCTTTCATGGCTGCAGGGGGTCCAGCCTGGAAGGACTGAGCACTAACCCTTTGCCTTGGGCATTTTTATTCTCTCTATTACAGTTTAGTCAGTTAATTTCCATATGCTCAAAACAACCTAAAAGGAGCTCCCAACAATACAATGTCAAGTGCAGATTCCTTGATTTGTCAGGTACCATGGTTTTCCATGTTTCCTGAATCAAGATTTGCATAGGCCTTTGTATCCTTGTGAAACTCCCACAAAGGATTCACATAGAGGACAACGAGGGAATCAAAAGGTGTCTGCTAAACAAAGATGGATTAGGGCTAGGTGCTCACTCTGGAGCCAGGCCAGGTGCAGCTCAGCAGGAATGCCTTCACAAGTAGATTCAATAATCTATCTTTTTTTAAAAATTTATTTATTTATTGTATATACAGTGTTCTGCCTGCATGTATGCCTGCAAGCCAGAAGAGGGCACCAGATCTCATTACAGATGGTTGTGAGCCATCATGTGGTTGCTGGGAATTGAACTCAGGACCTCTGGAAGAGTAGCCAGTGCTCTTAACCTCTGAGCCATCTCTCCAGCCCAATAATCTATCTTTTTATCTTATCATTTCTATATCCCCCTTTTTTCTTTTCAGAACAGGATCCCTGAATCTAATCTCCTTTGTTCAGCTTTTTTCCTGACCATTACCAATAACTACTTGTAACCAACCACCCTAAACACTGACAAATATCTATAACCCACTGAACAACAACAAACCACCCACCCCACCTCTTGGGAGTGTGGGTGTTGTGTTCTTAAAATTACTTCCTGCTGACTGGGGGTGATGACATCTTTAGGGGACCTTGAAAAAAAAATTGGGATAATTTTCAAGTCCTGGGGGAGCTAGCTGTATCATTTGTTGTCCAGTCTCTGTATAAAGTTCAGGGCTTATGTCAAGTCCTGGCTAGAGTAACCCGTGAGGCTGGACCATCTCAACTAGCCACCTTGAAATTGCCCTGAGCAGTTTGTAGTCCAAAGCCAATCTTTTGGGTGGTATTTGTCAGCTTCATGGCATTACCACAATCCAGGCGGAATCATCATTATAAAAGGAGGATGGGGCCCCATAATGATGATGATAATGATGGGGCCCCATCCTCCTTTTAGAGACTTCAAAGGTCACTGTTAGGCATGGTCATAGTTCACTGCAGAAAACTTAAACATTTTAAATGTCATATGCAGCAGACCTCAAAGAGGTTAAAGGAACATAATTTGTTATGTACATCCAGAGTACAAAAACTTAATTCCTAGTAACCTGATAGAGACTCAAACCCGAAATCAAGTACAAGAAGGTAAAGACTTTTTCTAGAATCAGTACTCTATATGACAATTAATATTATGACAAAAAGTTTTAAATATACGTATATATTAATCTTATAAATTTTGAGGTAATATTTATACCTTAAGAAAAGGTTTTAAAGAGTCAAAATAAAACCAAAAGATTATGAGATTAGTGTCAATAGAATAGTCCCTTAATTTTTTATTTTCTTCTGTTCTCATATCAGATGACTCTTCTGACATGAGACAGAGATTTTGGGTTTTCCTTTAACAAACATGCTTGAGTTTAGAGAAGGAGAGAGCCATTCTCCTACTCCAAATCCAGTTTTAATTTTTTAATTGAACTGGGACTACAAAAAGACCATTTGCATTAAATGTCTGTAGAGAAGAGCAAAAGCAAACATTTGGGAAGATTTATGAAATTTTATCCTGTTGGAGATGTGATATTCCAATAGGCAAATTTACACTTTTGGGACATTTTCTCTGGATGATTTGTCCTTTTTCTTCATATGTCTCATTTGTCCAGTGGTCTTTAGATTCCTTAGCTGGATGTCTTCGTTCTCCTGGAAAGATTAAAAACAAAACCCTGCCCCAACCCTAACTTTGGCAAGTTATAGCTGATCAAATGAAAAGCATATGTTAGTTTTATAAGTTAGTTTAGATTGAATGGTCACACTGTTAGATGAACTATCACCTCTTCTAATCAAGAGGTCTCTCTTTTTCGAATCTGATCTTTATAATTGCTTTATGGTTTCTCCTGAAATTTTTGTTTTATCTTCTAAAGCTGTTCTATCATCCAGAGCAGTATGGTTTTTTACAATAGGCATTAGGTCATTTAATTGCTCTGTGAAGGAGTTTACCCCATGGTAACAGGGAATGACTGAACCAAATTTGACATGGGGCCCTGTAAAAGGTCCTCCAAGGCATTTCCTGGTGGTAAAGGGTTACCTTGTTTGTTCCTTGTTGATCTGCATTCATTGGTGCCTTTGCTGCACCTTCTGCACACTCCAAAAGGCCTTCTGTTTGGATTATTCCTAGAAAAAAACATTGTTTCTAGCAATGCCCTGCCTACAATCCCTTTTTAGGTGACCTGGTTTACCATAATTAAAACATCTGACATTTTGATTTTTCTTCAAGCCTCTGGAAATCACCCCTCCTATCCAAACATCATCATGGTTATAAGATTGAATATTGACTGTATCTTGGATCCATTCCTCTATGGGTGCTGATCTTGCCTTTAAAGGCCTAATTACCCTTTTGCATTGTGAATTAGCATTTTCAACAGCCAAAGATTCAATTATTTGTCTAGCTTCTGGATTTGGTATCATTCTACAGCTGAAGTCAATCTTTGTAAGAAATCAGTGAAGGTTTCTTTTGGGCCCTGTATAACTTTAGTAAATGACTCAGTTCTCTTTCTGACTTCCTTCAGTTCTGTCCCAAGCATTCAAAGCTACTGCACAGCATAGATCCAGGGTGTGGTCATCATATGGAGACTGTTTTTTGTATAACAGCATAATTCCCCTCTCCAAGAAGTTGGTCTTGGGAGATTTCAATACCTCTAGTCCTGTTTCATTGTTCAGTGGTCCTAGTCTCATCTTTCTACCATCTCCTCCACTGTAATTGAGGACCAGGTTCCAATACTGCTGTAACCAACTCTCTCCAGTCTTGTGGGTCAATTCTGTTACTAGTTGACCATGAATTTAACATCTACTTCACAAAAGTGAATGCATGCTTCCTTAAATCTCCTCAAATCTTACATTTCCGCAGGAATCCAGTCAGCTCTTACAAGCCTTGGGGATACCTGTCATTTGGTGGTTGTTCCCATAAGGTGACTAGATATATTAAGGTTGGTTTTTTGATAACCTTGGGCTGTTGCTCTCTAATTTTATAATGTAATGGTGAGGTTGATTCTCCTTTAAATTCCTCTGTCTGTGTCTGAATATCTCTAGTATCTGTTTTAATATGTTTTTCTAAGGCTTGCAACTTATCCGTTAAAATTGCATTATTTTCTTTAGTAACCTTTTCTAAGGCCTGTGTCTTGGCACGCATATCAACTAATTTTTATTATGGATAAAACAAGAATTACCAAACCAATAATATTTTTAATTAACATTACATAAATCCCAGCTAAGTTAATTATCTCCTCATTTAATTGTTCCATTTTTAAACCGTCCATTGTGGAATCATACAGAGACCTAACTCCTTCCATCACAATAGTGTTTCCCTTTTTTTTGGGAGGGAGAGGGTTTGAGACAGGATTTCTCTGTGTAGTTCTGGCTGTCCTGAAACTCACTCTGTAGACCAGGCTGAACTTGAACTCACAGAGATCCACCTGCCTCTGCCTTCCTGTGCTGGAATTAAAGGTGTGGACCACCACTGCCCAGCATGTTTCTCATTTTTTAATGTGGGAAAGGCTCACTCTCTCTCTCTCTTTTTAACTAATTCCCCTTTAAGAATTCCCAGTTTTCTCACCAAATCGGCTGACGATGACAGTGAAGTGTGAGGCTGGCTGTCTCTGCATAGCACATCTGAGCGGAGAACACAGGCGGTGCACAGCCTGGCTGAGGACAGCTGCTGCTGATCACTTGTCAGCAGTGAGGTGGGAGTCCAGGGAAAGCCCACAACCCTTGGGGAAGAGGAGCCAAAGAGCCAGGTGTCTGCACCGCTGATGGGGGGGGGGGGGGAGACACATGACACGACGAAGACATGTGAAAGCAGCAGCCATGACGGCAGAAAGCGAAAGCATGAAGCCGCCTGAGGGCAGAGCTGCCGGTGCTGAGGGGCTAACTTCAGCAGTGTTTGGAGCCCAGGTGCCTATGGAATTTGGAACTTGTGGTGAAAACCCCAGACTTGCTCAGAGGCTTTGGGAAGAAAAGGAAAAGCCAACGCTGTGGTGACTCCAGTGGGTGCAGTTCCTGTGTGCAGCTCTGGCACATGCCTGTGGCTGCAAAGCCATAGGCAGGCAGCTGTTTTGTGAATTTGTGCCCCAAAACTTGGTTACCAGATGAAGAGTTAATCTAATTAATCTTAATCAGTAAAAAAATCAAGAGTCAAATATTGGGGAAGAACCTGAAAGATCAGAGAACAGGGAGCAGCTGCCAGTTGCTTCCTACCTTTTCCATTCCTCTATCCAAAAGGGCTGAGATCCTGTCTCTGCCCTGCCTTATCAGTTCCTATCACTTCTGTCTACAGTCCTCCAAACCTTCATGGTCAGCTAGTGGATAGCTCCGCCCTGACTCCACAAAAACTTTATTTGTCAGAGCACAATCAAAATATCACACAACAGGGCTGGAGAGATGGCTCAGAGGTTAAGAGCACTGCTTGCTCTTCCAAAGGTCCTGAGTTCAATTCCCAGCAACCACATGGTGGCTAACAACCATCTGTAATGAGATCTAGTGCCCTCTTCTGGCCTGCAGGGATATGTGCACTGTATACATAATAAATAAATAAATTAAAAAAAAAAAAAGAAAATATCACACAACAGCAAGTAGGTGCATATGTAGACAGATATTAAATTGGGTTCTCCAAACATGCTGCAGAAATTGAGTAAGGCAGCCTGCTGGAGTCCTGGGCAGAACAGAGTCCCCTCCAGTGAGGCTTCCAAGTAAAAGAACAAACAGCAACAATAGAAATGTCATCATCAAACTGCATGTTACAACATCCTGCAGAAACCAGCTGGGGAAGTTGAGGCAGCCAGCTGGAGTTCATGACCTTTCTCTCTAGGGCTTGTCTTTCCCATGGCAGGCACTTGTGTATCATGGGGTTGATATAGTCATATCGGTTAGAAATGGCTCACCTTCTAGTTATTCTCAGGGGCACAGTGCTTATAAAATAACCTTGGGTTCTTCCCTCCTGGTCACATCGTCAAAGGCCATCCCACCCTAGACTAGAGGCTTTGGAGGGCGCTTTGAGACAAATATAGTGGCTCTGAAATGGGAAGCAGCGTCTCCATGAGCTCCAACAGCACATGGCAACTTAGCAGTATAGTGTGCATTACCTAACCGCACAGACTGGTGGCTGCGGTGTGCTGTGTATTCAAGCACACATGCTGTGAGGTCAGCTCAGCGAGGTTGGCACGTCTGTCACCTCACCTGCTGTTGCAGGAGACGTCACCAGGGACCAGAGCCAGGACAGCTCCTGAAGGGCTTTGATCCGGGGTCCAGTTTGCACCCTCATTTTATATTCTAAAACCACAAGGTGGAGCAGACAAGCAAGACTTCACAGGAGCCTGTGGTGCAGTCAGCAGGTGGTAAGGACAACGGGTCATTGTTTCAGCTCATTCTCCAGGTCATTCTGTTCCAGGTAGCAAGTGACGTCATGCTTGGTAAATATGCAGAACAAGCCGAGCTTTGAGTTAGATCACTAAAGAGATCAGTATCTAAGAGTTGGTCTTTTCCACCTTAATTCTACTTCACTGAATTTGTGGTGATTTTGGTGAAACCTTCAAAATTCTCTCTCCTGTCACTGGAAGTCTTACTACTTCAGGGTTCATATGAGCTATTGGAATTTCTTTTCTTTTTAAAAAGGTGTGTGTGTGTGGGGGGGGTCAAACACGTACACGTGTGTGGAGACCAGAAGTTGACATCAGGGTCTTCCACAGTCACTCTCCCCTGGTTTCTGAGACAGGCTCTCATTAGACCAGAGCTCTCCAGCTGGCTAGACCAGTGGACGAGCAAGCCCAAGTCCAAACTCAGGTCCTTGACTAACTGAGCTATCCCCCAGCCCCCGACTTCCTTTCCCGTTGCACTGTTTTCAACCCACCTCCTCCTTTTTTTCAGAGAAATGGAAGGTGAGCTTGAAATGGTTCTGGAGTCCACTGCCAAGGAAAACCTCCGGATGCGAGGCCTTCTCCAGGCCACCCTGGAGAGGGGAGGCGCACAGCGCACCAGAGCTCGTGAGGACACTTGCCTTGGTGGCATCACTCAGGGGGACCTGCTGGTTGGCCACGATTTCAGCTACGGTGATGTGCAGCCTCCTCCTGCCACTGCCCGCCAGGGTCTGGGGGACTCTGTGGCATAGGCCTCCTCTTCTGAGCTGGACTTCCTCCAAGCTGGTGGGTGGCTCCTCTCCACAGGAGGGCCAGTGTGACAAGCCTGTGGAAGCCACTGAGTGTCATAGCCAGAAGGAAATAAATCAGCCCGGCATCAAATGCTTTTCCATGTTTCTCTTTGGTTTTAGTTTTTCCCTTTTTTTTAATTTTTTAATTTTTAAGTGTTAGGTATTAAACCCAGGGGTCTCACAGGTGAGGCTTGTTTTCTGAGACAGGGTCTCACTGTGCAGCCCAGGCAGGCCTTGAACATTTGATCTCTATGCCTTACCCTCCAGAGTGCTGGGATTACAGGAGTGCCCCATCACACGCCTCTCCACATTGTTCTTAAAGATGTGCTGCATTTCTAGTGAGATCACAGCCTCTGCTCACACTGCCCCGAGGCTGGCTCTCTAATGCCCATTGTGTCCAGGCTTCTAGCAGGGCAGCTAAGAAAGGCCTGGCAGAAATGGAGATGTCATGTGCTGCCTGTGAGCCGAGTGGTGGAGACACAGCAGCAGAAAGACTCGGTGGGGTTCAAACTGTGTGGCATCTCCCTAGGAGGTGACCCAGCAGATAACTGGTGTTTTCTCAAAGGACTTTACACCCCTGTCCCAAGTGGAAGACAGCACAGCAAGTCTCAGACCAGCAGTGGCTTGTCAGCGGGAACACGGCTGTTGTCACCACCCAGAGAATGGCTTCCTCCATACATCCAGACATCCCCAGGACCGCATCGGGACCAGGGAGTGGGTACAGGTGGTGCAGTCCCTGTACGCTGCCCGGCTTCCTACTGGGTCATAGGAAACAGCCTACAGCACAGAGCGGGGCAGACAGCCTGCAGGACAGGAAAGATCATGGGCTCTTCATGGAGGAGCTGGGGTGCCTGGCTCTGAAGACCCTTGGGAGCAGGGACAAGCACTCAGGATCAGCAGGGCATTTTGTGGAGGTCAGCTGGGAGAGGACACTGACGGGAGCTGGGACCCCGGCAAGGACCTTGTTCGTTGATCCCTGTGATCTCGTCTGAACAGGAAACCATGCTGGCATTTCTGGGTCCTGGTGCACTAATGTAAGATGGGAAGATGGCCTCAGTCTCCACAGTGACCCACGCCGAAGAGTGTGGGGATCAGAAGTGACATCGTAGCTGCTCACTTCAGTTAAAAAAGAAATGGTACAGCCTATTTCCTGTTAGTGCCGATTTCTCTCGCAGTCAGCAAGGACTGCACAGCTGAAATGTTAAATGTTAAAATCTGAAATTTTAAAATCTTACTATGATGTTGCCTGCATATGGTTCTGCTGATGCCCCAGAGGGGAGCACATATGTCTGCAGGTCCCACCCACATGAGCTGCTGTGGAGGAACAAATGCCAGGTAGAGACTGTACCTCCACCCGGCCCAGCGGGCTAGAGTGCCGGGAGCCCCGCCCGTCCTCAAGCCACTGACAGGAAGTGGCTTTTTGCTGCCCTTAGTAAAGATAGCAGTGAGGTCATATGACCTGTCTTTGACCTTAGCAAAGATAGCATCTGCCTGACCACGTGATGGCCCTTATCAAATATACTTCACATTAAACCAGTAACTGTGAACAGTTTGCGAAGTCTGTAGATTCATCGAGCTGGATACTAAGTACTGGAAGTGGAACAGATTTAATTTCCTGGATTACCTGATCAAGAATGTCCGCAGACACGTCATCTATTCTTCTGCAGACAACGTCCTTAGATAAGGAAACTAAACTGCATCAGTTGCGTGGCAAACTTGTGTCTGATCATAACTTGAACACCGTCTTTGGTCACTGGCAAAAGTAAATCCTTAGCAATGGTGTGAGGTTTCATAGCTCTGACAATTCTGAATGCCACCAAATATGAAGCTTCAACAGCTGCTACATTCTGTTTCTGGTATCAGCTGTTAATCCCACCAATAAAGAATAAGACCACTACCACAGTTCAAAGCCAAGTTTGAAGCAAACTTTAATTAAATACTGGCCAGGTAGATGGGCTCTGGCCAGGTCCAGACCCAGCTTCCCAGGAAATGGTCCAGAATCACAGTTTGTAGTGACTTGAGAAGGAAAACCCATAATCCATTGCATTTCCCATCAGGTCCAATCAGGGGCAAGCATACATCCTGACATACTCCATCCTGTGAACCTCTGCTCACACATCCGGTGCAGATCGGTCAAACAGACTTGTTTAGGGGGAGTGAAAGCATGTGGATTGTTATCTCCCATAAACAGTGGCCTCCATCATTTCAAGAACTGTCTGTCCTTGGGCAAGGGGCTTGCAGATCAGAGGCATTTTTGTTTCATGGATCTCTTAGTCATAGTAACTAAAACTTAAACTGTAACTTTGGCTCTCACACTGGCCACCAGTGTCTGGCTTTCTTAGTCCATCAGCATTGCTTCTAAAGTAGTTGGTTTCCTTGCCAGCAAATCTCAGATGCTTGCTATCAAAATGTCATTTTAAAGCCTGGTGGTGGTGGTGCACACCTTTAATCCCAGCACTCTGGAGGCTGAGGCAGGTGGATCTCTGTGAGTTCGAGGCCAGCCTGATCTACAGAGAGAGATCCAGGACAGGCACCAAAACTACACAGAGAAACCCTGTCTCGAAAACAGCAACAACATAAATGGTGTTTTAGTTTGTTCAGCTTCATAGATTTGGCCGGTAGAACCTCACAACAAATAACACATTGCATTTTCTCAATTCTGCTGTAATTATTGAGGTAAAACCATACAGTAAAAAATCCTCACTATGTTTTCTTTTCTTTCTTTTTTTTTTTTTTTTTTTTTTGGTTTTTTGAGACAGGGTTTCTCTGTGTAGTTTTGGAGCCTGTTCTGGACTAGCTCTGTAGACCAGGCTGGTCTCGAACTCACAGAGATCCGCCTGCCTCTGCCTCCGAGTGCTGGGATTAAAGGCATGCGCCACCACTGCCCGGCTGTTTTCTTTTCTTAACATTTTTCTCTACATGATCCATTGTCAAGGGATGGTTTTCTAATGAAAATAATATATAATAATAGCTTTAATAATACAAAAGATGGTACATGGCATAGTTCAGTCAATACACTTCATTAAAGTTTCCTATGATTAACCATTCTCTGTGTTGGTTTTTTTTAAAATATAATATACCTGTTCCTATCACAAGGGGGAAGTATTCACATCAACCACAGCTGAATATAAAAAGAACTAAACTCCATGGTGCAGATTTTTTGTAGTAGTTGATTTTACCGTACATGATTTTACCTTTGCCCAGTAATTATAATTCATGGTGTGTTGTTTTACCTCCAATACTGTTGCTTTCAACACAGTAGCTGTTCTTTACATATGTGTGACTGGTTCACATAAGTACATTGTGGGGTTTGGAAAGAAAATGGCCACAAAGGGCGTGGCACTATTAGGAGGTGTGGCCTTGTTGGAGTGGGTGTGGCCTTTTGGAGGAAGTGTGTCACTGTGGGGTGGGCTTAGGTTACCTATGCTCAAACTTCATTCAGTGTGACACTCAGTTCACTTCCTGCTGCCTTTGGATGAAGATGTGGAACTCTTAGTTCCTTCTTCAGCACCGTGTCTGTCTGCATGCTGCCCTGTTGATAAGGGACTAAACCTCTGAAACTGTAAGTGAGCCACCCCAACTGAATGTTTTTCTGTATGTGGAGGCCTACAAGGTTTCCTAGTGAGATCTGAACTTGCTTTACCCAGCAGGGCTGCATTAGAGGATTCCTTGACCACATGTATGATTACTAGGTGATTGGAAGGGTTTGCACTTGGCTGTTCTAGGGGGAGGTCTTTGCTCCACCCCTTGGCATTCCTATAAAAAGCCCTTTAGATGAGACAGAAGGGGCCAGTGGATAAAGATCCAGGCCCTCCCGAGGCTATCCTGTGTTTCTATCTGTTTCTCTCCCCTCTATCCTTCTACCTCTATATTTCTACCTCAAGCTCTTATCCCTCTCTCTTCAAGAGTTTCCTGTCATAAAAATGTGGGAGCTGGTCTCCCACACCTTTATAAGAGTTGCTGCGGTCATGATGTCTCTTCACAACAATAGAAACCCTAAGACATACATTATGTGGCCAACCCTGTCACATATACCTATATTTGTTTGGGGTGTATGTGATGGGGTTGGTGTGATGATGTCATCATGCTGGGTACATCTCTGTGGCATCTCTGCATGTGGCATACCTGCCTGGAGACAGGAGTGGTGTCTCAGTCTTAAGTGAGCCCTGTGAAAGGGTCCTTTGATCTCCAGGTTGAGAGCTGCTGCCTGGGTGATTAGCTGCAGCAGGAAACTGACCTCCAAGAAGTGCAGTGTCAACCAGTTATTCAAGGTCTTGAAAAAAAATTGGGAATGTTTATGTTTTTAAAAATCAAATCCATATGATTTCCAGTGAGATAACCCCCGTATTTGGTTAACTACACTATAGGGTGGAAGTAGATTGAAAACTGGCATCAAAAAATATTCTCACGGGGCTGGAGAGATGGCTCAGAGGTTAAGAGCACTGGCTACTCTTCCAGAGGATCTGGGTTCAATTCCCAGCACCCACATGGTGGCTTATAACTGTCTGTAACTACAGTTCCTGACACCCTTACACAGACATACACACACAGGCAAAACACGAATACACATAAAAAATAAATGAATAAATAAAAAACAATAATTTCAGGCCAGGTGATGGTGGTGCATACCTTTAATCCCAGCACTCAGGAGGGTGAGGCAGACAGATCTTGAGTTTGAGACCAGCCTGGTCTACAGAGCAAGTTCCAGGACAGCCAGGGCTACACAGAGAAACCCTGTCTCGGAAAACATAAATAAATAAATAAATAAATAAATAAATAAATAAATAAATAAATAATCCCAGTATTTGGGAGGGACAGGCCAGCTTGAGCTACAGGAAACCCTATCTGGCACACACAGACACATATGCACACAGGACACACACACACACACACACACACACACACACACACACACGAGAGGGAGAAGGTGCTTACCATGTGTGGTGCATACACCTATAATGAGCACTGGCAATCAAGTCTGAGGCACAGGGATTTGCATTCCACACTAGCCTGGGCTCATGTGCCTGTCTTGAGAGAAAGAGATAAAGTGAGAAAAGAAAGAGGCTTGCCTTTGACCAAAACAACCTTGACAAAGGACCTTTATATTCAGATGCAGCAATCCCAGCACTCTGTAAGGCCCTGGACATCCCTCCAGTTCAGTGTGGCGCCCCTGACACCCTCACAGGTCCTCAAGGGGACCCCTATACACATTCTGGAGCTAGGGATTGACCCATGGGGCCTTGCACATGTTAGAAGAGTGCTCTACTACTGAACTACATCCCTGCCTTTATATTACTCTCCATTTTGAGACAGGGTCTCACTAAGCAGGCCTGGAACTCATAATCCTCCTGCCTCAGCCTTCTGAGTAGCTGGGATTATAAGCCTATGCCACCAGGCCAGGTTAAGCAGCTTCACATTTCAGATCCATAATCAAATTGTGCACAGAGACTGAGTGAGTCGGAGGGGATTTCAGGGCGGTCTGGCTCCACGCCACCCGTGATCTTGGCTGTTGAGCAAAGGCAAGAGGATTGCATAAGCTCAGAGTCTGGGGTCCAGCCTGGGCAATGTGTCAAGATTCCTCATTTTTAAAATGAACAGAAAAGACCCCAGCCCATTGGCAGCAGTGTTGACCCAGGGACCATTCTGTTGTACTTTGCAGACACAAATAAGTCGTGCTAGGAAGTGTGATGCTCAGGAATGCTTAAGGATGACCCCAAGACCGTGGACAGGCTCCCTGCTGGCCTCTGACATTGGTCTCCAGGGACCCAGTGCCTACAGACCAGCACTCTGCACAGAGCATTGGTCAGGCAAACAGGTCTGGTGCCCCCAAGAGAGGTGGTTGTTAATATTCTGATCCACCCCTTGAAATCCCACCCCTTGGCTTTGCCCTGTGTCCTGAGGTAAAAGGCTCATTCTAAGGAAAACTCCTCCCCTCCCCCGCTTCTGTTTTTCCTCCCACAAGGTGTGCACCCTTGACCTCTCTCTCTTTTCTCTCTGTCTCTCTTCCCTATCTTTCTCTTCATCTCTCTATTATAATAAACTCTTCACGTGGATGCAGCGTCTAGGTTGTGAATTACATGCGAATTACATAAACCGCCATGGCCATGCCTGCATGGTGTGCATCTGCCCAGCCCGATGCTGCATCTGCCCAGCCCACTGCTGCACCTGCCCAGCCCACTGCTGCACCTGCCCAGCCCACTGCTGCACCTGCCCACTGCTGCACCTGCCCAGCCCACTGATGCACCTGCCCACTACTGCACATGCCTGCTGCTGCACCTGCCAAGCCCACTGCTGCACCTGCCCAGCCCACTGATGCATCTGCTTGGCATATTTCCCTGCACACGTGGGATACCCTTGGGGGTCCCCCCACGCAATAATTCATAACAGTGGTGACAGAGTCCTTTTTTTTAATACCCTTAGTGATAGATTTTCTGCCTGCCCTGTTATGCCCAGATTTCAGGGACCCCTAAAAGACCAGCATGGAGACCAAATCCCATATGTAAAAGCAAAGAGCCTTCATTCAAGCTTGAGCTTGGACTCTCTGTCTGTCCCAAGTAGCAGTGAGAGCAGAGAGCCTCGAGCATGGGCGGGGTAGGGTTTTTATCATAGCAGAGGTTGGGGTGAGGGGATTTCCAGCGTTCAGGACTCTGATTGGCTGACATTTGTCAAGGGATATTTGGTAAAAGGGAAATAGGTGTGTGCTAGGCTCAGGGACATCTGGCGATCTTTTATCTAGGTTCTTCTCCTTAGATGCTGGCCCATCCTTGGGTGGATCCCTGGGTGGGGTCAGCTTATGGCTTTTCCTGGATCTAGGTGTTGCCTGCCAGTGAGCCTGTCATGGCAGCCGTGTAGCCAAGCTGTTTGGGACCCCTCCTCCCACACACCTATAATAAGTTTCTCCACTGACACAGTAAGCCAGGTCAAGATGAATTGAAAAAGTATAACAACAGGTTTATGGGAGATCAATTCCCAGTGAGTTCTCTGGTCCCAGAGATTGAGGACAGAGAAATTGCAGAAACTCCCGAACTAAAGCAGGGAGATTTTATAGGTTGTAGTGGGGGGTGATGACGTGTCTGCCACACGCTGGGTTTGTGCCAAGTATGGTCAAAAGCTGAGCGCTTAGGTGGGGACTTGGGTGGCTGCTAACTTCAGGGGAGAAGCTGCAGTAGCCGCCAAGAATGCAGAACTGGACTTTTTGGTGCCTTCCCTCTGTTCAGAGACTCTCTGAGTGGGTGGGATTTGGAGAGAAAGACAGAGAGACAGAAATGGGGAGACTGTGCAGGAGTGAGCTGGAGGCTCTAACCAAACACATTTTTCAAGGGGTTGAGAGGAGAGAAAGTTATGCTAAGCCAAAGCTGCTTTGCCTTCAAGTGCGACGGGGCTGGGGAAGCAGAGAGCAGGTGGATCCTGGGGATGCGGCCAGCTGTCCCAGCCTCATCCACAGCACCAGACCAGCAAGAGACCCTGTCTCAAAAAAACAAACAAAACAAAAAACCCCAACAACAACAAAGTGGGGTCCCAGGGATCGAACTCAGGTTGTCAGGCTTGGTAGCAAGTGCCCTTCCCTGCTGAGCCAAAAGTGATCCTTTGACCTCCTCACATGTGCATAGCACACACCCTCACAACCCCCTGCCCCAAGGTTGAGGTTGACCTCTGGCCTCACACTCACTGGCATGCAGGTTCAAGTTTATACACAAAAGAAATGGGAAAGTAGGCAGGCTCAGACGTAAAAGTCTGAGATTCGATGCACTGGGGGAGCGTGGGATGACATAGAGGGGCTGTCTTCAGAGACGGTGACAAGTAGAGTGTCTAGCAAGCAGACAGATTTCAGCTGGTGTCCAGAGAAGGGCTCAGAAAAGGAAGAAAAGTTCAACTGCTACACTTTGAACTCCAAGGGCAGGCTCACAGGGAGGGTGAAGATAATTGCATCAAGGGAGGGGCTTGGGGTGTTTAAATTCCCAGCATTTAAAACAGGAAAAAAAAAACATAAAAACAAACAAACAAAAGGACCCTGAACTCAGTCAATTCCCTGGCTCTGGGACAATTAGCATTCCTTGCTCTCCAGAAGGGCTTAAGAAAGGACTGAAAGCCAGGCGGTGGTGGTGCACGCCTTTAATCCCAGCACTCGGGAGGCAGAGCCAGGCGGATCTCTGTGAGTTCGAGGCCAGCCTGGACTACCAAGTGAGATCCAGGAAAGGCGCAAAGCTACACAGAGAAACCCTGTCTCGAAAAACCAAAAAAAAAAAAAAAAAAAAAAAAAAAAAAAAAAAAAAAAAGAAAGGACTGAAAATTCCGCCCTTCACCCTATGGACTCCTGCCCTGCCCTTTGGTCCCATCCCACCCTTGGGGATGCTGTTACATTTAAATGAGGCACTTTGGGGCTGGAGATAGAGGACCCCTTGCTGGCTCCCAACCTTCTGATAAGGTCTCTGCAGCAGCTTTGGCACTAATGCCACAGCCAAGCCTCCAGATCTGAGGTACAGGACCTGGACCCTTGAGCCTCCTGTTAATGGCTCTCTCTGGGTCTCAGTTTCCCCACTGGGGGAAGTAAAGATGGAACAGACGCCATCTTTGTGTTCCTTTTTTCATCTCTATGGTCCCGTGACCAAGTCTTGAGTTCCTTGAACAGCACATGATGGGAATCTGAGGGCCCTTGGCTAGAGTCCCGGTTAAAATGGAGGCCCCTGGGTGAGCCCCGCATCCCTTCGATGGGAAGGCCTCACCCACCCTCCTGCCTGCTCCCTCTGGGGCCCCAGGACTCCCTGAAGGAAATTCCTGGCTGAGGAAGAAAAACAACAAGGAAGTTAGGACTCAGCAGTAAGGTGAGTGCCCTGACCTCTCCAGATCGAGCCCGGTGAGATAGAGTTTGTCTGTCACGATTCCCCAGGGAGAGGAGCGGTCTCCCTTCCTGCAGAGAGTGCTCCTCACAGGAAGCAGTTGATCTGGAGGAACCCATTTTTTACAAAAATGACCTGGGCACTGGTAAACAAAACTAGAACCTTCCTGGGAGAAGGCGAGCTTGTTTGCCCCCCTTTGTGTGCGGTGCTGCTCAGAAGGAAGGGAAGAGGGGCGGAGGTGGGTGTTTAATAATTACCTTTGTTGACCTCTGTACCTTCTGGCTTCCTCCATGCCTGGGCACGAGCCATGGCCCTTCCTGGGGTTCAGCCCTGCAGTTGCAGGCTGGGCGGTGGTCAGCTGAGCAAGCATCGTTAAGGTAAGGTAAGGCCCTGGCGATGAGAAGGCCCACTGCTGTCCTGCCTTAGGTAGAGAAGGGATTTAGAGAGATTTAGGGAGGGGACCACCATCACCTAGCTGAACCTTGAGCCGGTTTACCGCGGCAAACCCTCCCTTCATTAGTACATTTAAGTATATTTCAATTTTTGTTTTATATTAGTTAGCTTCCTTTTTCTTTCTTTCTTTTCTTTTTTTTCTGACAGTCTTTCTATGTATCCCAGGTTGGCTTGACTTGCTGGGTAGCCCAGGCTGGCCTTGAATTTACTTCCCCGGTGCTGGGAGTACAGGTGTGTGCTATTACATATGGCATGTGGAACAATCTCTTTTCGGTTTTGAAAAAGTGACGCGGGGGTCATGGAAGTAGAGGGTTTTAAATGTACTGGGGGCGGGAAGGCGGACACAAAATAACACTGGAAGAGGCATGGGAAGCTCGGTGGTCCCCACAGCATTCCTGACTTCCATCCCAGAGCGGAGCAGAGTATCCTCAGGGGCCGAGGGCTGTGCTCTGCCCAGCGGGAGCAGCTCCTTGCTGGTTGCAGCTACCTAGATGTCCAAGAGAGACCCTGAGGAAGTCCCCTTTGCATATCTCTGGCCCTTGCAGACTCAGCTTAGGCGCACGCTCTCCTCCCAGCTCCTGGAACTGACGGGGGAATGATGGAGGAGACAAGCTTGAAGAGACGGAGAGAGGATGAGAAATCCATCCAGAGCAATGAACCGAAGACCACAAGTCTCCAGAAGGAGGTGGGAAGTGGTGGGGTTGGGGCTGACCAACCAGTGCTGGGCCCTTGAAGGACAGGCTTGCTTGCTTGTTTGTTTACTGAGCCAAGACCTGCTGCTATGTAGCTCTGGCTGGCCTGGAACTACACATCCTTCTGCCTCAGCCTCCCACGTACTGGGATGACAGGCTGTGATTTTTTTCTTTTTTTGTCTGTGTGTCAGATCATCCTGGAGGTGTGCACTACAGGCAGTTGTGAGCCACCATGTGGTTCTGGGGACAGAACTTGGGTCCTTCGAAAGAGCAGTACTCACTCTTCACTGCAGAGCCGGCCCTCCAGCACCCTGGCTGGCTTTTGTAATGTACATTAAGAAATGAACAGTTATCTGGACTTGTCTCTTGCACACTGACTGCTGTTGTTTGTTTATGGCTCTTTTTGGAAGGCCCGCCACCCAACTTCCCAATAAATCACACATGGAGGCTTATTCTTAATTCCGAATGCCCAGCCTTAGCTTGGCTGTTTCTAGCCAGCTTTCCTTAACTTGAGATTAACTCGTCTACCTTTTCCCGTTCTCTTAACTTCTGTAATTCTTACTCTGTGGCTTGCTGTGTAGTTGGGTGGCTGGGTGGCTGGGTGGCTGGGTGGCTGGGTGGCTGGGTGGCTGGGTGGCTGGCCCCTGGTGTCCTCCTCCTTCCTCTCTTGTCCCCAGCTCCTTCTCCCAGATTTCTCCCTCTATATCTTCTCTCTGCCTGCCAGCCCCACCTAGCCTTTCTCCTGCCTTGCTATTGGCCAGTTCTTTATTAGACCATCAGGTGTTTTAGACAGGCACAGTAACACAGCTTCACAGAGTTAAACAAATGCAACATGAACAAAAGTAACACACCTCAGAATAATATTCTACTACACATTCACCAGTGAATTTAGTAAACTTTTTGAAGTTCATGTCTACATATATTTGAAGTCCATGCATGTGTTTCTGTGTTAGCAATCATGTCTGAGCTCCGGGAGCCTGTAGACCAATAGTCTTTTCTGAAAGGGTCAGAGAGGCCTCTGCTGGCTGGTCCCCAGGACTCTAGCCTCTCCAACAGCTGACCTCTTCTGTCTCCGCTGTGCTGCAGGGAATGGCTGAGCCTCCAGCGAGGAGCTAACAGGGTGACCAGCTGAATGCCCTGAGGTGCTGTACGGTGGGGCTGAGGTAGGAGTGGAGGTAGATTGGAGCTAGACACTCCACTCTGTGCCTGTCCCAGGTACTGGCAGAGCAGGAGCCAGACAAGAAGGGCCAGGAGGCCCTATAGGCTCGTGGATGAGGAACCAGGGCCCCAGTGCAGCTCAAGATAGGCTCTGAGCTCCAGATGGCTCCAAGGGCAACACGGGAGGACTGAGGTCTGGGTGGGGCCACTGGGCCCCTGTGCCTGGCAGGTGGAGGAGTTCTGTGGCCTGATGGGGAATTATCTCTCCCAACCATGAGTCAGCCTGGAGTCTTTGTCCCCAGCAGCCAGGCTTTGAGCAGGGACACTGTGTCCTTTCAGTGTGCGTCCTGATTCCATCAGTTTCTTCTTGGGACCTCGGGACCCTGGAGCTGCCCCACACAGCAAGCAAACCCAGGGGCCACACATGGGCAGCCAGTGGCTGAGTGGCTCCTGGTGTCGAATTTGGACACTACCAGTCCCTCTGAGGAGGAAGGTTCTGGAGGCCTCCAGGTGGCATGAGACAAGTCCGTACCCCGGGGAGGGGTATGCTCCCTGGTTCTGCGAGGAAGGAAAGGGAGTCCAGGCCACCTCCCCCAGCCTGGAGCTGGAGGGAAGCTGATCTTGCTCCTCACCTTCTCCACATGTGTTTGCAGAGCCTTAGGCTGTGGTGTGGACTAGAGACCCGAGTCAGCCTTTTTCCTTCCTTTTTTTAAATTTTACTTACTTTTGACTCATCAATTGGTATTAAATTTAGACAAAATGAAATGTGCAGATTTTCTTTCTTTCTGTGGTAGGGAAGCTTCAAACTCACTACATAGCCAAGCCTTGAATTCCTGACCCTCTGCCTGGGCCATCTGGCTGCCTTCTTCAGCCGTTTTTTCTTAGGAAGCTGGGGCACCGCGTCACCATAGGAAGCTCTGTCACGGTCTCCAGTGAGGTCCCTGCGCTTTATCTGGTGCTTCTGGCCAGGACTCTGCATCTTTGAGTCTTGTCTGGATGGTGGAACCCTCCCCCCTTCTCGTAGGTGGAGTTTTTTGTCAGAACCACTGGCTCCCAAATAACCACACAGATTTAATATTAATTATACATGCTTATGTTTGTTACTAACTAGCTCTTACACTTAAATGAACCCACAGTTCTTATTATGTTCCACCGTGTGGTGGGTCCTTTTTTTTTCAACATGGCAAGTTCATCTTGCCTTTCCCTGCGTCTCCTCAAGACTCCTGAGACTCCCCCTTCTTCCTGTGCTTTCTTTCTGTCTGCAAGACCCACCTAACCTCTACGTGTCTAGCTATTGGCCAGTCAGCTCTTTAATTAACCAATGAGAGTAATTAACACCTATTTACAGTGTATAAAGATTGTTCCACAGCTCTCCTTTTTTAAATAGAGTTTCACTATGTAGCCTAGGCTGGCCTCAAAGTCATGCCTCAGCTTCCCTGGGGATTCCTGCTGTCTGTCGTCATGCCCATTGAAGAACTCTCTTCTGTCCTGACCAACTAGAAACATTTTCTAAAGGCTGTTTCTAAATGCGTGCTTATATGAGGCTAAGCTTTGCTTTCAGCCTCAATTCCCCCTGCGTGAAATGGGTGTGATGGGGTACAGCCAAAACATGGGGTGCTTCTGAGGTCTCGATGTAAGGAGAGTGGCCTAGTGTTTCCCATGGCAGCCGCACAGGGTGGACACACCTGGGACTTGAGCCAGTTTGGGTTGTTCTGGCCACACTGGGGTTTGGGGAGCAGTCCCCCCGGCCCTGTGAACTCCTGGCTGGTAGAATTCGCTCCATCCTTGCACACGCAGGTGGGTCTTCTCAGCGGCATCTGTATCATTGTGGGCACCATCATCGGCTCCGGGATCTTCATCTCCCCCAAGTCTGTGCTGGCCAACACAGAATCTGTGGGGCCCTGCCTCATCATATGGGCAGCCTGTGGAATCCTGGCTACGCTAGGTAATAGAGGCGACTCCTTAGTGACCCCTCCCCTTCCAGTGTGGAGACAAGCCATGCAAGCGCAGGATCTTGTTTCGGAGCCCATGGGCTCCAACTTTCAGCCTTCCTAAGTGTTGGGATTATAGGCTTGCATCACCATTTCCAGATGGGTTCCTTCCAATGGGTGTGTGGTAAATAAGGGTGAATCTGGCTGCAGTTAAAGGTCCAGCGGCCAGAACTGGGTGATTCAGAATGTGAGCACCCATACAAGGAAAGCTCTGTGAAGCAGGGTGAAGCCTCACAGGGGTGGGGTCCCATCCTCTGTGTTCCAGGTGCCTTGTGCTTTGCAGAGCTTGGCACGATGATCACCAAGTCGGGGGGTGAGTACCCCTACCTGATGGAGGCCTTTGGCCCCATCCCTGCCTACCTATTCTCCTGGACCAGCCTGATCGTCATGAAGCCCTCATCCTTCGCCATCATCTGCCTCAGCTTTTCAGAGTATGTGTGTGCAGCCTTTTACTCGGGCTGCAAGCCTCCTGGCGTGGTCGTGAAACTCCTGGCTGCTGCCGCCATCTGTGAGTACCAAACCTCAGGCCCCGGAAGAAGGCAGGGAAGGTGCATGGTTGGTGCTCCGGCACTCTAGTTTTGGTTCCCCTTCCCCAGAGAGAGGCACAGCAGGCTATCCCAACAGGTGCTGAGCAAACCCCAGGCCTGTGGGGGCTGCAGGGAGGGGCTTTCCTTGTCCCGGGCCTGGCTGCCTCTCCATGGTCTGAGACTGGGCGGGATTTCAAGGGTCAATATTGTGGGCACTTTAAAGGTGCTGAGGCTAGTTCATTTAGTTCTATCCCTTCATTGAGGATGTGGGGGTGGGTGGAAGAATAGAAAAGAGATTTCCAGGACTTTGGGGAAATCATGAATACAGAATGTCACCCCACTTGGGCCTCCCCAGTGCTTATCACTACAGTGAACGCGATGAGCGTGAGGCTTGGGAGCTATGTTCAGAATGTCTTCACGGCAGCCAAGCTGGTGATCGTGGCCATCATCATCATCAGCGGACTGGTCTTCCTGGCCCAAGGTGAGCTGCAGCAGGATGGGGCAGCAGGCCTCACCTGGCATGGGACTCAAACACACAGACGCTTATATTATTTAAACTGTTTGGCCTAATGGCTCAGGCTCGTTGCTGTCTAGTTCTTATATCTTAAATTAACCCATTTTTACTAATCTATAAGTTGCCACATGGCTCTTGGCTTACTGGTACTTTACATCTTGCTTCTCATGACGGTGGCTGGCAGTGTCTCCTCACTCAGCCTTCCACTTCCCAGCATTCTCTTCTCTCCTTATCCCACCTATACTATACTTCCTGCCTGGCTACTGGCCAATCAGCATTTTATTTATCAATCAATCATAGCAACACATTTTCACAGCATACAGAACATCCCACAGCATGTGTTTTATGTGTTTGTTTGTTGGTTTTTATTTGTTTGTTTTTGATACAGGCATTCACTATATAGCCCAGGCTTGTTTCCACCTTGAGATGCTCCTGCCTCAGTATCCTGAGTATCCACGTGTAGCTTCAGTCCCTTTAATAAGCTGGGGTCATGAGTCACCCCCTTCTTTCTGGTAGAGAAGGGGATAAAGCTGAAATCTGGCCAGCTGACATTCACTATTCACTGTCTGGCTTCATTTCAGGAAAGACGAAGAACTTCCAGAATTCTTTTGAGGGTGCGCAGACCTCTGTGGGTGCCATCAGCCTGGCATTTTACAATGGACTCTGGGCCTATGATGGGTGGTAAGCTCTTCTGAGAAACCCGTGTACCTGTGGCTTCTTTAGGATGCTCTCATTTCAGCTGCTATAGAAAGCAAAGTTGTCTCCTTTCTGGGGCTCAGTGGCACCCTTCACTTCACCTTCACAGTTCTTTTATATGAAGTGCCCAGATCCTCACCTTCCATGTCCCTCTGACTCTGTGGATGAGATCATGGGGTTCAGACCCTTGTCCCTTTCCTAGCCTGGAACTGTGAGGGGTAGTTGGTGAAGCCATTTAGAATCTTTACCAGGAGAGTCCTGTCTGAGCCGAATAGAGGCACTGCCCTACCACGGAAGCCCCGCAAACATTAGATGGACCGTGCGTGTATCCCTCTAGGCAGAAGCATGGTCACAGTGATGCTGCCTCCCACCCCCCCACCCACGCTCCACTGGTATAGGTTTCACCTTCTTTCAACCTCTTTCCAGTTTTTCAAAGTATCCTGAATCTTTTTGAAAATTCACATGATTTCCACAGAGAGCAAAGACTTAGCTCCCTGACAGGCACCAAGCTCTGGGCAGTTGCGAGGCCTGTCACCACTGGGGCCTTTGGGGTAGAAGGTGACCTGCATTGGTGTGGGAAAGCTCTCTTTATGGCCTCTTCTTTTCAGCGCTTACCACTCCTTGCATTATTTTATTTTGTTCTGTTTTTAACGTTGGGGATCGAACCCGGGGCTGTGCACATGTTAGGAAAGCATCTGTCACTGACCATAGCCCCAGCCTCTCACTGGGGGATTCTCTGTAGACACTCTGACGCTGAGCTGTGCCTTTAGCTACTACAGTAGAAATCTTAAAATGAGTAGACGTGTATCATTGCTTCACAAGCTTAGGCCAAGAAAGTCACGTAGCCAGTCACAGCGTCACCCTTCTTACTTTTCTTTGTCCAGGAATCAGCTCAACTACATCACTGAAGAGCTTAGAAACCCCTACAGGTGAGAGCGTTGTGTGGGGCAGGGCGTGGCGCTGCCAGTGTGTTTCCCCTCTGCAGGACACCAGGTGGAGCCTCGCCTCCTCCTGTTCTGTTACCGCCTGCTCCTCTCCCACTCAGTGGCTTCCCCTCCCATCCCTGTGGGCATGGAACCCAGGGCCTTGAGCATGCTGGGCAAGTGCTCTACCCTGGCAATGCACCTGACGCTGAGTGAACCACAGTACCCTATGTGCTCAGTACCCCACTGGTCTGTCTTTGCTGCACAGCAGCATGGCTGACAGTTGGAAGGAAGAACATTGACTTCCTTTATCATATATTCCTTATATTGCTTTAAGCCATTCAGTTCTCCAGCCTGGAGAAAATGTCTCTCGTCTTGGCTGGGGCGTCTAGGACTCCTGTCAGCAGAGCTGTCAGCGGGGCTGACAGAAGGAAGGAAATGGACTAGATGCAAATGTCCATCTTCTCAGCGTCACAGGATGCTCTGTTGTGACTCTGGGTCCCGTGTCTTTGTCCCTCTCAGAAACCTGCCCATGGCCATTGTCATTGGGATTCCTCTTGTGACCGTGTGCTACATCCTTGTGAATATTTCCTACTTCACAGTGATGACCCCAACAGAGCTCCTGCAGTCCCAGGCTGTGGCTGTGGTGAGTAGCTGGGGCACTTTGGAAGGAGGGAGACTCAGAGTAGGAAGACTGAGTACATATCTTGGCGGGGGCCAGTGGTAGTGGGGAGACTGTCAACATGCAGTGGCCTCAGCCTCCCTCCCAGGGGCGTGTAGCAATGGCGGAAGGACCCTGGGCAGAGTCCACAGAGCAAGGCTAGTACAAGTGAGTGAAAGGAGGTGACTTCAGTAATGGGCTGTGGGACTGAAGCTGAGTGAGGATGCCAGAGCACCTAGGATGGTAGAAAAGTCCATGACCCCCAAGACTGGTGGTTAAAGCAAGATCATGTCCAGTGAGGGCACCAAGCGAGTAAAGTAAAACTAGGTAGGGCCAGGAAGTGAGGGAATCAAGGTGAGTCAGGGCCAGGAAGTGAGGAATCAAGGTGAGTCAGGGCCAGGAAGTGAGGAATCAAGGTGAGCCAGGGCCAGGAAGTAAGTGAGGGAATCGAGGTGAGCCAGGGCCAGGGAGTAAGTGAGGTGAGCTAGGGCCAGGAAGTAAGATAAATGAGGTATGTTCAGGTGAGGTAAAATGAGGTGGAGCTTGACAATGAGGTGAGCCAGGCTGGAGAGATGGCTCAGTGTTGAAGAGCACTGACTGCTCTTCCTGAGGTTCTGAGTTCAGTTCTCACAACCGTCTATGATAAGATTCGCCCAGGAAGTGAGATGACTGACAGTGGTGGGCAAGACTCCTGTCACCAGCAAGAGACTGGGCCCTCGGACGTGTCTCCAGTAGAGGCCCCCAAAGGCTGTGCACAGTGAAATGACATGGGGATGTGTGTGCCCAGCAAAGGCCCTCAGGACCACACTCTGCTTTTCTCCAGACCTTCGGAGACCGAGTTCTCTATCCAGCATCTTGGGTAGTCCCACTTTTTGTGGCCTTTTCAACCATCGGTGCTGCTAATGGGACCTGCTTTACAGCGGGCAGGTAGGGTACCCCCATCTTGTCACTGTCTCAGGGTGGGCAGGGAACAATAAAGTCAATGAGGGGGACCCCCCCTTGCATCTTTCGGGCTCTGTCAGATTAAACCCCACATGGGGGCTGAGCCCAGAGCATGCTGGGTATATGTGTACAAACTCTGAAGATTAGATAAGGAATGTGGTTGAACCTTCAAGTGAGGTAGACAAGGGTGGACAGCTGTGCTAACTGGAGTTAGGCATGGCTTGTGTAGGGGTGGGCCTGGGCTCTCAGCCAGGCAATGCTGCCACTCGAAGACAAGGCAGAGGGAGCGTCACTAGGTGAACAAGGCTTAGCTTCCATGTGGCACGTTCTGTGTTGCATTTCTCCCTTGACGATCCTTCCTGGGCATTCTGTCATGTTAATAGTTGCACAAACGTGACCCAGGACTGGCAGGCTTTCCTGTAAATGGGCGGATGTTGGTGCTATAGACTTACAAGCCGTCAGTCTCGGTTACAGCTCAACTCTGTGGAGCTCTGGACAGCTGTGGGGCTAGTCACGTGAACAGGTGTAGCCTGCCACTCTCTGGGTCTCACTAGTGTACCACACGTGCCTTAACAAAGCCTAATGTGCCTTTAGAACATGGGGACCCCGGGGACTAGGCCTGGGTTCTACACCTTGGACTAGTTTATACTTTTTTTTTCTTCTTGCCTAACTTTTGGGAGCCAAGCAGGTATCTGCTCACAAACCATGCCCACCCCCCCACCCCCGCCCTCATGACTTCCACAGTACCAGGATGAGCCCCTCACAGGTGCAGTTAACCATCACACCTGGCCCTCCAGCCCCTGGGAGGACACACTGGCGCGTCTTTGCCAGTGACCTCAGAGGTGTGTGTGTCTTTCCCTGCATTGTTCTTCCAGACTCATCTATGTGGCGGGCCGAGAAGGCCACATGCTTAAAGTGCTCTCGTACATCAGTGTCAAGCGCCTCACGCCTGCCCCTGCCCTCATATTCTATGTAAGTACGAGGCTTCCTGACGGCACGAGCTAGAAAGCTGGTCTCTGCAGGAGAGGGGCAGACTTGTGCCAGGACTTTCTGAGCGAGCCAAGCTTCCTCATTCCCCGACACAGCCCGGGCTCTAACAAGCTTATGTGCCCTGCCTCTTACACATATGTACTTACTGTTGGGAGGCAAATGATAGGAAGGCCTGTAGCTCCTGGGTGGGGAATAAGGTACTTCACAGTGGCTGACGGCCTCTGATTGCAGCCTGTTAACTTGGCTGTGGTTTCTCAGAACCAGAGGACTACACTCACGTCCATTTCCCCACTCACTCTAAAGATGAGCAAACAGTCCCAGAAACTAGGATCCCTGGTCTGGGGCCAGGCCACAAATGCCGTCACAACCAGACCTGAATTTTATTAGGTGCTTATCCATAGTGAAAACTCTCCCCAAGTTAAAGTCATCCTTATAAAACTGGTGCACAAAATGTATATGTGTGTGTGTGTGTGTGTGTGTGTGTGTGTGTGTGTGTGGTCTGTTTCTTCTTGCTTAAAATCATGACTTTAGGTCAGACATGGTGGTCTATATCTGTAATCTCAGCATTCAGGAGGCTGAGGCAGGAAGCTCACAAGTTTCAGGCCAGCCTAGGCTACAGAGAAAGACTGTGTGTGCACACATGCATGCATGCACGTGTGTGTGAGAGAGAGAGCGTACATATGCAAGGGCACAACTTCATAGACTTAAAAGTTGTCCAAGCTCTTCCTGTAGAGCCTTTGGAACAACCATCAGTCAGGCAGGCTGGGCTTGCCTGGTGGGGGGCAGAGGAAGGGGCTGGGCTTGCCTGGTGGGGGGCAGAGGAAGGGGCTGGGCTTGCCTGGTGGGGGCAGAGCAAGGGGCTGGGCTTGCCTGGTGGGGGCAGAGCAAGGGGCTGGGCTTGCCTGGTGGGGGCAGAGGAAGGGGCTGGGCTTGCCTGGTGGGGGCAGAGGAAGGGGCTGGGCTTGCCTGGTGGGGGCAGAGGAAGGCCACATGCAGGGGAGCTACTGCTTCAGCCTTCTGTGAGGACAAGGACAATGTTGGTGTGCACCGGTGACCTGAAATGTCACTCTTCTTCCTCCTAGGGTATCATAGCCACCATTTACATCATCCCCGGTGACATCAACTCCCTAGTCAATTATTTTAGTTTTGCTGCATGGCTGTTTTACGGGATGACAATCCTAGGACTCATTGTGATGAGATTCACAAGGAAAGACCTGGAAAGGCCCATCAAGGTAAGTCTGTGTCTGAATGTCACAGCAGCTTTGGTTTCTGGGGGAAAATGGAAGGCAGCCATTTTAATGCCATTCTGACTGCTCTACCATTGAGCATCCTGCTCATGTCAAAGGATGGCTTATGATCCACGTAGCCACTGGTGCACTCACACATCAGGCTGTAGAGCGCATCTCATCCCACCTCTACCCAATTCTGTCAGGTCCTGGCTCTCCAACATGCTTACACACTGATGGGGCCACTGGAACCAGCCCTGGCCCCAGCCTGTGTACATGCAGTGTGCTTGGGTCCCCTTACATCCACATGGCTGATCCATGCCTACACACATGAGGAACAGCCATGTTCCTTTATGCTTCTGGAAATGGATAAGCACAGCTCTAAGAAGACAGGGAGGGCTGCAGTAGCCAGGAGCAGGTAAGGGGGCTCGATTAGCTGTAGGCTCTGCTGCTTAGAACTGTCTCAGGGTCTTGGTGCATCTCAGCTGTTTACCACCTCACATCTAGGATTCACTTAGCGTCTCCAGCAGACAAGATTGTGGTGGCAGTCTAAGTTTTCAAAACCCCCAATAAAAACAGGAAGAGTGATGGAATAGCGAAGGGGAAAAGTCTCATAGCCAACATCTGATGATGCACATGAGAAAATGGGCGATTGCCACAACCCCAGACTGCGGGTAGAAGCACCATACCCAGGGCCACATGTTCTAGGGGGGCATCCTGGGTGGGACCCCAGTGGAAGTGGGACAGTGTAACACCCTTCTCCCCCAGGGTCTTAGGAATTCCCCACAAAGCCTCCTTTCTAGGAAGACAACAGCTGCTGGAGACAGACGTACAGAAGAGCAGCAGGGCGGCTGGGGAGGAAGTCCCCAGGGAGGCCATGTTACCTCTGAGCATCAAGACACATCAGGTGTCACCAAGAAGGAGCACACAGGCAAAGAAACATCAAGGAGCCAGGAGCTGGGGAAGAAGGGCCAAGTACCTCAGATAACAAGTGTTCCAGAGAAAAGGAGTGGCCAGACAGAACCAGAGCTGCAGTGCAGGGAGAAGCGAGAGTCCCTGGTGAAGAGAGTGAGGCAGACCCTTCTAGAAGCTGTACATCCCCAGGGTGGCGGGATGGTTGGAGGTAGGACCGCACTCCCCAGACAACAGCACATGGACTGTAGGCAACACACGTCTTTCCTGGTACAGTTAGGGAGCTCGAAGGATGTCGTGGGCAGCCACTGGTTCCCTGTCCCTGCCTCCATCCCCAGTTTACTCCAGAGGGAAAAAAAGACAACAGCAGCCTCAGACCTTCTCACCACTCTGCCCAGAAGACAAGGCAGGGCTGCCCAGAGGAGGAGAACGCAAGCCCAGGTCTCCTGTCCACCACACTGACCGTGAAGAACAGACGCCATCAAAGGATCAGCAACAGAGGAGATTAGGCCAGCAAGCGATACAGCCATCTGTATGAGACCTTGCCCTGGGGTGGAGGGAGGTACAGACAGAGGAGGGGGAGAGGGAAAATATCAGGTGTCTTAGTTAGGGTTTCTGTTTCTGTGAAGAGACACCATGATCACAGCAACTCTTGTAAGGAAAACAGTTGAGGTGGCGGCTTACGGTTTCAGAGGTTCAGTCCATTATCATCATGGCGGGGAGCATGGCAGCGTGCAGGCAGACATGGTGCTGGAGCTCAGAGTCCTACATCTTGATCCAAAGGCAACAGGAAGTGAACTGTCTCACTGGGTGCGGCTTGAGCATATATGAGCCCTCAAAGGCCCACCCCTGCAGTGACACACTTCCTCTAACAAGGCCACACCTCCTAATAGTGCCACTCCCTTTGGGGGCCATTTTCTTTCAGACCACCTCATCAGGCAAATGAATAAATAGGAAATAGGTTGTGATCTTATCAGACAAACAACTCAACTCAAAGCATCATTTAAGACAAAGATTAAAAAAAAAAAAAAGACAAGGGATTGCTAAAAGCCAGAATTCACAACTCTGACAGCTAGGAAACCTACTCGCCTAATTCCCAGCAAGGGTGTTCACAGAGCTGCAGGAGAAATAGAATCAAACACACTAACAGATGACTTAAAAACACCTCCTTCAGGGTGGGTCAGGTCCAGCTTCACACTAGGAAAAGGTCTGAACACTAAAGTGAGGTGGGGAGCATCGGCTTCAGAGAGGAGACACTCACGGCAGGGTCCAAACAGCCAGAGCAAGCCCGTCAAGGGCATGTGTTCCTCCCTTCACCTCCAACGACCTGTCTGCAGGAATGATTAACATGGAGGAAAGTCACACAAAGCTAGAGCCAGACACTGCAGCCGTCAATTCTCCCATCTGTGACAAGGCAAGGGGAAGGAGGGGAGATGGAAGGTGAAAGCAGGGAGCCTTAATCTGCTGGAGATGCACACTTTCGTCACAGTCCAAATGAAGCGTCGCCCTTTTATATTCTGGCAGACAAGACAACGGGTGAAATGGTGGGCAGTCGCTCTGACTTTGCACACTTGCACTATTTCTAATACCATACAAAGGGACCGTGTGCGGCGGCGGCGGCGGGCGCCACGCTGACATGCTGATGTTCTTGCAGGTGCCCATCTTCATCCCTGTCTTCGTGATTCTCATATCACTTCTTTTGGTGTTGGCCCCGATCATCACTAAGCCAGCCTGGGAGTATCTCTACTGTGTACTATTCATACTGAGTGGACTTATATTCTACTTCCTTTTTGTCCACTACAAGTTCGAATGGGCCCAGAGAATCTCCAGTAAGTATCAACAGAAGGACTGGAGGGTAAAGCCTGGACTGCAGACTCAGCAAAGGTCTCCCAGCACACCGCCCTCCCCTTCAGGACCGACTCCCCAGCACACCACCCTCCCCTTCAGGACCGACTCCCCAGCACACCACCCTCCCCTTCAGGACCGACTCCCCAGCACACCACCCTCCCCTTCAGGACCGACTCCCCAGCACACTGCCCTCCCCTTCAGGACCGACTCCCCAGCACACCACCCTCCCCTTCAGGACCGACTCCCCAGCACACCACCCTCCCCTTCAGGACCGACTTACTAGCACACCGCCCTCCCCTTCAGGACCGACTCCCCAGCACACCACCCTCCCCTTCAGGACTGACTCCCCAGCATACCACCCTCCAGATCCACCTTTGTGTCCTCTGTTCCCAACAAGTCCTCTAATGAGGAAGGGAAAGCGCCATTTCTTGTGTATTGCAAAATAGACATTAATTGATAACGATTTACCATTAAGACCACCCTTGCTGGCGTAGTTCCGAAGCATCTACATAATCTCATCAGATGGGGTCTTTGCAGAACACCACCTTCTGTTGTTTTGAGGCAGGATCTCACAATGCAGCTCTGGTCACTGCTTTCTTTTGAGAGACCTGTGGCAGACAGCTAAGAGGAACAGCCCAAAGATGCCCCAAAATGATAGCTAGGAGGAGACATGGGACAAGGGTCAGAGCCCCCACACCAAGGCCACAGGTCTCTGTGTTCTGCAGGTATGGAACAAGGGCCAGAGCCCCCACACCGAGGCCACGGGTCTCTGTGTTCTGCAGGTATGGGACAAGGGTCTGAGACCCCCACACCGAGGCCACGGGTCTCTGCTGTCCTGATCTTCAGTTGTTTAGATAAGTGGGTTTTTTGTTTTGTTTTGTTTTTTGGACACAGGTTTTTCTGTGTAACCCTAACTGTCCTGGAACTCACTCTGTAGACCAGGCTGGCCTACTCACAGAGATCCACCTGCTTCTGCCTCCAAGTGCCAGGATCAAAGGCATGGGTTACCACGCCCCGCTGGACAAGTATTTTAAAAAGCTAGTGGCATTAGCTCTCTCAATTTTAAACAGAAAGTGGGTGCTAAGCAGCATTAACAGACTGCATTATACCTGGTTTTATGTTTTGACAGGGTCTCACTACGTAGCCTAGGCTGGCACCCCAACCCTGGGTCTTCCTGCCTCAGCCTCCCTCGTGCTGGGGTTATAGGTGTGTCACTGAACTCAGCTGTGCCTTACTTTTAAAGTCTGTATCACATCCAGTGACTTTGTGCTATAAAGCAGATTCAGTCACAAGAAACTCCACTTACAAAAGTCGAGGCTCCTGAGCATCACTCGGTGGCGATGGGACCCTAGCGTGTCTCTTCCCTGTATGGTGTGTCCCTTAAAGACAGGGGTTGGGCTGTGCAGTTTAACCCTGGGTCCAGCATAGGCTGTATGCTACAGCCACTTGGTGCTGAGTGAGTGAGTAAAAACCCTCTTCCAGCTGGGCTTAGCGTGAGCCTACAATCCCAGCACTGAGGCTGAGGTGGGGGCTACACCGTGAGACCCTGCTTCAACAGAAACAAAAAAGAAAGACCTGCCTTTTAAGTAGAATGTTCCTCAAAGCTTTTCATGTGGTGGACGGACACACACACACACACACACACACACACACACACACACACACGTGGTGGACGGACACATACACACACACACACGCTCATAACGTAACACAGGGACTTGGAGGATGAGAGCCAAGTGGAGCCAAAGGTGGGGAGGGTCACCTTCAGCGTGAGTGGTGCCAGACCCTCTGCCCACACTTACTCAGCTGTGAAAGCTGGTGCCTCACTTAGCTCTCAGCAGTACAGGAATTAAGACGGAGAATTTCTTTCCTGTTGACCTGAGCTCACCAGCCCCTAACTTCTTCCGAGAGCAAAGCCCGCAGAGAGGCACGCACATCAGCGTGAAGTCGTAGTTGCTCATCCGGACAGGATAACTGGCAACCTAGAGGACCGATCTACTCACTCTACAACTGTTAGGGCAAACACCTCCAACCACAGCTCTCAGGGGGCTGAAGCAGGGGGACCGTGCCTTTGATTGGAGCCAGCCTGGGCTACACAGCAAGACTCTGTCTCAAACAAACAAAGCACAAAAACCACTGCAGTGGCTTAAGGCAATGAAAGACAAAGAAAGTGTTCTGTATTTTAAACCACATGTAGTCCTGCTCACTTCAGATTCGTTAGTGCGTAGCTGCAAACACACATAATGTAGTCACGGTTCCCTGTAGTGTGACTGTCGGGGAGGATAGGAAACAGTGAGTTCTCACGTCTCTGGCAGGAAATATCTAACTGAAAAACTGACGCAGTGCTAGGGCAGTTCTGATAATGTGAGCATCAGCTGTCCCTTACTGCAGGGTCACCTGTGACCACACTGTTCCAGCTGCACTCATGCCTCGGCTTCCGTTCCAGGGCCGGTCACCAAGCACCTGCAGATGCTGATGGAAGTTGTCCCACCAGAGAAGGACCCAGAGTAAAATGTCCATCACTTGTAGCCCAAAGCCGCAATCAATTTATTTTTGTAAGCAATTATTTGTGGTTATTTCTTCCTGGTGTTTTTCTTTTTTTCTTTTTCTCCAGTTATTAGAATCCTTTAAAATCTTTTTTTTCTTTTCTTTTTATTAAGAGATTTTCTATTCGTTTTACATATTAACCACTGATTCCCCTCTCCTCCCTCCTCCCACCCCCCATCCTTCCCCCCAACCCACTCCCCTATTCCCACCTCCTCCAAGGCAAGGTCTCCCCTGGGGAGTCAGCAGAGCCTGGTACATTCGGTTGAGGCAGGTCTAATCCCCTCCTCCCTGCACCAAGGCTGAGCAAAGTGTCTCAGCATAGGCCCTAGGTTCCAAACAGCCGGCTCATGCACCAGGTACAGGTCCTTATCCCACTGTCTGGGGGCCTCCTAAACAGTTCAAGCTAAACAACTGTCTCACGTATCCAGAGGGCCTAGTCCAGTTCCATGGGGGCTCCTCAGCTATTGGATCACAGTTCATGTGTTTCCATTAGTTTGGCTAGTTGTCTCTGTACTTCCTGGTGTTTTTCTTAATGAAAACATGTATTCAGATATTTATTTAATATTATTATTTTTAGCTATCCTTAATTTTGTTGAGTTAAGGGTCTTAAATAGAGGTAAGAGATGTTTTTAGAGGTTATCAGGAATGCTAGATGTGGTGATATACGCTCAGGAGGCAAATGCAGGTAGAGCTCTCTGATTTTGAGGCCAGCCTGGTCTACATAGTGAGTTCCAGGCCAGCCAGGACCCTGTCTCAAAAATAAAAAACAAAGCCCCAGAAGATATCAGGATGTGTTAGCTAAGAGAGGGCTGGTAGCTAGGGAAGGGCTGCATAACCACATTGCATACCACTCATTCCAGGAGTGGATTTAGTAAGGTCACACCACACTTAACTGAAGGAAGGGCAGAGCTGCGGAGGTAGCTCAGAAGGTAGCACTGGCCTAGCACACGAAGGCTGCGTGTGTGCTCAGCAGACAATGGTAACCACAGGCAGTCCCCGCACTCCCTCAAGCCACACTCATCTAAAGCGGCAGCTAGTTTTGCTCAGCTGGAGCCAGGCCACTGGCAGGGTTTGAAATGTATCCTGCTCCTCCTCACCACACGGTGCTGCCGCTCCCGTGCTTCACCCTGGGTTGTGCCCGCTGCTCTGTGCCCGCTGCTCTGTGCCCGCTGGAACTGTCTGTGTCAGTGTCACCGCGTCCCAACTTACTGCCTCCACTGGCATTTTACTTTCTAGGAAGTATGAATAAAATGTTACTGTGCATTTGACACAGAGCAAAATACTGTGAACAACATTTCCGTAAGAACACTGGAGCTTTATTGATCCACCACAAAGATGCCCATCTCTTACAGGAGCGATTCTAGAGCACAGACTCAAGTATGCCCACCTCACATTTCAGAAGTGTACCCCAGTTAGTACATTTTAATATAAAACAGAAAAGCAAGAGCTGACTGTTTGTACAGCCAGCCTCTACGTGCTACACAATGTTGCTCAGAGATTTAACGTTGGAAAATGTGACCATCTGAAAAAAAGAAATGATTTAAACAGAGCTCTGTCCCACCATTTCCCTGGATCTTCTGAGACAGCCTGCCACATGCACTCTGTGTGCCCAGTGCCACCGTGGCCCTCCACCAGCTGGGTGGCCTGCATCTGCACAGATGGACACTGACACCCCACAGTTGAATTGTTCCAGCAAGACACCACGCTTTCTGCTGTCTCCAGAGCCACTCTGCTCCTTGTCAATCAACCTAGTCACAGCAGCAGAAAGGATGTGTTCCTGGCAGCTGCCCAGGCTGGACAGCCTCTGACTGCTCGACAGCCAGGTCCCCACCCTAGAACACCCTGGACTCTTGCGCTGCATGTCCATTTCTGTTCAGCGTCCCCACTCTTCTGTTAACTGACATCCTCATTCACTCTCACTTCCGTCGGTACTTTCTGAAGAGGTGCCGCTGTTCTCAACCAACGCTGCCACTTTGCAGGACAGGGTTTTAGAATTTACAACTGGAAGATTTGGTATTAGTAGAAATGGTTTAGTATAGGTTAACTACCCACCCCCATTTTATTTTGGTCAGTGCAGCAAATGTCCCATAGGTCTAGCTCTGTTTTCCTCACATATGATTAAGCAAACAATGACAGGTAAAATAGATATGTCTGCTCTTAAACAAGCAGTTCTCCTAGGAAGGCTACCATAAAGGAGTTTTTCAGGTGGGTTTAGGAACTGAGGGTGTAGCTAATAGTACAGTGCTTTCCTACCATACCTGGGTTCCATCCCCCGCACTCAAATTAGTCAAAGAAGTATATTTACTACTAAGGGTCATTGTGTACCCATACCAGAACATTTAGCACCAAGATCAACTCCAAGTTTTAGGGCTTTCATTAACAGCCTATTTCTACAAAGGAGAGTCCTAAGAACAGCTGGTCTGTCCACCCACTCTCCCTGCCCCAGCCCCCAGCCCCAGGAGCAGGCCTGCCCATCTCACCCTTGGAGAACGGGCTGTCCTCTTCACATTCCTCCCAGTGGTCAAAGTCAAAGGCCACGTTAGGATTCTGGGCAACACAACAGTGGACACAGGTAAGGAAGGGCCAGGTGCCCCTGTTCAGGAGCAGCCAGCCACAGGCACAGCAACTCACCCTCTGCTTGAGTAGGCCGCGCCAGCGTGCCCGTTTCTCTTTGGCAAGCGTGATTAGAGGTTCATCATCTTTAATTATGCACCTGCAGTCATCTTTCCTTATGTCCCCTTGCAGTTCCATATCAGCCAAGTAAAACTTGTCTCCTACCCAGGCACTGGGTTTACAAGAAGAAATAAAGTTGGCCATCTAAAATGCTGTATGCAATTTCAATTTTACTTTATCAGTCAGACACAAACCTACCTGAAAACGACTCTATCTGTAAAGAATTTACACTTATAGTCTTTGACATTCCTTACTTTTATCTTTAAGATGACCACATCATCTTTCTGGAACCACTTTATCTGTGGGTGAAAGCTACAAGGAGAGAAAGGATTGCACTCGTCAGCTCACAGTGGCTCCGGGGGAGGCGCCCGGGGGCAGGAGCACATACCTTCTCACATGCGGCTGCGCAGTTCTGCTAATGGATTCACTGCCAGTGTCCTCAGATACAACTTCTGTACAAAATCAACGTTAAAATTTCCACAAGTTATTTATATTGCAACATACATATTTTTGTACCCAAGCAACTTTTACATGAAGAATTTATGTTAAGAGTATACATTTCAGCTGGATGTGGTGACCCATGCCTTTAATCTCAGCACTCAGAGGCAGGAGCAGGCCAATTTTTGTGAGTTGAAGGCCAGCCTGGTCTGCATAGTGAGATCCAGGACATCCAGAGATATATGGAGACCCTGTCTCAAAAACAAACAAAAAGTGTAAATTTCATAGAAACTCAGGGATATAGTAGCAAACAATCAGAAGAAACTAAAATGCACGCCACTAGGAAACTGACACACTATTGGAACGATAACCAACTTTCAACAGTAAAATGAAGGAAAGCTGATCTACTGAAGAGGACTGTGTCACAGCCGCTGTGTGCCAGACAGACACCCAGGCTGTTTGTCCTCCCTTAACCTGCAGCCTTCCAGAACAGCTCAACGTTCAGACGCAACTACTGCTGAGCACACATTTTCTAAGACAATGGAATTCTTCTCTACCTAAAATATTTAAAATTACCACTCCAAACTTAAAATAAGGCTCTTGGTTTGATTCACAGCAATGCCAAAAAAAAAAAAAAAAAAAAAAAAAAAAAAAAAAAGTGTGAAGCGGCTTTAGTGTCCCAATCAACCTGGTATATTCAGATTACAGAATATATATAACCTAACAATGAAAACAAAAAACACCAGCCACAATGCTAGAGGCTGGAGGAGGCCACGTGCTTCGAACTCGTGACACCGAGGACAGAAGTAACAAGAGCTGGGTCACAAGGAGGGTTCCGGAAACATTCAACCGGTATGACTCAAGTGTGGACAGGGGCACGGGCACAGGGACAAAGCCGCAGCGCTGCTCACTCCACTCTAGACACTAGAGCATCACTGAAGGATCGCCGCCGCCACCGCCAGCCAGCACTCTACTCCATGTCTCACAGGGAGAGCTGAAAAGAGCAGGGGAGACCCAGGACCCCAATACAAGGTGTCAGCACAAGGGAGACTGATTGGCCCCAGAGGGACAGAGGGCAGGGACTAAGAGACAGACAGGAGACAGAGGACGAGGGAGGAGGGGAAGGGACAAGAACAGGGGGAAGGGTATTTGCCCCCGAGGGACAAAGGACTGCCTCTGGATAGAGGAGACAGACCCACAGGCAATGGAGAGTTTATAAAGGGAAAGAGGAAACCCCGTTAGGATGAGTGGGTTTGTTTAGATTGGGCATGTGAATTAGGGTAGCCCAACGGGGACTTTTAATCGCTGGACTTCAACACTTTGATTGCTGGACCTTGGTAGTCAGCTTCAGGAGGAGGAAGTGGCCACATGAGGGAAGGAACCTTGGTGGCTGGCTTTAGGAGTGTAATTGAACAGTTTAGCAAGGCAAAGGAATGGGGGAGGAAGGCCTGCCAGAGCCATGTCTGCCATGCTCAGGCTGCCTCGAGCCATCCGGAAAGGAAAGTCTCAATACAGGGAATCTCGAACTGGAGTAAAGCATCTTGGAAAGGCAGTACTAACCAGGCTTCAGGTTGTCTGAGTCCCCCTTGGAAGCAGCTCTTCCTTCTGTCCCTCCATCTTGCCGAGTGCCCGGCAGACACATGCTGTCTTCCACTGTGGTGGGCGTTCTGAACAGAAGGGCAGAAGAGGGCACACGCAGACATTAAAGCACCTGCCTGTCATCCTGGGGTCGGACCCGATGGAGCCTCTGTGACTTTCGGACAAGGACAGTGCAGTGAGCTCTGCTCCCCATGTGCCTCTGCTCCACTGACAGTGCAGTGAGCTCTGCTCACCGTGTGCCTCTGCTCCACTGACAGTGCAGTGAGCTCTGCTCCCCGTGTGCCTCTGCTCCACTCACAGTGCAGTGAGCTCTGCTCACCGTGTGCCTCTGCTCCACCCAAGCACAGGGTGGTCATCAGAAAGGTACTCTCTCCTTCAAGCTCACTGAAGCTCTGGGAAGAAAGGCATATGCAGTTCCCTCCTCAAACGGGAGTTGAGCCCAAGTGCAAAGATAGTTTATCTTCCTTCCCACCTGTCTCCTAGAATGTCTTCCTAGAGTCTATGGTACCAGTTTGGACCAACTTGTAGAAATACTGTTTTCATACAAAAGTAATTATCACTGGGTAGGTGATTCTCCAGCTCTGAGGTTGAATGGGGTAGTGGAGAGGTAAGACTAAGATGTGGCTTCAACAAAATTCCATTTACATCTTTTTTATGCACACACAAACCTGCTACATCTAACACAACATCCTCTGATTTTGCCTACTAGCTAACTAGAGATTACTTCATTCAGGTGACTGCCCCTGCCTCTCCCCACCTCTCTATATATCTACATATCTACCTATATCTATAGATCTATAGTCCAAGAGTGTTGGTGCATGACTTTAATCCCAATTTTTGTGAGTCAAGCAGATCTCTGAGTTCAAGGCCAGCCTGGTCTACATAGTGAGTTCTAGGACAGCCACGGCTCTGTAAAGACTTTGTCTAAAAAAATTAAAAATTTGGGGCTGGAGAGATGGCTCAGAGGTTAAGAGCACTGACTGCTCTTCCAGAGGTCCTGAGTTCAATTCCCAGCATCCACATGGTGGCTCACAACCATCTGTAATGAGGTCTGGTGCCCTCTTCTGGCCTGCAGGGACACATACAGGCAGAATACTGTATACATAATAAATAAATCAATCTTAAAAAAAAATAAAAATTAAAAATATGTATCACCATTCTTTTGCATTTTTAAGCAGATAATCAGTTAGGGTTTCTATTGTTGTGATAAAATATTATGACCCAAAGCAACTTGAAAAGGGTTTATTTCAGCTTACAGTTCCATATCACAGTCCATCATTGAAGGAGGGCAGGGAAGGAACTCAAACAGGGCAGGAACCTGGAGGCAGGGGCTGATGCAGAAGCCATGAAGGAGTGCTGCTTACGGCTTGCTCCTCATGGGTTGTTCAGCATGTTTTCTTATAGAACCCAGGACCACCTGCCCAAGGGTGGCACCACCCATAAAGAGCTGGCTCCTCCCCCAGTAAGCATTAATTTAAAAAACACCCTAAAGGCTTGCCTACAGCCCCATTTTTTAGAAGCATTTTCTTAATCCAGGTTCCCTCTTCCCAAATATGTCTAGGTCTTTGTCAAGTTGACAAAAATAACCAGCACCACAGTCATGTAGTTCAGACGTAAGGAGGTCAGTACAAGGCAGACACCTCCTTACAACCCTGCCCCCAGTTCCCTTGCTTATAGATGACAATGTAATTCACTCTGTGCAGGCTTTCAGAGAGAATTCAAGTTGACACTCACACGACACAGATACAACTTCTCTACAGAAGCCAGGGCTTACTCTCCAGAGGCTTCTGATCAACTGTGAACTGAGGCATAGGGCCTCATCACTGCCACCGCCTAAGCACTGAACTTCCATACTGGATACAAGCATGGCCCTGACCCCCAGGCTACCCCTTCCTCCCACAGGCCTTATGTTCACCCTCAGTGCCAGCAGACCAAGGGGCTTTCTCCCAGCTGCTTCCTTGGTACAGCTGTCCTTCCAATGACCTTAAAACTTACCATGCCCTAGAGAAAGCTCTGGGCTTTTTCTCCAATGAGCTGCCCCCCACCAAAACATCTTTTCTTATCCATAACGCCAACACCCTCTGTCACTGCATCTCAGAATCCCAGTCCCTGTATCTGTCAACCCCTCAGTCCTGTGACCTCTCCATCAGGCAGTGCCCAGAACTTCCTCTTATCCCACCTGCCAACCCATGTCACTGAACATCGTATCTCTTCCTCCCCACACACCGCCTTCAGTTGTTTCGAACGCCTGTCATACCCAGTCTAACCACACAGCCAGAGGTGCTAAACTCGCCCACTCACACTCTGCCACCTACTATGACTCTAAGGCTCCAAGCCTGGCTGGCTCTTGAATGCTTCTCAAAGGCTGTCTCTCCGTAGCCCTAGAGGTTCTCTGCCACCACCGCCACACTCTGTCAGAGTCTTCCTGAACTTGATTTGCTAAGTGCTATGTAACAGGTGTTTCTTTCCAGACCACTTCATCCTATTCCTCAAAGGCTCTGCATCTGTCTAGGCCCTGACCTTGGCTCTGACCAAAACCAAATTAAGACTGTTCTCTGTTCAATTCTAAAGCCAGTGTGAAAGGGACTTTCACAGCCTCTGTCCAGAGTTAGGATTCAATCTCAAAAGTAGGGCAGGCAGAGATCAACCACCAGCAGAATGGAGCCATGAGGCCCAGGCACAGGGAGGACAGCTACAGCTCTGCCCCAGGACATTTGCCTTCATCAACCACGAGCCTGTGGAGCCTAGCAGTTGGGCACCATTATGGTGAGTATTGATGGGGAAATGGGAGAAAGAGAGCAGGGTGCAGAAAGGTTCATGTGCTGGGGAGAGGCAGATCTGACGGGTGGAGGGCAGTGAGGAGCCAGCTGATGTGGGTGGACTGCTTGCCACCCGGGCCCATGGTGATATTTGGGCCTGGGCTGCTGCCAAGGGCCATGTCTGGATCCATGGCCCTGATGCAGCTGTAATGGTCTATATTGATATCACTCCTGTTAGCACTGAGGGCCCTTTGGACACCCAGAAGGTGGGCTACCACCTGTGACCATGTTGGTGACTGAGGGATATGCCCCTACAGGGGCCATGCCTTTCTAAGAAAGCTGCACTGTCACCTGGGTCCATGATGACATCTGGCCTGGTCTGTTGCCCAGGGCTATGTATGGATCTGTGGCCCTGCTGCAGCTGGGCTCTGTGTTGATGTCAGTGGCTCTTGTTACCACGGAGGGCTGTGCAGAGAGGCCTGTAGTCTGGGCCAATACCTGAGGCCATGTTGATGTTTGAGGGTCATGCTGCCACCTGGGGCCACTGTGATGTCCAGACCTGAACTGTGGCCAAGGGTCATGTCTGGGTCTATGACCCTATTGCAGCCAGGGTCTGCGTTGATCCCTGTGGCTCCTGTTACCATTCAAGGCCAAGCACATGTCCAAGGGCTGGGTTGCCACCTGGGGACATGTTGGCGCTCGAGTGGCACACTGCCACTGGGGCCATGCTAATCCGAGTGACATGAGATGCCAGCTAAGGCCAAGATATCTGGGCCTGGGATGTTGCCAGGGACCATGTCTGGGTCTGTGGTCCCACAGCAGCTTGGGTCTGTGTTGATGTCCCTGACCCATGTTGCCACCAAAGGCCACATAGATGCCCAGGATCTGAGCTGCCACCTGTTGGCAAGGTTGGTATCCGAGGGCTGTGTCACTGCTGGGTGGGGGTAAGGGGACACACTGACCTGAGTGACATGTGCTGCCAACTGGAGCCATGGCATTGTATGGGCTGAGCTGCAGCCTGGGTCATTTCTGGGTCTGTGGCCAGGCCACAGCCAGGGTCTGAACTGATGTCTGAGGCTCCTGTTGCCACTGAGGACCATGCAGATACCTGGGACCTGGGTCACCACTTGACCATGTTGGTATTAGAGGGCCAGACAACTGCTAGGTCCATGCTGATCTGAGTGACCTGCAATGCCAACCAGGGTCATGGTGACATCCTGGCATGGGTGCTAACAAGGACCATGTTTGGGTCCATGGTCCAACCGCAGTTAGGGTCTGTGTTGATATCCATGGCCCGTGTTGCCACCAAGGGCCACACCAACAACAGGGATCTGGGCTGCCACCTAGGGCCATGTCTGGGTCTGTGACTCTGCCACAGCCGCAGTCTGTGTTGATGTCCATGGCTCCCACCCCAACACCCACCTCATCTGTGAACTGCTGGAGCATGTGAAGGGGCCAGACCTGCAGATCCAAAGCTCCAGGAGCTCCATGACACAAGACAACAACAGGATATCCAAGAGGAGTCCCAGTGAGGGCCCAGTATCCATAGTGCAGCAGAAGCCAGCGGCCTCGAACCAGACCAATGACTCATTGCGATGAACACTCACAAGTAAAGATGTATGGACTAAAGGGTAAACTGTGTGGCTCACTAGGCCACACTACAGCTTCCACGCCGAGGCTTTTTTCCTTTTTCTTTTGTATGTTAGTATTTTTTGCTTTTATTTTAAATTTTATTTTGGTGGGGGAGGTACAAGGACAGAGGGAGGATAATGAAGGGATGGGGAGATGAATAGGATTGGGGTACATGATGTAAAATCCACAAAGAATCAATTAAAAATGTCTAAAATAAAATCTCAACAGTAATGGCATGTTCATTATTAAAGAATGCCTTATAATAGGATTTTCCTTCCCTTGAAGTATGTAGAAAACAATTTGTATCCTAATTACACAAGTATCCAATTTATTCCAACAAAAACTAAAAACATTTCACGTTACAAACTATCTTTGCCAGACTCTTTGGCCACTTTCTCCCTTTCTGGCTGTAATTTTAGAACCTTCCAAGGTCACAGAGGATTATAACAGTAAACCCAGAGGCCAGCTGGGTCCTCCTGTTGTGGCCAGGGCTCCAGTAGTACAGCAAATCATTCTAGGAATTGACAAATGAGATTACAGGAAGCTAATTTCTGTACAGCAAAGGACAAATCACCAGAGTGAAGAGAAAGGGTACAGAAATGGAGAGAAGGCACCAGACAGGATGTGTGAAGTAGTGTAAAAATTAAACACAAAACAACAAAATTATCAGTCAATAATGGTTTGATGAACTGAACAGACAAATCCTGAAAAGAAGAATACAAATGGTCAATAAATACTTGGAAAAAGCGTTCATCCTTAGTGGTCAGAGAAATGCAAATGAAAACTGCTTGAGATTCCATTTCACTATCGTTAAGAAAACAATGGCTACAGATTCCGGTGAGGACGTGGTTCCTACGGGCAGGCATCTGAAATGTGCGGTCACTATGGCAATCAGTTCAGAGGTACTCAGTACTGAACTTGGGTTCTCTGCAAGAGCAGTAGGCACTCTTTCTTAACCACTGAGCCCTCTCTCCAGCCAGATCCCTCCCCATGGTTCTGACTTGCTCAGTCCTGCTGGCAGCTAAGCTGGGCCCAAGCCCCTTTCATCTCCTAACTTCTCACTGTTACGGAGACTCAAGCCTTTGGTTCTACCTCTGGTAGGTGTCTACCTTGTTCTCTGATAAGCTTTTGGTACAACTGCACTCTCCTCTCCTTCCTTTCTTTGAGATACAACTTTATTCTGGAGCCCAGACTGGCTTCAAATGTACAGCAATCCTCTGCTTCAGTTCTCTATGTCCTGGGATTACAGACAAGAACTAGCGTGCCCATCTCGGTACAGACCCTCTGGAGTTCACACAGGCTGTGTCTATCTTCCGCTCTGAGGTTGCTAGTACACTGTCTGTATTAGTTCTTTTTCTCGTGTATCTGACAGATCCCTGATAAAATCAATGGAAGGAAGGGCTCATATTCTGCCTCCGATTGAGGGTTCAGTCCATTGTGGGTAGGTTATGGGTGTAGGAGCAGGTCACATGGCATCCACAGTCAGGAAGCACAGAGACACTGACACTGGTGCCCAGGTCTCCCTCCTACGGGATGGTGCTCTCACATTTCAGCACACCCTTCCACCTCAACTAACCCAATACATGCCCAGAGGTTTGTCCCCTAGGTGATTCGTCAAGTTGACAGTCAATAATAATCACACCTTCTCAGAGTGACTTCACTACATATGGTTACTTTAAATTTGTTCTACCTATTGGAAAACATTTACATTTATTATATTTTGTATGTCTTGGGAGGCATTGCATCCCATAGCACACATATGGAGGTCAGAGGACAACTTTCAAGAGTTGATTTTCTTGTTCCAACATGTGAGTTCTGTCAATCAAATTAACGTTATCAGGCTTGGCAGCAAGTGCCCCTCCCCCTTGAGCCATCTTGCAAGTACACATAGATGCACTTAAGCTGGCATAGCTAGCATGGGAAGGGGTTGGCAGTTCACATCTGTGTGATACTGCAACACTATCTGCAATAGCCAAGCCATGGAATCAGCCTAGCTGCCCACCTTGGATAGAAAATGTGGAGAAGACACACATGGAGTTTTACTCATCTGTAAAACTTGAAATCATGTCATCTGTGGGAAAAAAAATAGAATTGAAAATCACTGTATTACATGAAAGAAGCCAGATTCAGACAAATACTGCATCTTTTCTTTCATATGCAGAATCTGGATTTTTTAAAACAAGATTCAGCCGGGCAGTGGTGGCGCACGCCTTTAATCCCAGCACTTGGGAGGCAGAGGCCAGCGGATCTCTGCGAGTTCGAGGCCAGCCTGGGCTACCAAGTGAGTTCCAGGAAAGGCGCAAAGCTACACAGAGAAACCCTATCTCGAAAAACCAAAAAAATAAATAAATAAATAAATAAATAAATAAAAAGATTCAAAGTAGCAAAGGGACTATCTGGGGGAAGGAGGAGGATGAGAGGCAAGATGGAGAAGGAACAGAAGGGTGATGGCAGCAATATGATCAAAGAACATTATGTGCATGTGTGCAAATGTCATGAAACCCACTCTTTCCTGCAATGCACACTAGTAAAGATGACAAACTGGTGGGCAGTAGCAGTGAGCACAGCTCAGTTCTGCCCTCAGAAACCATCCTGAAACACAGCAGCAGATGCCTGGGCAGGGGAGGGTGCACTGCATCCTGACTGGACACCTCCCTAGCCAGCAGCACACCAGGTCAGCATCATGACATACTCAAAGGGACATACTTAGCCCTACAGATCTACACACAGTACAGATGAACTGTATGCTCAGTGTGAGACACTGTAGCCAGACATGGAGCAGACAAAGCACGTGTCCATTCAAACGAAGTACAAAGCCAAGGAGCCCCATCTGTTTTCCCCCTAGAGTCCCAAGGGTACTAGCAAACTGCACACTGTGCTATCTGCAAATAAAACGTCAACAAAAGTCCTTTCTGTAAAAGAAACAAAAACAATACGCCATCCAGCAACACTAGAGGGGTAAGTTGGGGAACCTGAAAGCTCCTCAAGCTGAGTGCTAGAACATGGGAGATTCCTCTAACTTAACACAGCTTTTCCAAAGGGAGACAGAAATGCACTTACGAGGTCTGGCCCAGAAGGTCCTCGAAACCTGGCAGTCTGGCTTCTTTGTATAGTCTTTTCAGTTGTTCTACGTGTTCTGAATTATCAATACCCATTCCCATGGATAAAATTTCAGCTCGAACATTATAATCAATGACAGAAGTTTTTAGATTTGAAAGTTTTGTAACATGCACCTTCAACCAAAGGGGGGAAAACATTTGTAAGAGTCACATCTGAACCCTGACTGGATCACAAGCACTCTCAAGTCTTCCTACTAGTCAGATGCACTTGGACACATGTCTCAGCATGCAGGGGCTTCCTGCTGCGGCAGCCAGTTATTTTATCACTGAGGTGACGACAGCATCCTCTAAGTCCCGCCCGCACTGTGGCAATAATGTGAGTAATGGGCAGAAACCTGGTATGATACCCTAGTACACAGCAATCTAGGATGCTGCAGCCAGATGCGAACGCGTACGTTCTTCTTTCCTACTCTCCTTTGGCCTCTTAGACAAGGCTCAGAGTCCTCATGTGTCTTGAAAGGACTCCTCATGCCAAGGCTCCAAGTACCGTGGTCTACACTGTTCTACCTATTTGTCTTTTCTGCAGCCAAAGCATTTCAGTTCATGCAATTTAAGAAAGCTGTGAAATCTGCAACAGTGGGGTTCCTGTGTGGAGAAGTGTGGACACAGGTCAGGTGCCCCTTTCTGTGGAAGGGTAAGGATGAACCCCGGGCACACACTCCAGTTGAGGGATGCACAGAAGAGTCACCTTCACTCAGAGTGACAGGGAGTTGCTCTGGGAAGGGAAGACAAGCTCCCTGCAATGTGTCGGGAGATACTGCCATACACTTTGCAGCTGTGGAAACATGTTTTCCAAGAGAGTTTTCTTTTTTACTTCATATTCTGATGGTATTAAAAAACAAAAACAACAAACTCTGCCTAATAAAACCTCCTTTTATTCTAATAAAGAAAATTATAATCCTAACTATGATAATACTACTTAAAATTCCTAAATATCTCTACTTACCTGCTCTGGTAATTGATGTTTTTCTTTCCTAAAAATGACTTTTTCCTTATTCATAAATCTTATACACAAATTCCCCACTTTAACGTGTTAAAGCTTTTCCATCCTTGTAAATTTTACTTTCAACAAGATGGAAACTGAATTCCTTTAAATATTATAAATAATAACAAATAAGGCTTGTCTAATGCAGCAAGACTGTGAAGAATTCTTAAGGTGCAAGGAAAAGGGACAATGTCAGCGAGACATACAGGCCTGAGCCATATGTCACTGAGTCACATTTCCTCTCCATGTTGACTCCAGAGTAGGAAGCCTCATCCGCTTTCTTCCCACACGGAACTCAAGGGTTCAGTCCAGCCTTAGGATGCATGGTGAAGAAATGCGGCAGGAACTGTGAACACAGCTCTGAGTGCCTAGGACTGACTGGGTTCCTCATTAGTAATTACTGAGCAGGCCCCAGGGCTTTAGGAACTAGGAAAGGCAGGCACTGTGGCAACAGACACTGACCTGTGAGTTCTCAAACAGGTTGGGCAAGGGGCTCAGAATCCCCTGTAATGATCTGTGATTTATATTTCAAAGGGTAAAATGAAACACCATTGTAAATACTGGAAAATGCCACATGCAGTAAGGAAATACTCATAACCATCAATTATGTTACAGATGTGCCCACTTGCTCTGTCACCATGTAAAATATCCCACCAGACAAAAACAAAATCCAAACCAAACTCATGACCCAAATAACATTCAAAACATCTCCTCTAACAAGAACCCCAAATAAACCTTCATTTCTAGGAACAGACTAGGATCCTTTACATCATTTCTGGGGGCCATCCAAGCAGATTTCTTTTGAAGAAAACTGAACACTTACCATTGGATCAATCCAAAGGGTATTTCCCAAAGCTAGTACCACTTTGGCATCATGCAATTTCCCAACAATCTTATGATGAATGTATCTAGTAACCTGAAAAAAAAGGCACTTCTGTTATTCAACTGCGGCTTCGGGCAAGCATCTCATCCTACATATGCTGTAGAGCACACAGTACACGCTACACATCGCATCTGCTTCTCAACAGCTCTGAGGCTAGGTAGGCATCAGCCCCAGTTCTTGTCAGAGGTGCAGCAGAGTTTAACAGCAGCAGACGTGCAAAGGTGCAGGGACTTGCCCGTGTGAGAACTCAGGTGAGTTCAGAGAACAGGTGGGGGTCCATGCCTTTGGACCTGTAATGATGTCTCTCACTATGGCTGGTGGACCCATCTCCTCTATCAATCTCAGAAAAGCATCAGCATCTGGAAGTTTCCTTCCTTGCCAGCTCAGTAAGTGAAGTACAGGCTCTACTGCTTCTCCAGAAGGCCTTGTGACCACAGAACTCTGCAACCCTGACACACAACTAAGGGCCCTGCTCTCTCACAGGTGTAGTACTCCCACTTTCCTCTCTGGGAGGGCCACAGCAGACAAGACCTGTCTGAGTTATCACTCACACCTATTTGAATCCCTTGTAAAGCAGGACAGGAGAGAGTTGGCCCTGGTCATGAGATTGTGCCCTTGGGACAGTGAGTGAATTGGGAACAACACATAGGAGAGCTTGTCCCATGTGCTGGTAGTTTTGTTTTTTTTTCCCTCAAGACAGGGTTTCTCTGTGTAGCCCTGGATGTCCCAAAAATCGCTTTGTAGACCAGGCTGGCCTCAAACTCACAGAGATCTGCCTGCCTCTGCCTCCTAGGTGCTGGGATTAAAGGAGTGTACCACTACCACCCTGGAGTGCTGGCTAATTTTATATCAATTTGACATAAGCTAGAGTCATCTGAACGGAGGGAACCTCAATTGAGAAAATGCCTCCACAAGATCTGCCTGTAAGGCATTTTGTAATTAGTGATTAATGGGGGAGGACCCAGCCCATGGTGGTTGGTGCCATCCCTGGTCTGGTGGTCCTGGGTTCCATAAGAAAACAGGCTGAGCAAGCCATGATAAGCAAACCAGTAAGCAGCACTCCTCCATGGCCTCTGCATCAGCTCCTGCCTCCAGGTTCCTGCCCTGATTCTATCAGTGATGGACTACTATGTGGAAGTGTAAGCCAAATAAACCCTTTCCTCCAGAACTTGCTTTTGGTCATGGTTTCATCACAGCAACAGAAAGCCTAATCAGGACCTCCCATTTCTACAGAAGGATATCCTTCAGTGAGATTCTTAGCCAAGCCATCTTACAGACCAAAAAGGTTTTCTAAAGGATAAGGACTACGGCTTTCCTGCTGATGGGTGCAGAACTCAGCATGGCCCCCGATACAAAGGACAGACACACAATGGACACTCAGGAAATTCTTATTAGAACAAAGGAGGGAAATTTCCAGCTGAAAAAGCCTATTCTTCATTAAACTTGCAACATCAAGGTTGTATCTTTATCCCTGATATTGACTTACTTCCTAGGTAGTATTTAATCTTGTTTAAAACCCAGCCAGTTTTTAATTTGCTCATTATAATGGCCTATCTCATCTCCAATTAAGCAGCTTCCACAACTTAACCTTCTAAAATCAGGTACATTATCAAGAACTCATTGCTCTGGCAAGAATGGGACTGCTTCTCAGGCCCCTCCACCCACCTCAGACTGCCATGTGAGTCTGAGTGGGATGGCCTTCTGTGTTACACTGCATGGAATACGCATTTTTCTGCTGTTAACACCCTATCCGACTGATGACATTTTAGTGACCCCACAGGGTCCAGAGGAAATAGCTCTCCCTTTGTGACCTGTTCTGGCATCTGTCACTCTATTTTTAATCCGTCCTCCCAATCCTGACAGAATTGCTTGGCCTTCCAGGGAACATCCATAACCTGTGACTCTATTTTAATAGGTATTCACACACTGTTTTCTTTTTCGAGCTGAAGGCCCCCCCCCCTTTTTTTTTTTTTTTTGCCATGATCCATATGTTATACATTCTAAGACAGAGCACCAATGACAATGTTAATCCTGCCAGGCAAGAATAAGACCACTACCACAGTTTTGAGCCAAATTTGAAGCAAGCTTTAATTAAATACTGGCCAGGAAGACAGACTCTGAAGTCCACTCCTGAGTTCCCAGGAATGGCAATGAGTCACATTTTACAGAGGCTAAAAAAGGCAAACCTATAAGGCCACCGTATTTCCAATCAGGTCCAGTCAAGGGCAAGCATACATCCTCACACATTTCCTACCTGTGTACCCCCACTGAGATCCAATCGGGGCACGCATACATCCTGATGTATTTCCGGCCTGTGTACCTCCCACCTACATTCAATCAGCAGCAAGCATACATCCTTACATATTTCTGACGTATTTCCTGCCTACCTTCTGCCTATATATGATCAAGCACATCCAGTACAGTTGGGTCAAACAAACTTGTTTAGCGGAGTGAAAACATGTGGTTTGGTATCGCCCATAAACAGTAGCCACCAGCATTTCAGGAATATCTGTCTTTGGCAAAGAGCTTACAGGTTAGAGGCATTTTTGTTTCATGGGTCTCTTGGGCACAGTAATTAAAATACAAATCATAACTTTGGCTTTCACACTACAATGCCAGGGGAGCTTGGTACCTCTAGCATGGGTGCCACTTAAGGTGGCACATAGTACTGTCTTGCAACAGAAGAGACCTCAGCAAATCTTGCTTTTAGTGACCTAAAACTACACAGCAAAGGTTGGAATTTAAGACTAATAAACACCAGGAGCTAGAGTCTCAACTATTTAGTAGGCTGACCCAAAAAGACTGTTTGAATCTAGTTCAAGACCACCCTGGGCAACATAGTGAAACCCCATGTTAAAAAAAAAAATCCCTCCACATATACACACTTAAAATAAGTACCATTCTTGTATGTTCTGGGTTAAATGTATTGCCTAAGTCAATAAAACATAAAAGGTAAAGTAACCCACCTTTGGGTTCCATTCAATTTCACTGTCAGCTGGTTTCACCCTACAAACAATGAACTCCACAGCCTGAGGGGGCAGAGTGTGGAACTTCTCTGGGAGCAGCAGCAGCTGGTCTCTTGAGATGAGCTTGGTCCCGCCTTCATCTATGAATTTCACCAGGACACTCCCCAATCCCCAGGTGTCTTCCTTCTGGCTCACTTCCAACACCTGCACCCTAAAGAACAGCAGAGACATCAGGGAACCCCAAAGGAAGCCAGCTTATTCTGCACACCGCAGCCCCACCCTACAGCAGCAGTCCTTCCTGACACTGTCTGAAGCACACAGCACCATGGACAGGCAGCACTTCTCGACAGAACCAACCCTGGACCTAATCCATGAACTAAGCTTAACACAGCAAAGGAAAGACACTGTTTGCTGAGATGAGGCCCACACCAACAGTGGACTCAGAAAGGTAAGTGCAAACAAGCATGTGGGCTGGGTGGCCAGGCTGGACCACAAATTGTGCCACCCACTGAGCTGGCCTTCGACAGCTTCCTCAACAAGGGCCAGCTCCATCTGCTTTTCTGTAAAGTGACAATGCCTCTCTTACAGGAATCTGAGAGACATTCACTGTTACAGAGGAGTGTGTGTGCTACACACAGCGGTGAATTAATATTTGGAAGAACATGGCCACTGTACTCTGTGCTCAGGAGCTAGTAACGCCTATGCACATCTGTACCAAGTGCTTTGAGCGTAGTGTGCAAGCACCACCTTTCCGGGAGGTGGCCAGGCTCAGGGTACACACACTCATACAACAGACAGTAGTGAGAATAAGTATTCAATAATGACTAAATTATTCATGTCTCACAACTGTAGAGAGGAGATTACCGATAATTTACCTCTGGAAAATTGTTTTTTCTTCTAGTCCGTACAACCCAAAACTCTCCACCTTTTCAGCAGCTGTTTTATTACTGGGATCCTTAAAATATTCATTCATTTCAGCATTGAGAGTTGCATAAAGATCCAAGTGTTTATCAATTATACGACCAAAGTAATTGGTTGCATTTGAAATGTAAAAAGGTATTATCTGAAATAAATACAGCAGTCATATGTAGAACACAGCTGAAACAAAACCTGCACAAGTGATGTCTGCAGAAATCAGCAAACATACTAAGAACGCAAGGTTTGCACAAAAGCACAGAATGAGAATCCAGGATGCAGGTCAAATACTGACCCAAAGCGGAATAAACAATAACCTCACTCGCATTTTAAACTTAACCAAGGATAATTTAGAGAAAATCCCATCACTCAAAAACTTCATTTTAGGGTCAGAAAGATGGCTCAGTAGTGGAGGTACTTGCATATAGCCCTGACATCTTGAGATGGATCCTTGGTGCTCAGATCCCAGAAAGAGGCAGAATGACCTTTGATCTCTGCCCTTGTACCAGTGCACTCACATGCATACACACAATAAACAAACTTACACACTCCTTTGCTCGCTTTTTAACTGAACTCTTTATATATCTACTTAACAAACTTCATGTGTATTTTAAAGCTTTTGTACAGGTGTATGCTGAACATATTAACCCACACAAATCCCAACCCCTCACCCACATTTTCTTGCCTCTCCTTCCTCCTGTTTATGCCCTAGAGGGCAGCAGAGGTCAGGAGGGGGCAGCAGGGGTCAGGAGGGGGCAGAAGGAGGCAGCAGGGGTCAGGAGGAGGCAGGAGGGGTCAGGAGGAGGCAGGAGAGGTCAGGAGGAGGCAGCAGGGGTCAGGAGGAGGCAGCAGAGGTCAAGAGGAGGCAGCAGAGGTCAGGAGGAGGGAGCAGGGGTCAGGAGGAGGCAGGAGGGGTCAGGAGGAGGCAGGAGGGGTGAGGAGGAGGCTGCAGAGGTCAGGAGGAGGCAGCAGGGGTCAGGAGGAGGCAGCAGAGGTCAGGAGGAGGGAGCAGGGGTCAGGAGGAGGGAGGAGGGGTCAGGAGGAGGCTGCAGGGGTCAGGAGGAGGCTGCAGAGGTCAGGAGGAGGCAGCAGAGGTCAGGAGGAGGGAGGAGGGGTCAGGAGGAGGCAGGAGGGGTCAGAAGGAGGCAGCAGGGGTCAGGAGGAGGCTACAGGGGTCAGGAGGAGGCTGCAGGGGTCAGGAGGAGGCTGCAGAGGTCAGGAGGAGGCAGCAGAGGTCAGGAGGAGGCTGCAGGGGTCAGGAGGAGGCAGGAGGGGTCAGGAGGAGGCTGCAGAGGTCAGGAGGAGGCTGCAGGGGTCAGGAGGAGGCAGGAGGGGTGAGGAGGAGGCAGCAGAGGTCAGGAGGAGGCAGCAGAGGTCAGGAGGAGGGAGGAGGGGTCAGGAGGAGGCAGCAGGGGTCAGGAGGAGGCAGCAGGGGTCAGGAGGAGGGAGCAGGGGTCAGGAGGAGGCAGCAGAGGTCAGGAGGAGGCAGCAGGGGTCAGGAGGAGGCAGCAGAGGTCAGGAGGAGGCAGCAGGGGTCAGGAGGAGGCAGCAGGGGTCAGGAGGAGGCAGGAGAGACTGGAGACCAGGCAGACAAGGACAGGCTGTCTGTTCTGCACTGGCTGGGATGCAGCCTTGCCCATACCCGGATATAAAACTGAGAACACAGCTGTTGTTGTAGGTCACCAACTGCAGAGCTTTGTGACAGCTACCCTAGCAAGCTAGCACAACAGACAGTGGTTAATTTACAAACAGCCTCCGTTTTCTCTGAGAGTGCAGCCCCTGGCAGACCACGTGCTCCAGGGGAGGGCCACACATCAAGAATATGTGGGCAACACAAACTGGGCTCTCTAGTTGTTGTTTTTTTTTAAGAGGACACAAAGTTGGGTGAGTAAGGAGGTGGATCTGGAAGGAGATAAATAAATATAATTAAAACATATTGTACAAAATTCCCCTAGAAAACTAGTAAGAAACTAAAACAAACAGTCTTCATGAAAATGAATGTTCAGCAAAGGATGCTAGCAGAACTTACCCTAATGTGTCCAAACATTGGCAGAGCTTCATTGGATAATTTCCTTGGGATATCCATTTCTGGATTAATGTGGTGCCGGTCAGGGCAGATTCTTTTGTCTCTTAAAAAAAAAAAAAAAAAAGACTAGATTTTAAAACAAAGTTAACATGAAGTGTTAGAGCTTCTCCAGGAAGCTGAGCTGTAGCTACAATCAGAAGTTTCACTCTGAATACTTAACCGCTAAGTAGCTCCTGACTGTGGAGGGTCCCGATTAACACACATGTAGGGACAGCTCCACTAGTTAATCAATACTGGAGGAACTTAAAGGGAGTTCTTTATTCTTCCTAGAGAAGTTTTTCTTTTTTAAATGTTGTGTTTTCATTTTGTGTATGGTTGTTTTGCCTGTATGTGTGTCTGTGCATCATATGTATGTCCGGTGCCTGGAAAGGCCAGAAGAAGGCGTCGGGTCCCCTAGAACTGGAGTCACAGATGGTTGTGAGCAGTCATGGAGGTGCTGAGAATCTAACCCAGGTCCTCTGGAAGAGTGGCCGGTGCTTTTTACTGCTGAATCATCTCTCCAGCCCCTCCAGACACATCACCATAATCTGCAGCAAAGGCCAATTGACCTCTAAGACAGAAGTCTCTCCTTAACTATTATCACTGAAGGAGTGCACACATATTCCCTAGAACGACATGCATGAAAACATTCAGAGCAGTGCCATATGTAACAGCCCCAACCACAAACTGCCACAGGCCCACTAACTAAAAGTGGATATCCACATGGCAATATAGTTACAGAACAGACTAGAAAGCCACAAAATAAAGTACTGAAATCAGCCCCCCACTTAAGTTGCCCTTGATCAGAGTGTTTTAATACCAGCAAAAAAGCAAACTGACACAATGCTTATCAATAAATTAATGAAAAAAGAAAACAGCACACACAGAGAGAGCACAGTAATATTTAGTTATGAAGAAAAATGAAGTCCTATTATTTGCAGCAAATGGATAGAAATGGAAGAAATAAGTAAACAATTTAGCCACAGAAAAACAAGCACTGCATGTTCTCTTACAGGTGGAAACTTAAAAATCAAGTGGACCAGAAAGTAGAACTGTGATTGCTAGAAACTGGGAAAGGTATGGGAACATCACACTGAATCCCATTAATATGTACAATTAATATGTGTCCTTTAAAAAAGCAGAGCTTCAGTGTTAACAGCTATGAGAAGGTAGTCATTTCTGGAAGTCCATGTGGGAACCTCTTGGTGCTCCTTTTGCATTGAGCGGGTTAACACAGCGACATAGGTGTGTGATATTTTCATCAAGGGGCAAATTTATTACCTATGAATTTTAATGCATATTACTATTGAATTTTAAAAAGTATCGGCTTACTTGCAAAATCCAAAGGCCTTAAGATACGGACAAAGCGGTCTTCTGGCCTTCTTGTCTTCTTTGGCTTCCAGGACCCCAGCGGTAAACTCATACAGCTCTGATGGAATTTTGGCATCTGCTCGCTCCAAGTATCGCAGGACACCAACAGCGTGGCTTGCATTTCTCTCCGTCAGCAGCAAGACAGATTTGGTTCTTTTATCTCCCTGCTCTGCTGGAGAACCCTTAAAATTGGAGGTGAATAAAAGAGGCAGATCATCCATACCAATCTGATTTCACTCAATAAAGCTTTGTAGGCTCTGAATTTGCCAATACACAGACACACACACAGTGGAACAAGAAATATAATAAAAATTGATCAAACCTGTTCAGCTAAACTCTGAAAATGATCAGACATGCAATACAGGCGACCACCAAACACTTTTGGCGAGGAAGGAAAGCTGAAGTGAACCACACATGTGGCATCGGTGATGGCCAGGAGTGGTATGCAGTCATCTGTTAAGGCTGGAGAAAAGAATGTCCACAAAGTCCCATGAATGGGAGTTTCTGCATGAACTCTCACAAGCAGGCCTTGCATCCATGTTTCTCTACTACATGTTAACGTCTCTGAGGTGCACAGGACTGAACTCAGGCCTCATGCACACTAGGGAAGGCACACACTAAGTCACACCCATAGCCCTGCATCACACTTCTCATATGCAAAGTAACATCTTTCTCTTTTTGCCCCAAATGCTACAACCTGATGAAATTCCAGAGGGCAGCGACCTCTTAGCTTGAAAAATGTCTTCCTCTATCATAAATCAGGCTGCCCACAGACTTTTCACTTGCTCTGTACATTTTGAGCTTTATTTTTCAGTTACTTACTATCATTACAGATGTGTGCATGAATGAAGGAATGGGCAGACAGACAGACGCACAGATAAGACTTTCTACAGAGATGAAACCCAAACTGGATCTCCAGAAAGAACCCTGCCTGCTAAGCTGAAAGCCATGGGGTGCCTAGATGCATCTTGAAGGAGGAGGCTAATTTTCATCTGAAATGAAGATTACTAATGAATTCTGAAACCTTAAAAATATGAAATCTGAACGTGAGATATATAAATGAAGAAATGATCTCATTAGCTCAGCCTTGTCTGAACACAAACAGAAATCAACATACTTACTTAATACAATGTGAGAGCCAGAACTTAACTTCTTCTTCCACTGCTCTAAAGTACTGTTTAAGTTAAAAGCCATCTCTTTATGCATTTTCAAGCAAAATATTGAATTGCTTTCTACTACCTAAAGAGGAAATCAAAGACATCAGTTCACCATCAGGACCACGTGAGCTCAGCTCTACTGCTAACTGCCCAGGTCAACTTGCAGTTACCAGCAAGAGCACAAAGCAGTAAGTCTTGAGAATGAGGCCATCAACTGAAACACCCCAAGGTTCTGTAGTCTTCATTTAAAGATCTATTTTAAGTTAAACACTGTTTCCCTTTCTTTTAAATAACATGCACATGTATGTGTCCACATCAATTATGTGCACTACTGTCAATAAGGCCTTTTAAGCTGTATGCTGTAGCTTATGATAGAAAGGAAGGCATGGTACTGAGTTTTCTTTTTTTGTTGTTTTTTTTTAATTTTACTTATGTATTTTTTTATGTATGAGTGCTCTGCATGTACACCTGCATATTTAAAGGGGAAATCAGATCTCATTACAGATGGCTGTGAGCCACCATGTGGTTGCTGGGAATTGAACTCAGAACCTCTGGAAGAACAGTCAGTGCTCTTAACCGCTAAGCCATCTCTCCAGCCCTGGTACTGAGTTTTTAATCTTGTATTTGGCTTTGTTTCTACATTGTTGCATGAAATGTTTATAAAATTAGATGAAGCAGAATAAATTTTAAGACGATTTGTTTGGCTCTTCTGTCTACAATGTCGACTCTACGTGATATTACCTCATTAGTATCTTCTTGGTTTAAGAGTACAGATGTGGGTTTTTTTGGATTTTTTTTTTAAGTAGTTTTTCAAGACAGGGTCTCTCTGTGTAGCCCTGGCTGTCTTGGAACTCACTCTCTACAGACCAGGCTGACCCTGATCTCAGAGATCCACTTGCCTCTGCCTCCTAAGTGCTGGAACTAAAGGCGTGAGCCACCACCACCCAGGCTCAGGTCTGAGTTTTTTTCACTGACCAATCCTTTCACACTGCTCCTCCTCCATGCCAGGTCCCTGTTTTCAGTGCTTCCCACCACAGCCCCTCCTGCAGAGCCCGGAGTTATACTGTGAGACTGCATCTCCTTCCCTGCTTCTGTCTATTTCTGACCAGCAGACTCAGCTACGGCTCCCACCACTCATAAGACCATCCTGGCGTGAGGACAGGCTTACCTTACACACAATTTCTGTCTCCGCTACGGAACAGGTGAAGATCAAGGTCTTCTGGGCCTGACCTGGAACAAAGTCCAGAACTTGGAGCAGAGTAGATGTTTTCTCACACTCCAGGCACAGATGCACCACCTGCCGACGAACACAGAAACAGGTGCTCTTGGAGGTGTCAAGGCTCTCCAGCGGAACTTCTTCCAGAGAGATTTTCATTGTAACAGGAAAGAATGCAAAGGAAACCAATATAACTGTAACTCCCACTTACACACCTGGGGCTGAACCCACAGACACCATCTGACAGACAGCAGGGATACAAGTTACTTGCTCCAGCTCACCAGCCCCTCCCCATCACCTGCTGGACATTGCTGTAGAGGGCCGCCTCCTCCAGGGCAGTGATCACAATGTAGGGATCCTTCATGAACTCTCTGACCAGATGGTCTATGTGTCTGTTCCAGTGAACACCCACTGCCACAATTTGATGGGGTGCGGACTCCCGCTCTTCCACTTCAACATTTTTTTTAAAGTTATCTAATATGGCAAACATCTGAAAAATTAGTAAATTTAATCTTTGTTTCAAAATAGAGTAAAGAATTAGCTAGAACATAAAATTCAGGGACTATCCATATGATGTTTTTAGTGTGGGGAAAGCCTTTTGACAGATAAAAAGGAAAAAAAAAGTTTTTTAAAAGAAGAAAATGTCTGGTCAATAAACACTGTAAAATTCCACTGAGACAGAATTAAGCTACAAACAGCACCCTGGTATATACAATGTTTGTAACAGGGATTAGCATACTTATATTAAAAATTTCAAAACTCAATTATAGAAAGATGATCCCATCAACTAAAAACAAACAACACATTGAAGAATAGACACAATGATCAATTTGCATTAATTTTCAACCTAACTAGCAAAGGAAATAGGAACTAAGCCAATAGGAACCCACTGTTTATCAACTGGCATAGAAAACACAACCTAACCCAGGCCCAGGTCTCCGAATGGCAGGCAGGCAGTATGCACGCTGTGACAGCAATGCTGACCACAGCAACCCAAACTGCCCACTGCTTTCAGAAAAGCAATGGCACAAAACTGTTCATCTAGACATTTACTATTCATCTGAACTTTACCTGGGGGCCAACAACATTCCCAAATAGCACTCTTGGTCAGCATGTCACACTCCTTCTAACAAATGATTCACAAAACCTCAGTCTCTTAAGGGAATGTGGCTCAGCAGTAGGGCACTTCCCTAGCATGTACAAGGCACAGGTTTCAAATAAGCTGTTATGCTTATGAGCAGTAACAATCAAGCTGCAGAATAGCATAGCACTATTAACTGCAAAGTTTAAGTTCTAAATCAGTACTAACTAGCTCTTACTATTAATTGTATGTATCAATAAAAAGCTATTTAAATGGAAGGAAATACTCCAAAACAGACTGACTTCCTCTTAGTACAAGACCAGGGATAGTGGATCTCTTTTCAAGTGCTCCTCTATTTTTTAATTTTCTTTTAAGAATGTTCCTTCTATAATTAGAGAAATAGTAATGAAATATCTAACAAATCTCCTTGGGAATTTCTGTTCTTCAAAGGGAAATTTACCATTAGGAAGGAAATTTCAGGTAAACATACTGTCCTGTAAATTATAGATATTAACCAATTGATTTGCCAACTGGATATTCTCTGATTGACGCTTGAGGCACTGAAGAGCTGACACATTTCAGAAACACATAGTGGATAGCAATGACACCCACTGTGTCCATACTCACTTGCTCATTAGCTTCAAAGAACAATACTTGCACCTCATCCAGAACCAGGTGGCACAGTCTAAGAAATAACAAGCTTCGGTATGTGAGAAGTCTCAAAAGGCTGTGTGGAGTTGTGACAATCACATCACCTACATTTAGAAAAAACAATGAACATCTTTTAGGTTTTCTACAAGTTTTTCCACCACTTCCTTCACCATGATTCCACTTCCTTCTCAGCAGACACTTCTCTACTGGGTGAGCAAGGCAAGTCCCTGTCCACCCCGTGTTAGCTGCAGTATCTGACCACACCCCCAGCTGCCACAGGCTCTGCTTGCCTGAAAGGCAGATTTCCTCAACTCCATGCTCAGCATATGACAGTGAATGGTCAGTAGCATATGACAACTGGGTGAAATCACGCAGTGTTCTGAGATGTGAGTCAAGACTGAGCCTTCACCGCTGACACCCATTGGTAATTAGGAAGTCAAGTCAGAGCCAGTGGCCAGCAATGACGTCCCAGGCTGCCTAGGCAAGCTCGCTGTCTTCCTTAAAGAAAATCAAACAGCTTGGAAAGGATGCTTACACCCTCTTGGAAGCTTCATATTTTTGGCTTCATCTTTGTGCAGTCCAATTGTTAATAACACAGGATGAAGAGGCCTGGAGGACATGCTACAGTCTCCCAACAACTCAAAAATAAACTGGGCCTTTTTCCACCCAGGACACACGATGACTGCAAGAGGCTGCAAAGACAAACAGATTCAAATCATTTTGGACAGTTGTTAGGAATCAAAGATAGTACATGCAAAACATCTAGACCATCTCCTGGCATAGAATCAGTCTTTAGCTATCATCATACAGATGAGAAAAGGGAAAATATAATTTCATTAGAGTGGGTTTAGAAACACTGAGCTAGTTCTTCTTAAGCTAAAACCAAAGCATTCCCTAAGTCATTTATCCCATCATAACATACTCTTACAGAGTAGGGCTAAGTCTTCCTCACTTCACAGGATATGTCTGAGGTACATAGGTGAAGTCACTCCTCAAGGCTGTACAGCTAATATATCGGCAGGAAAATAAGAACCTGGATGTGGGACTCAATTTCCTGCTCCTAAGCACCAGGATGGACGAATGCCTTAAAAAAGTGGTCACCTCTGACTCTCCTTAGACCGCTTCGGAACTCAGCTCCCATCAGCCCACAGACTCCCCAGAAGGTGACCTGCCTGCCATGTTTCCCACTGAGCCAAGACTGATGTCCTCCTTCCTCTAGGAAGGGCCAGACAAGTGCAACTTCTCCACAGGCCTGCGAGCAGGCTGCCCATGGAGGCAAGGAGAAAGCAGAGTAAGGGCTGGATGTCACGTTCTGCCCCAGGAAGGCCTGTCTCAGCACAAAATGGCACTTCCATCTTCAGCTGGGCTCAGCTGTTTAACCTAACTAAGGGGTATAAATGCACACAGTGAAGTCAGTACATGACCAGTGCGAACTCCAAAGACAAATCACTGTATGCCAGGGTTAGGGGAAAATAAATCCCAGTATCCTTTTAAACCTAAGCATGCTTCCTTGCCACACTTGCTTTATTTATGGTGCATGGTGGACCCTCTAGACTGCATCCTTTGTACCATGTTCTGGGATGCAAGTTTTATAATGACTGTCCTCTAGAGCCCAAACCCAGCAAGGCACTACCCACCACCATTTGGTCCTTATGTCCCATTTCCCTCATCTTTCTTACCCATGGGGAAAGACTATTAAAGAGTGAGGGGTGCTATGGAACAAAAGCATGTAGAATGAGACAACAGAAACTGAACTTCTAATCACACGTTCACCACTGCTCAGTAGTTAACCCAACAGCTTTCCAGGCACTAAACGTTACATGTGAGACAGTAACAACATGGCATGACCATCTCATCCAGCTGGTATGGCAATGATGTGAATTAAGGCAAGATCAGTTTACAAACTCTATATTCCTCTCTAAAAGCCACAGATGGGAATCACGGCCAGAATCACCCGGCACTGACGCTCAGGAAGCAGAGGCTGTTCTGTAGTAGTCCAGGTTTTGTTACATTCAAATATGATCTGAACGTGTGTCTGAGGCTGTACTCAAACCACTACATAGCCCAGGCTGGCCTAAAACCTGTGACCCTACTGCCTCAGTGGGAATATAGGCCTGTGTCACCAAGCCTGGCTGATAGTCCAGCTGTTAGACTAGCAGTTGGAGAAAAAACTGAGTAATATACGCTGGGCAGTGGTGGCACATGCCTTTAATCCCAGCACTTGCGAGGCAGAACCAGGCGGATCTCTGTGAGTTCGAGGCCAGCCTGGTCTACAGAGTGAGTTCCAGGAAAGGTGTCAAAACTACATAGAGAAACCTTGTCTCGAAAAACAAAAAAACAAAAAAAAAAAAAGAAAGAAAAAGAGTCATTTGAAAATAAACATTTAATCCACTTCAAAATGACCTCCAACTTACTCCATTTCTACTTGGTAGTGACTTGTAGCAGCCCCCTATCTGCAAAATCGTAAGCAGCGGTGGCAGGTACAACAAAGGGTCATTTCCACAGTGAGAAATGACTACCACATCACAGCCACGGGCAATCGGAGGCCAAGAGTAAGACGCAGTGTGGCTGGGTCCCGGGAACTTGTTTCTTTGAAGAGCCTACAGAAAATGGTGGGGGAAGAAGGGAAGAAAAGGATGAATGACAACAAAGAAAAACCCCATCTCACAGCTCCCTCACCACACTCACCACCAGGACACCAGCGGGTGGCTTACTGTGTTCTGCTCCCAAGTCCTACTTCAGGTTCTGCGTGAATCTTTTCCAAGTATCCAATTCCTGTTTTAAGACCGTTGGTTCTCTGAACCTATTAAAGGATCTACTGAGTAGCCAGCCCTCTGACTGGATAACTACAGCACACTGCAACAAGAACGTGGTTTTGTCTCCTTATTGTCTGAAAGCTCTGCCAGCCCATCTGCCTCATTTGTCAAAACTATTCCTCATCTGATTTTTGAGACAAGGGCTTGCTCTCTAGGCCAGGCTGGCCCCAAACTCTCCATTTTTTTTCTTTCTTCATTGCATGTTTGAACGTTCTGGTGGCATGTCCCGTCTGCGCACCACGTCCATGCAGTGCCTGTGGAGGTCTGAAGAGAGCACTGGATTCTCTGGAATGGGATGGACAATTCTGAGCCACATGTGGTTGGTGCTGAGAATCAAACTGTACCTTCTGCAAGAGCAACAAGTGCTCTTACCGTGGAGCCAGCTCTCCAGCCCTGAACTCCCGCCCTCTGGCCACAGTTCCCACATGCCACCTCACCAACCTTAACATTAAAAAACAACAAAATCAAAACCTCATGCCTTTATTGACATAGTAATCTCTTCCCCTATCACTAAAACCTGAACTGTTTCAGCAGAAATCTGCAACCGCAAATGCAATGTTCCAAAAGGCACTGAATCCTCTATGCTGGCCTCCTCCCCACGCCGAGCTTCTGGCTGAGCTGAAGGGACTTATGGCAGCTTGCTCCTTTGCCTACAGCTCATGTGATCTTCGTTCTTGACAGCCTTGTGGAGGAGAGACTTCCGCAGTCTCTGGACATGGGGTAGAGGAAGTACATCTTGAGACTGCAAACCAGGAACACCTTTCTACCCACATAGCTCACAGAGAGCACAGTGTAGACATGTTTGTAGGGCTGGAATGACTGAATGCTCAAGTCCTAGGTCCCCAGAGCAGGGGGGGTACAAGCCTGAGGTCATTCTGAAACCTGACCTGTGGTGGGACAACTTCTACATTGGCTTTTGTGACCTCTGTATTCAGATAGGTCACAGCCATGTGCTTAACCGAAGTCTGTTCATTTGTACCAGCCAGATATTGACTGTCAACATGAGGATTCATGTCACTCAGGTCCACAAAATGCTGTCACTCCTCCGAGAATCCCTTGTCCTCTTCCTTGTTTCTAGCAATTCAATTTTCAGTTATCAGACTTCAAGTTAAACCTAAACTTTACTCTACGGTCACCTCTGTTCTTTCAGTTCACTTGTACAATATACCTCAAACGTACTATTTATAAAAATATTTTTCACTCTTTCTTTCTGAATGTTCCTTCCCTTCAAGTTTGTGTGTTTTGAGAGTTTCATGGGACTCATGCTGTCCATGAATTTCTGTTCTTCCTGTCTCCACCTCCCAGGTACTGAGATTACAGCTGTGAGCTACCTCAGTGCCCCTTAAAGCTTGGATGTTCTACTTCTTGTATAGTGAGCCATTAATTCACAGGAACAGATCGGGCAGATAAGCTCTTTTCTACTAGCTCACAAACTACTTCTCCAGGTGGAGCAGGCTGGAGCCTCAGCTGAATCCAGATACACTTCTCACTGGCTTCCATTCCCCCTCACTTTCCTGCACCTGTTCAGTCACCAATCAGCTCTCAGAATGTTTACTATGTTCAAGACACATGCTGACTCTCTTGACACGACTCAATCTTGTCTACAACAGTGTCATAGCATGCCGAGTGACACCACAGCCTCCTTTTGGTCTGCGTGGCTACACTTACGGGGCATTCTTTTTTGAGCAGCACCCCCTCCCACAATGTCTACAATAGCACCTTCTATACATCTGCATGGATATGGCCAAAGGAACAGCTGCATGTTTCCTGGAGGGCCTGGGGAGCATGCAGTACGTGAGCAACAGCTTCAGTTCCCCAGAAGGCCTGGGGACACATCCAGCAAGCAAGTGAACCTCCTCTCCTTTCGTGTCTGTCACTATAGCCAAATACAGCAAGATCGGGGGCCAGCTGAAAGGAAATCCCCAGTCCCAAGAGCAGAAACATAAACAAAACCTCGTTACTGTGAAATGGAGGCAATGTGTTCTTGTATCTCTGGGGGCAGTTTTCTTCTTCAGAACTTGAGTCTCATGATACTGAACACGCTGACTCCGAAGTTCTGAGCTCAGGACTCCGGGGTCTGTGCGCGCCCCCCCCCCCCCAGCACTGCACCAGTGACGCCAACGGTCTGGCAGCCTCTTCTCCCTGCACTGCACTTGGTTGCTTTCTCTTTTCTAGGTGAAAGGTTGTCTTCAGAACATCTACGGCGGCCAGTTGGTTCATGTGAGGAGAGACACTGGAACCCGACCAGCAGCTCAGAGGGTGACGCTGCAGGACAGGGTGGCAGGCAGGCTTGTTGACTGGGACAGTTTCAAACAGTATCATGGAATGCTCACCAGAAAGTGACTTAGTCACCCTCCTGAGAGCACTACAAACTGGTAGTGCTTAGTCAAGAAGCAAACTTGGCATGTCTACTTGTCCACCGCCTTTCCTACCATAGCCATTCACCACACTGCCACCGTCTACCTGCTCAGATCTGTAAAATTTCTTCCCCACTCAAGGCCACAGTGCCTTTCTCTCCATCTGCTCATCCTTGTGGCTTGGCTTTTTCTTTACGTCAGGAAGGACACATAAGTGTATATAACTGACTTACCAAGTGAAATCGCAGGGCTATAAAGAAATTTTGGAGAGAAGGAATAAATAAAAACTATTACAACTGTCCTGGCAATGTGTTCTAAGCTCCCATTTAAAAACTTACTTCAGAAAAGCCATGGTGATGCACACCTTTAATGCAGCACTCAGGAGACAGAGGCAGGAAGATCTCTGTGAGTTCAAGGACAGCCTGGTCTCCTGAGTGAGCTCCAGGACAGCCAGGGCTACACAGAGACACCCTGTCTCAACCAAAAACACTTATTTCAGAAAGGATTGACAGTTGCACAATAGGCTTTTATGCAAAAGAAATCTAGACTTACAAATACATGAGAAATAAATCACAAAGATTTCAAGAGAATTTCAGAGGCAAGAATTATATAATGCAGCCTTAGAACTGTTTATTTAAAATCCTCCCATGGGATTGGGGTATATTGTTTAGTGATAAAATGCATGCCTAGGATGCACAAAACCCTGGGTTCCAGCCCCATTGCTCTTAGAACAGAACAGAACAGAACAGAACAAAGTAACCCTCCTGTGCTGGAAAAGGCTGGAATTCCTTCAGGAGTCTGGCTTTAAGAACACATTCACCTTCTTCAGGTCTGCCGACAGAGGTGATTTATCCATGGTCAGACAGGGCTCAATCCTGTTCCGGAGTACCACACCAGGCTGTAGTGTGCCAGACTTCACCTTCTGTAACTAACCAACACAGACATTAGACAACCAGAGCCAGGTCTTCCTTGAGTGGGCAGCAGAGTATTAAGGGCTTTTTATCAAGAAGAAAACACAAGATCATCATGTAAAAACCTAGGAATACATGCCTCCTGGAAAACACATAAACCACCCAAATTAAAGATCCTGTTCCCCAAGTAAACTAGTCACTACAGCCGCAGCTCTCTAGACCCTGCAAAGCTGTGACTTGGGAAAGCCCCATCTAGGGGGACTGGAGCCTGAGGGGGGAAGGAGGCGTAATAACACTAAGTTTCTCTCTTGTTTGACATTTTATTTTTAGGGTTTGTAATACCTGCTGCAGGTCAGAGATCTCATCAGCTCTCAAAGGATCAGGATTTAAAAACTGTAGTAATCTGTAAAGCAGTTGAAAAGTCAATTTGAAGAAGAAAGTCGTTACCTTTTCCCTGTTGAACTACTATTTTAACTCTTGTGGAGAGACACAGTGGTTGTCCACTCCAGGGCACATCTGTGAAAACACTGTGCTCTGTTTTGCTGGCCTCATGGAGGTCACATCAGTTTCCAGTTTCCCACTCAAAACCTGGACTGGCATCTGGGCTACCAGCCCTGTCGCCAACGTCCTACACAGTTGTCTGAAAGGGGGCCAGCTAAAGTCAGAACCACTGGTCTAATCAATCATTAGCTTTATTTTATAGTCAGAGAATACCAGATAGGAACTTGTCCTCTGCTAATGCAGAAGTAATTTGAAAGTGCTTTTCTTTATACCCAGCCCCACTTCCCCCTCCACATGGGTAAGGATTGGTGAGAGCAGCAGAGAAGTCACGCATATCCTGTGGTGAGAACTTGGGGAGAAGTGTGATGTCTAGGTTACACAGAGTGAAGCATATTCTTTCCCGAAATCCCATTCCTGTCCACACAGCTACGAGACCCAACTGTCTGTCAGCTGATGAGCGGGGGAAATAAAATGTGCTGCAGTGCACAATGGAATATGCTGCTCAGACTCCTTCACACTGCAGCAAAGGAGAGAGCTGAAACATTCTGGCATGTGAAGGAAGACAGTTACAAAGATCCACAATATGACTCGCTCTAAACAATACCCCAACCAGGAAACTCAGACAACAGCCATTTGTGCTAGCCAGAGGATGAGGAAATGAAGAGTGACTGTGACCCCTGGGGTGGGAGGGGGAGGACTGAATGGGATGAATTAGACTGCTGGTGCTAGTTGCCTGAGTATGAATGTGCCCTGAACCACTGCAGTCTGCACTTTAAGAGGGTACATCTTATGGTATATAAATGTCATCTTGGAAAAGCTGCATTCTAAGCAACAATGAAAAAGATAACCATAGAGGAAACATACAACAAATGTAATTTTAGAAACCCGGAAACAGATGGGTATATGACAACTGAATCTGAACCAATCATGGGAGAAACTACTTACACAAAAGCTTAGCAATTAAGACTCAGCTCCTGGGCTGTGTGACACAGTAAATGGCTGAAATGAAGGGGGCCAAGTCTGGATACTCTTGCATGTCTCAATGGCAGACAATTACCCACCCATCCCAGGGGAAGTCCAGGGCTTAAGTCTCTGGGAGGCTAAAGCTTTCAGGCCACAGGCACTAGCCGCACGGCTGCAGGTGGAAGGACCTCAATGAGAAGAGGAGGCTACACTAGCAGGCACACTGAAGGAGCCTCCAGCCAGCTTCTGCAACTCAGGATCCAGGGTAGCCACAGACTACTTCACCAGGGGAGCGGGGACAGCAGGAGCCTTCCCTGGGGAGCATGACCCACCCAAGTAAAGAAACTGGAGACTGAGTTCACCAACAGCCAGCAGTAGCAGCTGCAGCTTATTCAGTGGCATTCACAATCCACCACCAAAGAAGCCTGGTTGGCTCACTAGACCCTTATGCTGTGTTTGGACATCACGTAAAGAACAAGGCACCTGAGAAAAGCCTCCACCCTTAGGACGACAAAAACCAGAAATGCCACATCAAGAATGCCAACAATATAGCAAGAACAAATCCCCCAAATGATTAGCACCTTTAGGAAAACAGAAGAGTCACATATATGATAAAGACATGACACTATGACATATATGAAATAAGGACATGACATTAAGATGGTTAAACTTATTTCCAACTTGATTGGATTAAGAAAATCTTAGGACATTAATAAAGCACACCCCTGGAGTATCTATGAAAGCATTTTGATACAATCAGCACATTGAACTGCAACTAAGGAGGGTAAATCAACCCTAAATGTGGGTAATACTATCCTACTGGCTGGAGGCCAGCTGGAACAAAAGCAGAGATAGACCAGTGCAGGTATGTGATCTCTCCCCCTATCTCCTATCCACCATAAGGTGAGCCATCCACTCTCCACATCCATACCAGATATCTTAACCAGTTATCCAAGTAGTCCCCAGTACATCTGGTCTCAACGTCAAAATATTCTTTCAAAATAATGCTACAGGGAGCCACTCCCAACAAAAGTGAGTGGGATCTCATCCCACACATATCCAAGGGTGGCTGATGAAGTTGGCAAGAGGCTACAATATGCTTTAGATCTGTCTAACTTCAGGTTGTTGGCATCTAGAGAGGCCCTCAGAGGAACAGAGTGGCTTCTACTCAACACCTAAAACTCCCTAAAGAGATAGGCCTGTTGTGTTGCAGTTCCTCCCAGACTCAAACCTTTATCTTGGAGAAAAAGCTCTTAGGACACAGGAGGTTACAGGGGAGTTGAAATAACAAGGAGGAAGCTCCAGGACACAGACTCTTTACAGGCAGATGAAACCAAAGGGTGTTCTCTGGGGAGGTGAAACAGTCCATCTTTCAGGGATTGTCCTAGTTAGGGTTTTATTGCTGTGAAGAGACATCATGACCATGGTAACACTCATAAAAAAGACATTTAATTGCGGTGGCTTGCTTACAGTTCAAAGCTTTAGTCCATTATCATCACGGCAGGAAGCAAGGCAGTATGTAGGCAGACATGGTGCTAGAGCTAAGCCTCCTCCTCACATTTTGATCCAAAGGCAACAGGAAGTGAACTGAGTGTCACACTGAATGAAGTCTGAGCATATGAGACCTCCAAGGCCACCCCCACAGTGACACACTTCCTCCAACAAGGCCACACCCACTCCAACAAAGCCATACTTCCTAATAGTGTCACTCCCTTTGGGGGCCATTTTCTTTCAAACCACCACAGGGACACTCCTTAAATTCAAAAAGTAGACAATTCAAAGGCTTCAGGAATTCCTTGAAACTGACCAGATACACTAGGCTCCCCTCCCCAGGCATATATAAGTTGGAAGGACTGCTGAGAGATAGCCTCAGACCAGCAAAGCAGAGCCCAGCTGAGCTGTCGGGAAAGAACACTAACCTGTTGAGCTGCCTGCAGGTTTTGCAGCACACTCTAGGTTTCCAGGCTTTGAGAACTGCTCCCAAAGCTGGAGTGGGCTTTTTGTGATTTGGTTGTCTTAAGTCATTACTGCTCCTCTAAGAGACCCCAACCAACTCCCTCGCTTGCAGAGCTGGATTTTGGTGGTATCCGTACTTTTGTCTGTGTCAGTTTCCTATCTAAGGTGAGAAGTCATTTGTTCACGCCTCCCCAGGAATACAACACTGTTGTTTGGACCTCTGCTATGGATGTGCATCCCACATACTTTTCACCACTCAAGGGTTCAGCATTCCAAAGGAAAGGGTAGTGTGCAATCCAGAATGGGGAAGATGGCCTAACACAGGGTGATCTAAATTTACTGTTACCTGAGTTTCCATATGAGTTCTGTGAAAGGCATAGATCTAAGAAAGAAACAACTGGCTGAAGGTGCTCAAAGGCTGAGCAATGCCATTATCCTGACAAATAGGAAAAGAAACCTTAGCTTCAGCAGAGAAGGCTAACTGGGTTCTTAGCCTGAAAATGTCCTCAAAGACAAGGCAGGAGGTCTTTGAGGAAAGGGCATCTCCTTTAAGTTGGCCTTCATTGCAGAAATAATGTACCAAAAACAAATAGCCAGAAACAATGAACATGGTTACCAAGCCTTCAGACAGTGCTGCTGATCCCAGGTACTCCTTTTCTGGCTATGGGCATGGTAACTTAGGTTTCTACCACTGTGATAAAACACTAACCAAAAGCAATTTATAGATGAAAGGGCTGATTTGGCTTACACAAACTAGGCCGCAGTCAACTGAGGGATGGCAAGACAGGAACCTGGAGGTATGAACTAATGCAGAAGCCATGAAGGAATGCTGCTTACTGACTTGATGCATTCCCCATGTAACCCTCAATGAAGGTTGGCTCCTCTGGATAGATTCATCAAACCCCTGTACAGCAGCTCAAGCTCCAAGAGTCTGATGGAGCAGGCAGCTGAGCTGTACCCTTTGGCATCTCTTTGGTTGTTTCATGACTTCTATACAGGGCTTCATGTCCTAGGAGTAGTCTCTTGTGGAAGCATTTGTAGTCCTTGTTCTTCCTTCTTTCAAAGTCAAGTCCGGGTTGATGTAGGCCAGCCACTCTTGCTCCTTCAAGATTTTCACTACCTGCTGGCACTTCTTGAGAACAAGCATTGCCAGAGATTTGCCTAGAACTGGCTGGCATCCTTATGCTTTTCTTCTTTGAACAGAACTATCAGTTTGGGCATGAGTTTCTTCTGTGAGGTCTGCTGTATGGTATGATCTTTGCAGCATACCTTGTCCCAGACCCGCCAAGGTTCTCTGCTGCTAAATCCTAATGCGGATGCCGAGACTCAATAGGCTCTCCTGGTGCCTTAGTGTTCCTGTTGGGGGAAGACTGGGACCCCATCGCTTATCTCTAGTCCGCCTGCAACAGACCCACCTTCTGGTCTACCAATTGCTTGGCCTTCCACCCGTAAGCAGCAATTGGTGAGTGATCCCTCTCAGTTGTCTTACATGCTTCCTGAGTCTCTGGCACTCTTGGAGGTTCGAGGTACCCACCTCTGACCATTTCCCTTGGGTAGGGCTTGGTTTTTGCCTTCTGGCTTCATTCAAAAGTCCTGGTACCAGGCACGTGTGTCTCCTTGGGCTTTTAGCCCTGGCTCCTGAAATATATGGTGACAATCTCCTGTTCAGCTTGTCCTTCACTCAGCCCTAAGTTTTAGGATGCCATGGACTTCAGGCCTTGGACTTCTCCCTCACCTATGCAAACTGTGTCATTGTCTTCACCTCCATGTTCTCCTTTAGGACACCTTTTGGAGAAGCTGACCTCTACACCTAGTGTAGGTAGTGGCACCTGTCTTTAATCTCAGCACTCAGGAGGCAGAGGCAGGCAGATCTCTGTGAGTTAGGGGTCAGCCTGGTCTACAGAGTGAGTTTCAGGACAGCCAGGGCTATACAGAGAAACTCTGTGTTGAAAAAAACAAAACAAAAAAGTATATATATATAGCTTGTTATAAAGGTCTACTGAGATTAAGAAAAGCTGATTTAAAGTGTATGTCTAACTACTTATGTCTTTGCTAACTGTTTAACACCAAGCTGCTAGAATATTTAGGTAAGTAACACCGTATGTTTGATAAATAAGGTATATTTGATAATCAAAGGTTTATAAATCCTTGAGTTCTACTCAGATTCACAGCAATTTTTGTCTAGTTTATAATGGTGCACTATAAAAGGATCAGTAAAGTTGCCAGTCTATGGACTGTACCTATGATTAATAGTGTTATTTTGATACTGGAAGAGCTTCAATTCAAAATATTATTTTTAAGCCTCAACCTAACAGGGATAGAATGTAAAGTCCTAGTCTTATAAAACTGCTAATGATAATTAAGAAATTAAAGTTAATTGTTAGTCACCTTTTAAATGATCAAATTATTTAATGTGTTCAGAACTATCCTTATTTAGCCTCTTTTTTATGTTTTAAAAGTTAAGCCTAAAGCAAGTAACTAAATCAGGTATACTTAAGAAAGAAATGGTCTTCAAAATTTTCAGAGATCTACTAAATATGGCATTTAAAATGTTTAATCAAAAAGCTTTTTGTGGGGGCTGGAGAGATGGCTCAGCAGTTAAGAGTACTGCCTAACCTTCCCGAGGTCCCAAGTTCAATTCCCAGCACCCACATGGTGGCTCACAACCATAACAGGATCTAATGCCCTCTTCTGGCATGTAGGTATACATGCAGAGCACTCACACATCAAATATAAATTAAATAAAAAAAAAAAAAAAGCTTTTTGTGAAAAAGAGCCATGCCAGCTCCTGGCAGCATCCCGGACAGTCTACAAAGATGGTGTACGCGGAAGAACTCCACTTGGAGCTTGCTTTAAATGTGGCAAAGCTGGCCACTGGGTAAAAATCTGCCCTTCACCTCGACTGCTGCCAGGACCCTGTCCAAACTGTGGACAAGCAGGACACTGGGGAGTTGAGTACTCTGCTTTACATAGACAAGGTAGGCCAGTCCCCAAAGTTTCTCCTCCACAGGAAAGTCTGCTGGGTCTTCTGGCCTGGTGGCTGAAGACTGATGCTGCCTGAGACCTCTGCCCCCAATGACCACAGAGGAACCTAGAGTGACTGTCCAAGTAGCCAGAAGTCCCTGTCATTTTCAGTAGATTAGGAACCTGCGTGGTCTGTACTTCCTGCTTACTCAAGTAAAATTCACCCTTCTCAGATCTCTGATGGTGTTGACGACTAGGCTAGCAACAGCTCTGTCAGTTTAAGGCAGCAACCGAGGTTTCAGCTGTCTTCTCACTTCTTTTCAAATGTAAAAGTCAGGCCTCAGGCCTCACTCTTCTAAAGCTACTACTAGGTCTAGACACAGTTTACCTTGCTATCAGACTCCAAAAAGAGGTAAACTACAAAATGATTTCAAAGTAACTTTTTACTATTTCTTTAAAGGAACTTGCTTTAATTTACAATGACTGCTCTCAGTAATCAACCACCTGTGTCTTGTGAGGAATGATTGGATAGAAAAAAGGTGTGAAGTTTAAAGCTTAGGAGTGAAGGATCTGTCTTAGTTAGGGTTTCTATTGCTGTGAAGAAACACAGTGACCACTGTAATTCTTATACAAGAAAACATTTAATTGGGGGTGGTTTACAGTTTCGGAGATTTAGTCCATAATTATGGCGAGAAGCATGGCACCATGCAGGCACCATGCAGGCACACATGGTGCTAAAGAAGAAACAGAGTTCTACATCTTAATCCAGAGGCATCAGGAAGTGAACTGTGTGCCACACTGGGCAAGCTTGACCATAGGAGACCTCAAAGCCCTCCCCCACAGTGACACACTTCCTTCAATAAGGCCACACTTCCCAACAGTGTCACTCCCTATAGGCCAAGCATTCAAACACATGAGTCTATGGGGACTGGGCCTATTCAAACCACTACAGGATCTAAGAAAATGTTTTAGGGTCTAAGAAGGTGTTAAGGTAAGTAAACGCAAGTCATGTAAGGTCAGAAAACATGAAAGCTCAAGTTATAAGAGAGTGATTTAAGATATTTAAAAAGAATGAAAAATGCTCTAGAGTTCTTTCCGTCGATATGCTACTGTTGTATTAAGACTTCAAAATTCAGAGTTTTAACATTAATCAATGGAATTCTGATAAGCTATTAATCTACCTCTGGTAAGTGCTGACAACTATTATTACAGTCACAAGCTCAAAATTTTAAATTTCCTTTGGTTGTCTTCTAAGTATAGACTTAAAAGTGCTTCTCATTGTGCTAAAAAACGCCTATAATCTATATACATGCAGTCTTTTGGTAGAGATGCAAGAGGCCCAGCTGTCATGGTCTGTATTCATTCTGAAAATCAACATCAAGTGAGCCTTTGTCCTCTCTGTCCTCTCCGAGCTTACCTTAAAGAGTGTTCATGCTTTAACCCAGAATCATTCCCAGGCTTCCACTATAACAGTCTGCAGCCTTTTCTCCAATGTGGATCTCAGCAGAGTACAAACAGTGAGGATGATAACATGTCTAAAACTTGTGGGTCTGCAGCCTTTTCTACAATGTGGATCTCAGTACAGAGTACAAACAGTGAGGATGATAACATGTCTAAAACTTGTGGGTCTGCAGCCTTTTCTACAATGTGGATCTCAGTACAGAGTACAAACAGTGAGGATGATAACATGTCTAAAACTTGTGGGTCTGCTGCCTTTTCTACAATGTGGATCTCAGCAGTGTACAAACAGTGAGAATGCTACATGTCTAAAAAAATTTCTTTTTTTGTAAACTTAGAAATTTTCTTGTAAGCTTCAGAGATCTGGCCTGAATCCACCTCTCATGGTTCAAATGGACTCCAGATAAGTACTCCTGTCAATAACAGCCTGTTTCTCTACATGCCAATTCCTGAGGGTAGGATCTCTTCCCTTTTCCCTGTTCTTTGGACTCCCCTCCCTCAACTACCAGGATCATGGACCTAAAAATTTCAAATGTATACCTAAGGAAAATATTCTTGCTAAAACTCCTTAACTTTCTTCTTTTGCCCCTAATATATATCTGATCCACCATTCTGCCATGTCCAGGTGTTCCCTCAAAATCTGTAACCCTCAGCTTCAAAGCAGCTAGCCCCAGGTGGCCCAGCCTCACAGACTGCTTCAACTAGGCCTGCACTTTCCTAGCCCCAGATGATCCCATAGAGCCTGGACAGTGGGTGCTCTTCCAGGACTTGGCTAGCATCCCAGCTTTCCTGGGTCCCTAAAGATGTCAACACCCCCAGACAACAGGAAGTAGTCTAAAGAGCATGGTGCCCTCATTCCTGCCTCACCATCACCCCTTCCTATTTCCTCATCTTTTATAATAAACAAAAGGGAAGAATGTTAGAAATTAAACACTCTTCCAGCTTGCCCTTAGGGACTCAGCAGCTACATCATCACTAGTCACCAACCCTTTCAAGGGTCCTTTGTTAGCATTTCCAGCATCTTTAGGCACTTCCAGGGTTCTATGGCCGCACATGCGCTGTCAGTATTCTGGTGCTGAGACTCAATAGGCCCTCCTAAAGCCCCAGGGTGCACTGAGACCCTGCTGGACCTGGTTCATCTTCGACAGCCCACTGTTGTTGTTTGCTTTTTGCTCTTTTTTTGGGGGGGGGGGCTGCCACACAGCTCCCAAATAAATCACACAGAGATGAATTCTTACTTATGAATGCCCAGCCTTAGCTTGGCTTAGTTTCTAGCTAGCTTTTCTTACCTTATATTATTCTGTCTACCTTTCTCTGAGCTTTTCCTGTTCTCTTACTTCTGTAAATCTTACTCTTACTCCGTGGCTTGTTGTGTAGCTGGGTGGCTGGACCCTGATGTCCTCCTCCTTCTCTGGTTCCTTCTTCTCTCTCATCCCTCCTCTCAGATTTCTCCTTCTATTTATCCTCTCTGCCTGCCAGCCTTGTCTATCCTTTCTCCTGCCTTGCTATTGGCCAGTTCTTTATTTAGACCATCAGGTGTTTTAGACCATCAGATTGTTTCACAGAGTTAAACAAATGCAACATAAACAAAAGTAACACACCTTAAAATAATATTTGACTACAGCCCACATTTCAACTACCTGGCTACCAGGCCTCGCCACACAACACTGGCTGCTACAGTCGGTGGGCTTTCCCCCTCTCCTGATCAGCATAAACGTTTCCCCGGGAATGACCGTTGGTTGTCTGGCACCCCACCGGTGTTCTTGGAAGCTGAGGAACCCCCAGCCACCACCTTAAGGGCTATAGCTGGTCCCTTTCACTGACAATCATCTCTGGCCATCACCCACAAGTGAGGCCCCGTTTTTTGTCTCTCGGATCTTCTGTCCCTAAGCCCCTGCTCTTTGAGTGACAACTCAATGGACAGTTTGTGCCTTTCCCATGTCTTGGACCCCGTGTCCCTCGGGCCCCTGCTCTGTGAGTGATGACTCACTGAGCAGCTTGTGCCTTCTCAATCGATCCTCTCTTAAGCCACTGGATCTGATTTTTTTTTTTTTTTGGCTCACTCATGGGGAATAAGCCTACCAGCAATATAAGCCCAGCATCTCAGAGGCTGGAGAGATGTCTCAGTGGTTAAGAGCACTGACTGCACTTCCAGAGGACTTGGGTTCAATTCCCAGCACCCACATGGCAGCTCACAACTATCTGTAACTTCAGTTCTAGGGATTTAGACTCTGATACCTGACACCCATGGCAAAATACAAATGCACATAAAAGATAAATAGATAGATAGGTAGATAGATAGACAGATAGATAGACAGATAGACCAATGCACATAAAATATACATACATGGATGGATGGATGGACGGATGAATGGATGGATAGATGGATGAATGAATAAATAAACAAGCCCAGCATCTCCTCTGGGATGCCTTTTAGAAAACCTCAAACCTCTATGCTTAATGCCCTAATTAAAGGCTTCTAAACTAATCACCTTTGCATCCAAAAATGGCCCAAATACTCCTTAGAAAACTAGTTAAAATGGCCGCCTAATGGCACTTTAGAGTCATACTTTATGGGAGCTTTCTAACTTTTGCCAGCAGATGGGTAGATGAAAAGAGTTGCCTTAAATACAAGCTTTATTTTACCTAAGCTCCAAACCCTGTCTGTGCTTCCTGCTCACCGGCTCATGTGCTCCTAGCTATACAATCTGAACTAGAGGAACCCTCCCCCACTACTCTGGACCCTGCTAATGAACCTCCTGCCCTTTCTGACCTCAACATACAACTGCTCCCTCAGCTCCTCCACCCTCTCCCTCCTCTCCAACCATGTGACTTTGGCACCGATTTCCACTCCTCCTGTCACGCGTTCTTGAGCCACTAAGGAACCCCTGGCCACAGTTTTTTCTCCCTTTGCAGTAGCAAAACTCTCAAATAGAAAAGAAATTGGGTTTTTATACCTCTAACATGAAAGAATTCCAATATATTACCCAGTCTCACCTTTCATTATACACACACACACACACACACACACACACACACACACACATGATACTAACAATCTACTTCCTGAGGAGAGCAGGCGAATTTGAGATCAGGAAAGAGTACACACTGACAAAATTCACCAGACTAATGCAGTTCATCCACCTGGGGCAGAGGCGGTCCCTGATCAAGACCTAGATGGGAATGTAACACCCCACCCCAGGAGGTGCTCTAGCTAGAGACCAAATTACAACCAGCCTCCTGGCAGATCTCTGTAAGGCTGCTCTTAAACCAGTGAACTATAAGAAATTCCAGGAAATCGTTCAGGACAGACAGAAAAATCCATCTCAGTTTCTACAATGTCTCACAAAGGCCCTCTTACAACATACTAACCTAGACTCTGAGAACCCAGAGGGCGGACAGCTCCTTATGACCCATTTCTTTTCCCAGAAATTACCCGACATTAAGACCAAGCTTAATCATCTGGAGAGAGGGTCCCAACCCCACAGGCAGAAGTCTTAGTGCTGGCCTTTAAGGTGTACCATGGGAGAGATGAGAAAACCTGTAAACAAAACTACCAAATGCTGTCCAAAGCCATCTGACTGGCCTCGGCGACTTCCCCAGGCTCCCTTGCCCCCTGGGGCTCGCAGACCACTGGGTCCTTGCTTCAGTTGTGGTCAGGAAGGTCACTGGGCCCAGGCTTGTCCTAATCCCCTCAGGCCACCTGGGCCATGCCCAAAGTGGTACCAAGAGGGACACTGGTCAGCTGACTACCCCTGTGCACCTCGTGGCATGGGAATATCAAATGCAGACCACCCTCCAGCCAACCTTGCAAGCCTGGCCACTGAGGGTGCTGGGGCTCTCTTGGCGTGACCACTGTCATCTCTGACAGGGAGCCAAGGGTAGTCAGCACGGTATCAGGGCAGTCCATTTCCTTCCTTCTGGACATCGAGGCCACTTACCTGTGCTGAGGGAATTTTGAGGACCCACCTCTCCTACTTGTCTCCTTTTTGTTGGGGTAGGGCACAGACCCCACCACTCACTTGCATTTTCAGGGGTATCCCTCTCACCCATTCATTTTTGGCTGTGCCAACTTGCCCTGTACCTTTAATGGGAAGAGAGTTTTTAGCCAAAGTGGAAACTTCTCTCTCTTTTGCTTCCCCCATTTGCCTGATCCCAGACTTGCCAGCAGCTCCTCTTCTCCTCATCCTCCTAGTCATCCCTCCTACTGGCTCCACCATGCCACTTCCTCTGCCAGCTCCCAGGTGGACCCCCAGGTCTGAGACACTCAAAACCCTTCTGTTGCTAGGCACCATTCCCACTGCCATCCAGTTACAGGACTCTACCCAGAACATCACTCAAGCCCAGTAGCCTCTCTCACTGCAGAGCCTTAGGGGACTTAAACCTATTATTTCTGACCTTCTAAGGAAAAGGCCGCTTTGCCCTACATCTTCTCCTTTTAACACCCCTACATTTGCAGTTAAGAAATCTAACGGAACCTACTGCCTGGTTCAAGACCTCCAGCTCATTAATTCTGCAGTGGTCCCCCTCTATCCTGTGGTCCCTACCCTCACACACTCTGCTCCACCGTCCCCTCAGAACCTCCCATTTCTCAGTTCCGGATCTCAAGAACACTTCCTTCCCTATCCCTCTCAGCACTCAATCTCAAAATACCTTTGCTTTTTCACCTGGACCGACCCCGACCCCACCTCTCCACACAGCTCACCTGGACTGTCCCTGACACTCACCTCTCCACACAGCTCACCTGGACTGTCCCTGACACCCACCTCTCCACACAGCTCACCTGGACTGTCCTACCCCAGGGACCCAGGCACAGCCCATAGCTTTTTGGCCAGGCCCTAGCTTCTGACCTTCTCTTTGTCTCTCCCCAAATCTAAGCTCATATAGTATGTGGATGACATTCTACTTTGTAGCCCATCCTTACAAATTAGCCAAACTAACACTTCTGCTCTCCTAAACTTCTTGTCCAGCCAGGGCTAAGGAGTCTCACCTTCCAAGATCCAACTGTCCACTCCTCAGGTTACCTACTTGGGTCTAACCATTACCCCAACCCACAAAGCCATTACTTTGGCTAGAAAGCACCTAACCCAGTCTCTTGCAGTCCCCTCTACTAAAGAAGAGATTTTTATCATTTCTGGGAATAGCTGGCTTCTTACATTCCTGGATCCCCTCCTTTTCCCTCCTCACTCACCCTTTATACAAGGCAGCGCTTGGCCCTCCACATGAACCCTCCTCCATCCCATTACTAAGCCCTTTCAGAAGCTCCAACAGGCCCTCCTCCAGGCTCCAGCCCTTCATCTTCCAGACCTAACTAGTCCCTTCTTCCTCTATAGAACAGAGAAAGAGGGATATGTCCTTGGGGTCCTAGACCATCCGCTGGGACCCTCCTTTGCACCTGTAGCATACCTGTCAAAAAAACTAGAGCTCACCACTCAGGGAGGGCACCTTGCATACGAGCTTTAGCAGCTGCTGAGCTCCTCATTCGGGAATCAAGGAAACGAACCTTTGGGTCACCCACCACTATCTCTCCCCCCACAGCCTGTCCCATCTTTTAGTTTATAAAGTCTCACAAACTCTACCTCCTTCCCGAGTTCTCTCTCTCCAAGCGGCACTAGTGGAAGAAGCTACACTTGCTTCCAATCTTGCCCACCCCTCAGTATCTCAAACCTCCCTCTTCAACCCCATACTGACCACTCCCCATCCCATTCTTGCACTGGAATCCTAGAAGATCTACTGCCCCATCTTCACACACCCAGGAGGGCACACTGCCTCAGGCCACCTATACCTGGTACACAGATGGCAGCTCCTTCTTACATGAGGGGACCTGTAAAGCAGACTACGCCACAGTGTCAGATCCTGAGGTGGTTGAAGCACAGACATTCCCTGCCCACACGACTTAACCAGCAGGCTGAACTCCTAGCTCTCACCTGTGCCTTCCAATGAGCACAAGGACAATCTGTAAATGTTTACATAGACTCCAAATATGCTTTACATAGCCTCCTGTCCCATGCTGCCATTTGGAAAGAGTGTGGACTATTTACAACAAAAAGAGGATCCATAACTAACTCAGGTCAAATTATGGCCATGCTAAAAGCCTCCCACCTCCCCAAAGCTATAGGAATTATTCACTGCCAGTCTCATCAGACCGACAGCTCCATCATCTCTAAGGGAAATAACTGAGCTGACAAGTCAGAGCAGCAGCCCTCCAGGGCCCAGACTCACCTCACCCACCACAGCGAGACCATACACTACAACCCACATCCTCACAGTCACCCCAACACTCTGTCCTATCCACACCAGCTCTTTCATCCTAATAGCCAGGCTCTGTCTCATTTTTAAGGCTCACTTCCAGCCCACCCGAGGGCTTACATTTTATAAAAACTATTACTGCCTCTTGTAAACTTTGTCAAAGGTCAGACCCTAATATCAAAATATCGTAGCACCCCTTTTCCTACCCACCAGGCTAGTGGCTTCCTCCTGGGGGACTGACTGGCAACTTGATTTTACTCACATGCCTACAGTCAGATTAAGTATCTCCTGGTTTTAGTAGATACGTTCTCAGGCTGGGATGAAGCTTTTCCAATTACTAACAAATAGGCTCAGACAGTCCTGACTTCCTGCTCCAGGAGATTATCCCCCAGTTTGGGATTCCCACCTCTTTCCAGTCAGACAATGGTCCTGAACTCACCTCCCAGATCTCCCAAACATTATCTACAGCTCTTAGCATCCCTTGGCACTTTCATAGTTCATATCATCCTCAGTCCTCAGGAAAGACAGAACGAACTAACCGCTCCTTTAAAAATATTGCTGTCACAATGTCACAGGAACTTCACCTTGACTGGGTAAAACTCTTCTCAGGCTCCAGTCCCTCCCCAAGTGACCCCTTTCAATCGCACCATTTTAACTCATGTATGGGAGGGCCAGTTCTAACCCCAGACCTCCCATCCAAAGCCTCACCTCTTCCTGATCACCTACTGACCCCCCTACTCCATCATCTCTGTTCCCTCCTATGGAACTTTACTGACTACTCCCTACCCCAGCCATATGCTAACCCCTGCCCACCCCAAATTAACATCGGGGGTCAGGTCCTTCTTTCTCCCCTAGACCAATGCCCCTCACCCCTTCCCCCTAAATGGCAGGGCCCCTTCAAAGGTAATTCTTGTAACTCCCACAGCTGCTAAGCTTGAGAGCCTTCCTCAATGGATTCGCCTATCTCACCTCAAATCCTTTACTCTCCCACCTCAGGATAATCTTTCCTCACGTACCATAACCCAAACAGGGCCTTGTTCTCTTAAGTTCCAGAGGACATCAATATCAACTACCCTGTCTCTAATTCCAGAAGAATGAGGCTTTATCCCACAACCATACTCAACTCAACTGGATTGGGAACCCCATACGCTTTCCTTCCTGACCTCCCTCTCCGCCTTCTCCTGTCTGCTTCATCAATTTCCAATACCATATTCAAAGTCTCTAATTTAACTAACTAGCTATTGTTACAGGACTACCAACCATTAGCCACAGAGCTGGAGGTGTAAAGACTGTCAAATGTAGCCAGGTGGTAAGAAACAACAACACCCCAGAGATATTCATACCCCATACTTAAAAGGGAGACTCACAGAACATATTTTAATATAGCTCTTTATTATTGACTACTCTCAGCAATCAACCACCTGTGTCTCCCGAGTGTTCAGGTGATACCATGATGATGGTAAAGGACAGGTGCCTTAAGGTTTGTTTAGATGGAGATAAGAAAGCTTAACTGGTAATGAGAGAATAAAGCACAATCCAAATTCCTATCTCTCTTGGTATGTGACTGTCCATAACCATTAGAATTCTGATAAGCATTAATCTAGCTTGAGCACAGTATTAAACACTATACTCTACCACTATATTATCATAGCCACAAGCTCAGGACTTTAAATTCCCTTGGGTTGCTTTTTAATGTGTCTAAAGCTTATCTTTTTTAAACTTAAGAATTCTTGTAAGCTCCAGGGAGTTGATTTGGATCCCCCCCCTCCCAAACAGGCCAGACTCACTCCAGATAAGTACTATCCCACGTTTCCTTGGTCTGTGGATCCCCCCCCCCCCAATTACCAGGATCTAAGGAAAATTCTTCCTAAACTTAATTTTATCTTCTGCCCTGCCAAGCATTTTGCCAGCTCCACAGTCTGGAGGAGTAAAGTAAAAGAGGCAATACCCCAGCTTTCTCAAGTCCCCCAAAGATGACCAACACCCACCAGGTCAGCAGGAAGCAGATTCGAGAACTTGGCACCCTCACTGCCGTCCACTGCCTCCCTAACTTCTCACTTCTTATAGTAAATAAAAGGGTGGAATGTCAGCATTTCCAGCATCTCTAGCCGCTCACAGAGCCCCACTGCCATGCACGCACTGTCAGTATTCAGGCAAGCCCAGGGTCTTGGGCTGTGCGCTGCCATGTAATCTACGCACATGTTGTGTGGCTGCGCAACCTTTGTACACACGCGCTAAGACCCCCTTTAAAAAGCAGGCTCCACCCAATTCACACTCTCTCCATCATGTCTCTTTCAAAGCCAGTCTGCGCAACCCTTCCCCTTCTTCACTTCCTACCAAATAAACTCTTAATGTGGGTTGTGTTGTACTTTGTGGTCTGTTCTTGTCGCCAGTAAATACAACATCCTTGTCGCCAGTAAATACAACATCCTTGTCATCCCAAATCATTTATCTTGTTTGCTTTCTCTGTTTTCCGGTCTCCCTGTCCATTTCTCTCTCCCTCTCTCTCTCTCTCCCTCTCTCTCTCTCTCTCTCTCTCTCTCTCTCTCTCTCTCTCTCTCTCTCATGGCTCCACTCAGAAACAGCCTTATCACCCTCCCCCCAAACTTCTTATATGAGATCTGTTGCATGGTGTGATCTTTGCAGCATACCTTGGCCCAGACCCACCAAGTTACTCTGATGCTGAACCCTAACATTGGTTCCACACTAAATCCCGATACTCAGGAGGCAGAGGCAGGCGGATCTCTGAGTTCAAGGCCAGCTTTGTCTACAGAGTGAGCTTCACGACAGCCAGGGCTACACAGAGACCCTGTCTTGAAGAAAGAAAAAAAAAAAGCAAGAAAAAAATACACATGTATTATTTTTGCACACGTTTGTCTATGCAAGTGTGGAAATCAAAGAACTATCTGAAGCAGTAGGTTCTCTCCTTCCACGATGTGGGGAGCCAGGGCCTGAACTCATGATGGCTTGGTGGCAAGCGCCTTTCCCCACTGAGCCATCTTGCCTGCCCTACTCTGTTTTAAGTCAGCCTCCTGGGGACTCAAGAGCTACTGTTTTTCCTGACTAGCCCTTGTTCCAGCTGGGTTTTAGATAAATGGTTTTGCAATAATCTTTGCAAGCCTGTCCTGACTTCCTGCAATGAAGGACTATAATGTGAAAGTGTAGGAAGCCAAATAAGCCCTTTCCTCCCCAGCTTCTTTTGGTCACGGTGTTTCCTCAGAGCAATAGAGATCCTAACTAGGATACTGACTTTCTTCAGCTCCCTGGGATACGCAGTAGGTGACAAATAACCGCTGTTCTTTCCACCAATCAGGACTAAGCAAAGAGCACTTAGCAAGTTAATGGGTATGACAAGGCTTTATCATAGAGACACGAAAGAGAAGACAAGTTTGTCAGAACTCACTCAATTATCATCTCAAAGTAAATTACAATTTCTAAACAGTTATTTGTTCCAAGGAAAACAGTCACTTATAACAGCAAAAAAGACAAGCACGAGGCAGGAGAGTGTCTCTGGGAGGGGAGTCAGTATTAGAAGCCACCAGCCCTACTGTGAAGCCCACACCAGCCTTCAACACACTTGATTCCTCAACACTGACGGGCTTGTGCTGGTCAGGCCATACTGGGCATGGGGTGGCTTCGGAAGGGGCTCAGCAGGGCTAACGCTGATAAAGAACCGTGATACAGCGTGGACGCACTACTGTAAGCTGTCCGTCTGCTAATTGCAGAGCAGCCAGCTACTCAGAGGTGGAACTGTTTCAGCTGGTAGTCTAATACAGGAAAATCAGAAGCATGGGTACAGACAGTTTTATGGACTGCACAAGTATCAAATGAAGTTACTCTGCTGTTAAGAGAACAGGAGGCAGACCCATTCATCATCAGAAAACTGGGAAGGAAAGCAAGCGCCACCCACCAAATCAACAGCCATAAAATGTATAAAACTCTACCTAACACAATTTAAAAACTGTCCACCTCACTGAGGGACCAGGATGAGAAGACCCCTTACACCGGAACTAAGAGTTAACCGACCCCACCCTGACACAGCTGAAAGCCTACTGGGGACTTCCTGGATATTTACTGTCTTAAGAGAATGGAGGTTTGAAATAACAAACAACGGAGGTGAATTCTTCCTGCTTATCATTAAACAAGTGTTTCAGTAAACAACTCAAGTCAGGGGACACACACCAAGCAGCCCCACCCTTACTTCACACAGCCGTTCTTCTCATCACAGTCCTTCTTTTCAGTCAACCGGAGAGGCTTCTCACTTGGCTTCTGGGTAAACCCACTGGAAACCAAAACACATGAAGAGATGTATTCGTGAGTTCAAACAGGCAACTGCCACTAGTGGTTCCCATTAGAACGGAGATGCTAGGACCCTGCTGCTGAGGAACCACAGAAACAGTTGGAGGGCAGGGTCCTGTCCTTGTCCTTGTGGCTACTCAGAGTTGAAAGGTTTCATTTAAATCTGGCATGGCTATCATTTTAAGTTGTTTTACCATGTTTAAGGCAGGTAATCCTCAATTGACAAAGGACTTCCCTGTCTGTATTTCTTACAGTCTGCCTACTCCATTCTTGGAGGATTATTTGACAAGAACCCACTTGGAGACAGAACAGTTTCCATTAATTGTTCCATTAATTGCTTCAAAACAAAGCTGAGACTGGGCTGGAAACTTTATCAAATGTGTTCAAACCACAAATAACTATTTCCTGGGGAAATTTTAAGCAGCAGTGGTTAGGAAGCACTTAATCTACCTAGATGCGCTTCTGTGAGAATAGAGGCTAAGCACTGCCTATGGACCCTTGCCTGGTACTGGCCACAGCCTCTGCTGCTGAGACTGGTTTAGTTCTACAATAGAAACTGGTCAGGACCAAAGCAATCACGGGGCAAGAAATACCCTGGCAACAAACAGAATTCTGGAGACTGCTTCATCTTCCCCTCCTCTGTCAAGCTGAGGGTAGCCTAGATGCTCAACTGCACTGCAAAATGTAGGTATCCAGACTGCCCTGCCATGCAGAGAGACAGGAGGCAGGGCCCTGTGGCCCAAGCCTGAGGAGTTCACACTGTTTTCTTCTTGTCTCTGTTCTCTTCTGGTCCCGCCCCAAGGCCACCTCCAACCCTGCAGCTATCAACAATATGTCCTACATCACAAAAGAAAACCCATCAGTGAACTGGCAGAGTCCCAGGCTGAGCACAGGTAGACCAATCCCAGAGCCACTCACCGAAGTCCTGCAAAGAGCTGACACCGCAGCCACCCCCAGAAAGTGGGACAGCTTTCCTCTAATTTCACCGATACTATCCCATGCGTCGTAAAGAGGACAGGGTTACAGTTGGAGACTTGGGAGATGACAAGGAGCCATCCTTAGGCTTCTCCAAATGTGTAACCTGCCCAGCTATGCTGCTGTGGCCTGCATTTACACGTCCTTCACATCATGGCCACTCTGTTCACTGAAGGGGCCTTATAGATACCAACCAGGCAACAAAGGGATTCTAGACCAACTACCAGCTTTCAGTCCACTGTGTTGCCAGCTAATCAGCTGTAAAAAGAATTTTTCCTTCCTTTAAAGTAGTGTATTTTGAGCCAAAATTTCCAAGACTACCTTTTTTTTGTTGTTGTTGGTGGTGGTGGTGTGTGTGTGAAGGAGATATGTCTGTCATCAACCTTTTACATACTTACTGTACATGTGACCTTCTGCATTTGTGGACTCCACATTTGTGCAATCAACCAATCAGACTGGAAATATTTGGCAAAAACAAACTGCCTGTATTAAACATGTAGATTTCATTCTTTGACATTATTCCCTAAACAATATAGTACAGCAACTACTTATATAGTATTTGCATTGCATTAGGTAGGCATTAGAAGTCATCTAGAGATGACTTAAAACATACATGAGAATGTGTAGATTATATGTAACTATGATGCCACTTTTATATTTGGATTTGGGCACACACAGCTTGATAGTCTCAGTAGTCCTGGAAATAAGTGCCTCTCCCCCAACGCTAACATGAAGAGATGACTATGTAAAGCTGTATTATACTGTCCTATAGATCTAGTCTGCTAAACTGATTTTTCAAATCATACCTTGCTGCTGGAATATCTGGATCAGCATATATGGTTATGCCTCTTTTTGTTGGCCAGTATACTGAAGACTCAATACACTGTAAGAAAGGGGAGGAAAGAGGGAGTAAGGGAGAGAGGGAGGGAGGAAGAAAAGGAGAAAACACACACTTTTAAGATTTATATTTTTGGAATCAAAATGTAATGGAAATTATTTTCATCAACAATCATTCCAGACAGTTTTCATGCATGTATGCGCGCGCGCGCGCGCGCGCGCACACACACACACACACACACACACACACACACACACACACACACACGGAGAGTCAAAGAATGCCATCACTATAATCATTAGATTAAAATGTCAAACAGCAGGCAATTGGTATTCACATGAGTGTTTAAAATGCCCTATAATTACTTTCATTTGTCTTTGTCAAAAGAACTCTAAGGCACATTAGAAGTGAAATTAATTATGTGAATGTCCCCCAGATCCAGACAGTCACACATCTGTGTTTAGTGAGCACAACCACCTTTTACAGAGCACTTACAACTCCCCAGAAACAGAAGCTCAACCAGCAGGAGGCAGCTACCTTGCCCCATCAAAGCAAACATACAAAGTACATTCTTCATGGGTTTTTAAATATGAAACACACTTTCTGTTCATAATGGAGTATTAATGTCATATGAACTTTATATTCAGTGAACATTTAAACATACAACCTTGTTTATGTGTTTTAAAGGGAGGCACTGCTGCTTCTTCTCAAACATAATTTTACGTGAGTCTCTCAAGGAATCCTTATATTTTACAGCTTTATCTGCAAAATGAAGATAATAAAAAGCTACCTTGAAAACTATTTATATAAAATTGGACAATAAGAAAAACAAACATTGTTACAAAATCTCAACACATGAATTATTATCTAACAGATTTAATATTAAATTTATAGGGATAAAAATTAAAAATCTTGCTTTGTGACTGACAGGACAGCTCATCAGGTAAAGGCCCTTGCTTCCAAGCCTGATAACCTGAGTTTGATCCCCAGGTCCTACATGCAGGAAGGCTATTGTAAGTTGTTCCTGACCTCCACAGGCACCCATGGCATATATATGCACACATTCACATGCACACACACACACACACGCTAAATAAATGCAATTCAAAATTTTTTGCTTCAATTGTTTTTTTCTAAAATGTGGTAGAAATTCATATACCAATTTACTAAGAATTTTCCCAACTTGGCAAGCTGTACTTTTCAAAGGAGGCCACAATTATATATCCAACATACATGCTCTTTCTACAATGTACAGGACACCAACCTCTGCAAAAAGAAAAGAAAGAATGAAAAGAAAAAGAAAGAAAGAAAGCCAAGTCCCTAAACTGAGCTCAAATTCCCAAGCAGCCAGCTATCTGGGAACTGCCAAAGTAAAAGCAGCTGCCGACCCCAGACTCCTGGAGACTGCAGACGTAACCAGCCAGCTGGCTGTAGACGACAGAGCCTGCAGTTTCAAACACAGCTGTCAAACTTTCCATTCCGCCCCAACAAAACCCCTTCCCCTTTCCTATCCTTAGCTACAGAAGCCCCAGCTTGAAACCTAGAACCTGCATGGTCACTGCGCCAGATCTGAGATGCCACCTCTCAGGTTAATTAAAGCTGCTCTAGCTGTTGAAGTTATCTAAACTCTTGTCCTTTATTTCTTTCTACAAATTTAATTCTTATGCAATGTAACTGGCAATCACTAAGAGACAGGATCTATATTCCTGTCCCACAGACTGGCATAGGAAATTCCAAAGTGGAAAAGCAAACAGAAGAAAAAACTGTTCAAACAGAAATATGCAAGAACTATTTGTATCAGTCTGAGTAAGCTGCTTAAACAACAGAAACGTATTTTCTTATAGTTCTGGAGGCTGCAAATCCATGATCAAAGCGTTGACCACTTTGGTTCCTGGGATGCTATCTTCCTGGTGTGCAAGTGCTGGGGACCAAGTCAGTGCTGGTTTTCTTTTTGTCCTAAGGGCTGGGTGTCTATCAGGGTCGGGCCCCATCCTTCTGGCATCACAGACTTAGGTCTCCTCATGAAGACCCTGTTGCAGACATAGCCACACTGAGAGGACTGCAGCATACAGACTCTGAGGACAAAGAATTCAGCCCACAGCACAGTTTTTGAAAAGAGCAACAAAATTGCTAAGGCTCTAACTCAGGGGTTGGGGGAAAGGAGACTAAGAGGGAAGCAGGGAAAGGACGAGAAAGGAAAGAAGGCTGGGCCTACTGATCTGTGACACCTAGAGGCTAATAAAGCATATAAGGAAGAAACGACACCAACGCACACCTCTTTCAGAAGACAGAAGCAAAGGAGACACTTGCTAGCTCATTCTCCAAGACCCTCACTATCCTGATGCCCAAACCAGAGAACAGCATTTCAAGAGAATGAAGGCCCATTATGTCTTACGAACACAGAGGCAAAATCCTTTAAAAGCAATGACAAACCAAATCAAACACTATATAAAAGATGCCACTAAAGAATGGAAACAAGCCATACACTAGAAGAAAATAACTGCAAAAGATCTATCTGAAGAAAGACTATTATCCAAAGTAGATAAAAAACTCTTAAAGCCTGCCAATCAAGAGAATAAAGAACCCACTTCTGAAACAGACAAAAATGGGCTGAGGTTTAACAAAGCTCAGTGGCAGAGCGTGTGTGAGGCCCTGGGATCACTCTCCAGTGTACTCAGAGTATGATTTTGTGCTGGCTATGAAAGAAACCAAACTGGCAGGAATTACCTAGTACTGCAGCAGGTGGCCCTAGGTCACTGACAACATCCTTACACCATGTGTGCTGGAGAGACTGTGCCAGAGAATCTAAGCCCTGTGAGTCTAAAAGAACATACAATATTTCAAAACTAAAACATGAAATAAAAAAGAGCGCATGCCTTTAATCCCAGCACTCAGGAGGCAGAGGCGGGTGGATCTCTGTGAGTTCAAGGCCAGCCTGGTCTACAGAGTGAGATCTAGGACAGGCTCCAAAGCTACACAGAGAAACCCTGTCTCAAAAAACAAACAAACAAAAAAAGAGTCCTTATTATTTACTTCTGCTCTTGCTTATGCAGGAAAATTATAGGAGACCTAGCAAGGGATAGCAGTGTGAGGGACTAAAATTGGATGCAGAGAGGTACACTTAAAATTGTATCCATGGTCCACACTAACCAACATTTGTAATAAAAAGCTCTCTAAAGTGTCTGAAAACTATTCAAAACCTTTGTTCAACTTTGTTGAAATCTTTAAACCACATATTATTTGGACTTTTGAAAAATGTAGCCCAATATTAATATAAAGTCAGAATTTCCTGGTCTCATAAATACAAACAGTAGCATCTCCAGGACCACAATACCCATCAGAGGCTCCTAAGAAGTAAACTAATTATTAAACGGAGTCTAAGCTTCTGTTTCCAAGTAGGAAGGAGCTTAGACAGAACTTGGTGTGCTGAGGATGAAGCAACATGAAATACTCACTTTCCGTTCCATGACAGTCTTTTCCTTGCAAAAGCATTGGCCACAGAGTAAGTGACGGGCTGAGCTTACTGGAGCAGGGCACCGAATTGAGACTGGGCCTGGGTTTCTCAAAAGTATCGAGGTTTTTACTCCCCATGGGTGACACATAATAAGCAAAGTTCTTTGCAACCAGATCATCATTTACACAAACCTATGAAAATGTAAACATTTTATGAATTACCATTCGGATGGGTGTAGTCAATGTTCACAAAGTCAATCAATATTTCAAACTCAGCCCAAATTCCTGAAAAATGTTTTATGGAGCATAATTTGACGGAAATTCCTGCTATGTTAGCACGCCCTAATGATTTTCATGAGAAAATAGCTATAAGCTGTAGGAAATCAAGATGTACCTTGGAGGAAGAGGAAGCTAACTCCATCTGGCCAGGCACAGATTTGGTGGGGGACCACTAAGCATAAAAGGGGAAACTGAAAAAACTAGATCCTATCAAAACTTAATGCTTTGCCTGGCAGTGGTGGCGTATGCCAGGCTGCAAAGCAATAGGGTAAAACAACCAACACTGACTTCCGGTCTCTACACATATTCACGAACAAGCAAGACGGGCACACACACTAAATAAATTACAGAACTAAGAATGCTGTCTAAATAAAATGATCAGGTCAATTTTTTGTTTGTTTTTTTCCAAGACAGGGTTTCTCTGTGTAGCCCTGGCTGTCCTGGAACTTGCTCTGTAGACCAGGCTGGCCTTGAACTCACAGAGATCCTCTTGTCTCTACCTCTTGAGTGCTGGGATTAAAGGTGTGCGCCACCACCACCTGGCTTTAGGTCAATGTTTTTAATACCAACAGAAGAGGCTAGGAATGCGGCTGAAAGGGAGACAGAGTATGAGCCCCAGCATGGCCCCAGGTGTCTGTCTCTCACTAGTACATGTGCACAGACACACACAGACATGGAAGAAATGACTGAAGGAATAGTCCTACCAGCTTCTATTCTAAGCTAGATCTTCAATGGTTAAAGTAACTCCCACTGTGTGAATTAAAGTAAAGTTTAAAATAAGGATAAACATTTCCAAAATACAAATCTCGCCAGGTATGGTGGCCCATGCCTGTAATCTCTAGCACTTGAGAGCAGAGGCAAAATTAAGAGTATAAAGTCATCCACTGCTTGGGTGACCAAGGACCTGAGACTAGATAGCCCAAGGACCTAAGGTAAAACCAAATACTAGTGTTCTTTTAAAAACTGCAACGAAATGACTCCTAATGATATTCTTCTACACTCATGAAGCAGTGCCTTGCTCAGCCATCAGCTGAAAAGCTTCCTCCTGCAGCAGACGGGAACAAGTGCACTGCCCCACAGCCAGACAGTGTGCAGAAGAGTAAGAGGACAGACCTTGGAACACTCAGCCCTAAATGGGATGACTATCAAATCCCTCCTCTGAAAGCTCAGGGAACCCTGAGGAAGAGGAGGCAGAAAGAGGGTAAAGAGCCAGAGGGGATGGAGGACACCAAGAAAATAAGGCCCTCTAAGTCACCGTGACCAATGTACATATCAACTCAAGAGACTAAGGCAGCATGCACACAGCCTGCATGGGTCTGCACCAGGTCCTTTGCATATACATTATGGCTTCCAGCTTAAGGTTTTTATAGGATTCCTGAGTGTGGGAACAAGCGAGCCTCTGCTTCCTGCACCTTCTCCTGGGCTCTTTTCCTTCTGTTGGTTTGTCCTGTCCAACTCTGATGTGACAGTTTTTGTTTTATCTTCTTATATTTTATTTTAAAAAAATTTAAGGTCATCCTCAGCAAAACTGAAAGTTCAAGGATAGCCTGGGCTACACAAGACTACCTCAAAAAACTAAAACCAGAAAACAACCCTCTCCTCCCCAAATTTTTCACTTACTTTTTCATTTTTTATTGTTGCATAAAGGTAAACCTCAAAGGTATCTTCTTCCACAGCACAAAGTTTCGCCTCCACTTGGGTAGTTGCTAAATGGCAATAAATGGACATACAAGTGAGCTGACACTAAGGTTTGTTTGGTTTTGTTTTAAAGCAAGCACAGTTTCACTAGGTAACTGGTAACATTTAGGCCTTTCACATCCACTCATACTTCAGAACAGTCCTAAAAGGTGGCACAGCACAGCAATACTGATGACATGCGTTAGGAGATACCACAGCATAAACAGTGTCGGAACAGGGTCAAAGGAATGACACACAGTCAACAACGCCTTGGGGAACCGTCAGAGGCTTCAGGAAAAAAGACAGAGAGGGGGCCTTTTACCTAAGATGCATTTTGTTCCCTGGATTGTTCTTAGATGTGATTTCATGCCTCCTGTGACAAATGTTTACATTCAATTTATAAGACATGTTTATTCTTGTTGGATGTCAGAACACAGCTATAGAACCAATCTGGTCAGTGTATCTGAATCTGGATATTGCTTTCTGCCCTGCTTTTGTGCTTTCTTAGATATTATCTATGGTACATGCTAGGCAACTGTGTTTAAATTGTTCTGTCCTGAGAAAGTTCTGGGAAAAGGTTGCTCTGTTAATATTAGTATGTGCTTACTTGAAGTTATTTGCATGATTTTCTAATCATGTTTTTCTGAACTCAGCCTTCCTTGGATTACTGCTTTTTTTGTTACATTCATGTGTAAAGTACACTGAAACTGAAGTAACGTATTTACAGCAGTAGACTGTAGTCCACCCTATTCTTTAAGGTCTTCAAATCCCAGGTCTCGCAGACAGATCTGCATAGGTTGGCAAAAGTCGACAAAAACAATTTACATACTTTCAGTTAGCAATAACTGTTACACAACAAATGTACACTTATTATCCCTTGTTCCTAAAAGAAGTCAGGCTTTTCACCAAATGCTGGATCAAGAAACTCCACACACATTCTCTTGGTATACCCTCGGCATTTAAAAGCAATCTGAGAGAGAGGCAGGGCTGTTATTGTGAGAGGGGTCCTCTACACAACCAGCCAGCTTTTTATTTCAGCGGACAATTACTGACATCCAAATCCACCTGCAAAATTATAGGAACATAATCAAAGCGACACCTGGCATGGAAGGGGCTCCGAGTAACTTAAGGAGTGCCAAACCGTCATGCATGTGGATCTTAGACATCTGGCAACAGAAGTGTAAGCCACCATATGTATTAATTCTGCAAACATACCCTGGCCTTACCTCTTAGAATATTCTGAAAGTACTGGATAGCTGCACTGTCCCATTTTGTGGCAGGTCTGGAACAGCAAACAGATCAACTTCATGAAGTGAAAACCACAGGCTAACAGCACTGTCATTTTGTTAGCTGGATGACGGGTATTTCCCACACTAACTATCAAGCATCCAACACAGACAAGGAGCCTATGCCCGCTCTGCTTCGGGGTACAGACTCCAGCTTTATCTGACAATGCCATCTGCACAGCTCAGACAGGTACAGAGGCCCTGCTGAGATGACACTCCTCCCATTCCAATCTATGGCACCTTCTGTCACACCACTGTCCCCAGTTACCTGCAACAAATCCATTTTCCCAAACAGAGTCCAAGCTCCTTGGAGAGAGAGCCCAAGTGTGCACCATCCATCATTGGCTGCCACAGAGAATGGCACTACACACTGCTCAACCAACCCCAGAGGCAGCCCTGGGAAAGCCAGCTACTCTCTCTGGGTGGCCCTCACTCCGAGGCTTAGTACACTGGAGTTTATTTTATTTTACTGCTTTTTTGTTTGTTTGTTTTTTGAGACAAGGTTTCTCTGTGTAGCTTGAGAGACTGTCCTGGAACTTGCTCTGTAGACCAAGCTGGCCTCGAACTCACAGAGATCTGTGTGCCTCTGCTTCCCAAGTACTGGGATTAAAGGCATGTGCACCACCACAATCTGGCTTATTTTGCTCTTTTTAGAGATCCTTTACAGTTTCCTGAAAGTAATATGCTTATTCTCTCAGTAAAAAACAAATATATAGTTCTGAATACCAACCATGTCCAGGCATTAGCCATGTAAATCACCTTATTTAATCTTTAAAGCAGGTATTGGAGGGCAGCGGTGGCAGCTTTAATGACTAAAACCATTGGAAACATGGGAGTTCTTGTAGTAAGTGTGTAAACTGATGACATGACTGCTCCTAGGTGTGGTTAAGGAGAAGGGTTTTTGTAGCTAGGAGGGAGAGAACAGCCAGAGGCATCTGGAAGAAGAGACAGAGAGAGAGAGAGAGAGAGAGAGAGAGAGAGAGAGAGAGAGAGAGAGAGAGAAAGACTGACATGGCTAGAGCTATCTGTAGAGAGGAGAGAACAGAAAACAGGAAGCAATGAGAAGCAGGAGCAGAGCCTAGAGAAAGGCGGCGGCGGCGGCGGCGGCGGCATAGCCAAAGCAGCCGAGGTTTAGGAGAGTGAGTGGTGGGCTGAGTGGAAGAGAACGCTGGAAGGAGTTGAGGGGAGGGGAGGGGAGGGGAGGGGAGGGGAGGGGAGGGGAGGGGAGGAGAGGAGAGGAGAGGAGAGGAGAGGAGAGGAGAGGAGAGGAGAGGAGAGGAGAGGAGAGGAGAGGAGAGAGGAGAAGGGCTAGGAGAGAGAACCCTGAAATGTGTAACAGAAACCGTGGTACTGAGCGAGCCTGGAGGCTATCAAGAGCTCTGATATGCTCATAGGCACCATAAGTCCTGGCTGCCAGAAGTAAGGGAAGTGACTCCTTTTAGTAGAGGGGAACCACTTTCACAAGATCCTAAGGAATGCCGGATTTCATCTAACCACCAGAAATCCTCCTAGTCCAGGCTGGGCCCACTTTTGGATATCTGGACTGCCTTTTGGAGTCTGGGGAACTGGAGTTTCCTCTGGACCTAAGAGCAACAAGCTTTATTTTTGTTCTTTCTAAGCACTACATGGTCCTGCTTTTTTTGCAGTGCCTACATCTCTTCCTCTGACATTCTTTGTGATGTGTAGTAAAGGTGTGCACTAAGCAAGCCAGTGGAGATGAAGAAAAAACCAAAACCAAAGACACAAAAGAGAATGATTCCAAAGTCACACTACACATGAAAAAGATCTACTAATTTTTTTTTTAACTGTTTTGTTGTTGGAGACAGGGTTTCTCTGTGTGGCTTTGGAGCCTGTTCTGGAACTTGCTCTGCCTGCCTCTACTGGGATTAAAGGCGTGCACCACCACTGCCTGGCTCCTAGTAATTTTTTTTTAAAGAAAATATATATCAAGTTCCTACTGAGCAACACACTCAAAAGAAAACTCAATATAGTATGAATGGGTGGGTACCTGCCTGCCTGTCCCCCACCCCCGCCCCCTCTTTTTGGATGTGTGTGAGAGAATAAGTACAAAAGAACACAGGAAGAGATATCCAATAACACCATTAACACAGCATTATGTGGGAAAAACATCACTTTTAAAAGAATCTTTTGGTGTTTTTTTATATTTGTGTATGGTATATGTGTGTAGTGTGTGCACACATGTTTGTGGGGTTGGAAATCAGGTATCTGTCTCTGCAGCCTGCCCTCATGGCTCAATGTGCACGTGCACCCTCTCTCTCTCTCTCTCTCTCTCTCTCTCTCTCTCTCTCTCTCTCTCGTTCTGTCTCCCAGTCATTCTGTCTGTTTCTCTCTCATGTTCCCACTCTGAGACAGTTTTTTGCCCCCCTCCTCCCCAATAAATCTCTTGCATGAGATCTGTTGCATAGTGTGGTCTCTTAGCGGCACACTTTGGCCCCAACCCACCAAGGTCCCCCTCACTTGATCCTAACATAAGATATGTGTGGAGGGCTGGAGAGATGGTTCAGAGGTTAAGAACACTGGCTGTTTCTTCCAGAGGTCCTGAGTTCAATTCCCAGCAACCACGTGGTGGCTCACAACCATCTATAATGAGATCTTGTGCCTTCTTCTGGTAAGCAGGCATACATGCAGACAGGACACTGTATGTATAATAAATAAATAAATCTAAAGAAAAAAAAGATATGTGTGGAAGGTCAGGTTAATGTCAGGTATCTTTCCTTGATCACTCACCATTTTTTTGGAGATTATCTCAAAACACAACAAACCAAACCAAACACTAGACTAGCCAGGTGGTGGTGGTGCACTGGGAACCCAGACGGTACTCCAGCCAGGGAAGCAGGTAGGCTAAGTGTAGATCTTCACCTCTTTCCCTGCTCCTACAAATCCAATCCCCCGGTCTCATGCTCAGCTCTGCAGCAGAATACATGCTGCAGCCTCCCTTACCCTGCCCTCATCTCTGTCTATCACACAGACCTTCCCCTTCTAATCTACCTCCACCTACTCATTGCTCTACCCTAGCAGGCACTCCCTGGGAGCCCACTCTGACCAGGGACTTAAGTGGTCTAACTGCAGATCTCCACCTCTCCCTCTAGTCCTCCAAGTCCAATCCCCCCATTCTCATCCTCAGCTCTGTAGCAGACCTTCTGCTGTGGCCTCTCTCTCTCTGCCCCATTTCCAGGGGACTAAGCAGATCCTGGGGGAGCATCCTGCTTTCCTCCCTCCTGTGGACCCCCTCAGCCTAACACCCAGTCCATCCCCATTCCTAAGCAACAGTTCCCAAGACCCAGAAACACGTTTTACTTGGCAGAAGAGTTTCATACAAGGCAACATACAGTTACCACACTCTCTTAAGAACCAGAGAGGAAACAGAAGCCAAGGAACAAAACACTCACCCAACAAGGACAAGAGTGGATATCTAAATATCTAAATTACATCAATATCTAAATTACAATCTTCCCAATCTCAGATGCCTAGATGCCAGTGTAAAAACACAATCAGTAAAAGTGAGGTCAGTGTCTCCACTAGAGCTCAGCCCAGAAACCCTACCACAGCATGCCCTGAATATTCCAACACAGATGAATTACAAGACAAAGACTTTAAAACAGTCTGGATGAAGATGACAGAGGTCCTTAAAGAAACCTACAAAAACACAGAGTGGAAGGAAATGAATAAAAACAGTTCCAGACCTGAAAGTGGAAACTGAGGGAAATCTGGAAATGAAAAGTTTAGGAACTTGAAGGGGAAGCTCAGAGGTAGGCATCATGGACCTAATACAAGAGATGGAAGAGAGAATCTCAAGCACTGAAGATAAGAAGAAATGGATAGATCAGTCAAAGAAAATGTTGAGTCTAAAACAATACAAAACAAACAAACAAACAAAAAACTTCTGGCACAGAACATCCAGAAAATCTGGTACACTATGAAAAGACCTATTCTAAGAATAATAGGAAGAGCCAGGCAGTGGTGATGCACACCTTTAGTCTCAGCACTCAGAGGCAGAGGCAGGAGGATCTCTGTGAGTTCCAGGACAGCCAGGGCTACACAGAGAAACCCTGTCTCAAAAAAACAAAACAAAACAAAACAAAAAAACAAAAAAAAAGAAAGAAAGAAAAGAAAAGAAGAGGAGGAATAGAGGAAGGAGAAGAAACCAAGGTCAAAGGCCCACAAAATATTTTCACCAAAATCATTGAAGAAAATTTCCCTAACCTAAAGGAGATGCCTATCAAGCATACAGAACACCAAGCAGACTGGACCAGAAAAGGAAGTCCCCTCAGTACATAATAATCAAAACACTAAACATATATAACAAAGAAAAACTATTAAAGCTGTAAGGGAAAAAGACCAAGTAACATATAAAGGCAAAACTATTTGAATTATACCTGCTTTCTCAATGGAGACTCTAAAAGCAGGACGAGCCTGGACAGATGTGCTACAGACTCTCAAAGACCAGAGGTGCTGGGCAAGACTACTATACCCAGCAAAATTCTCAATCACAACAGATGGAGAAAGTAAGACATTCCAAAAGGACATTGCAATTCTTAACATCTATGCATCAAACACAAGGGCACCCAAGTTTGTAAATGAAATACTACTACAGCTAAACTCATATAATGATCCTCACACAGTGACAGTGGGAGACTTCAATACTTCACTCTCACCAATAAACAGATCATCCAGACAAAAACTAAACAGAGAAATGCTGAAGCTAACTGAAGTTATAAACTAAATGGACCTAACAGATATTTACAGAACATTTCACCCAAACACAAAAAAATATACCTTCTTCTCAGCACTTCATGGTTTCTCCAAAACTGACCACATACATGGACACAAAGTAAGTCTCAACAGATACAAGAAAACTGAAATAACACCCTACATTCTATTTGACCACCACAAATTTAACGTGGATATCAACAACAGAACAACAGAAAGCTTGCAAACTCACGGAAAGTGAATAACTTACTACTGGATGAAAAATGAGTCAAGAAAGAAATTAAATACTTCCAAGAATTGAATAAAATGAATACACAACATATCCAAGCTTATAGGACACAATGAAGGCTGTTCTAAGAGGCAAGTTAATAGCACTAAATGCCTACATAAAAAAATTGGAAAGATCTCACACTAGTAACTTAACAGCACCTGAGAGCTCTAGAACAAAAAGAAGAAACACATATAAAAGGAGTAGATGGACATAAATAATCAAATGCAGGGCCTGAAGTCAATAAAATAGAAATAAACAAAAATATACAAAGAATAAATATAACAAACTATTAGTTCTTTGAGAAAATCAGTAAGACTGACAAAACCTTACCCAAATTAACTAAAAGGCAGAGAGAAAATACCCAAATTTACAAAACTAGAAAAGAACAGAGGGACATAGCAACAGACACCAAGGAAATCCAGAGAGTCATAAGGACATACTTTAAAAGCCTGTACTCCATCAATTTGGAAAATCTAAAGGAAATGGATCATTTTTCCGATACATACCACTTACCAAAGTTAAACCAAGATCAGACAAGCAATTTAAACAGACCCATAATCTCTAGTGAAATAGAAGCAGCCGTCAAATGTTTCTCAACCAAAAAAAGCCCAGGGCCAGATGGTTTTAGTACAAGTTCTACCAGACTTTCAAAGAAGAGTTAACGCCAATACTTCTCAAATTATTCCATAAAACAGAAACAGAGGGTACATAACCAAAGTCATTTTATGAGGTCACAGTCACCCTGATACCCAAACCACATAGAGATCCAGCAAAGAAAAAGAATTACAGACCAATTTCCCTTATTAACATAGATGCAAAATTCTTAATAAAATACTTGCAAACTGAATCCATCAAAAAGATCATCCATCATGATCAAGTAGGCTTCATCCCAGAGATACAGAGATGGTTCAGCATATGAAAATCTGTCAATGTAATCCAACATATAAACAAACTGGAAGAAAAAAAAAAACACATGATCATCTCATTAGATGCAGAAAAAGGCCTTTGACAAAATCCAGTATTCCTTCATGATAAAAGTCCTGGAGAGATCAGGGATACAAGGGACATACCTCAACATAATAAGGGCAGTTACAGCATGCCTATAGCCAACATCAACTTAAATGGAGAGAAACTCAAATCAATTCCATTACAATGAGGCACAAGACAAGGTTGTCCACTCTCTCCATACCTATTTAATATAGTACTTGAAGTCTTAGCTAGAGCAATAAGACAACTGAAGGAGATCAAGAAGATACAAGCTGGAAAGGAAGAAGTCCAAGTGTCCTCATTTACAAATGATACAATAAAATATGTAAGGGGCCCAAAATTCCACTGAGAACTCCAACAGCTGATAATCACTCTCAGCAATATATTGAATACAAAATATTTTTTACCCACTACACATCTGATAGAGGGCTAATATCAAAATATATAAAGAACTCAAAAAACTAGACACCACCCTATTGCTGTGAAGAGACACCATGACCACAACTCCTGTAGAAGAAAGTGTTTAATTGGGTGGCTTAGTTTCAGAGGTGTAGTCCATTATCACCATGGCAGGAAGTTGAGCATTCTACAACATGATCTGCCAGCAGAAGCAACAAAGAGATTACAAAGCCCAGGGACACACTTCTTCCAACAAGGACCCACTTCTTCGTCCTAATCCTTTCACCCTAGTGACTAAGTATTCAAATCTATGAGCCTTTAGAGGTCATTCTCATTTAAACCACCACAGCTAGGTATCAAGAAACAACCCAATTAAAACATGGGGTACACAGCTAAATAGAGACTTCTCAAAAGAGGAAATTCAAATTGCTGAGAAACACTTAAAGAAATGTTCACCATCTTTAGTCCATCAGGGAAATGCAAACCAAAACTGCTTTGAGATTTTATCTTATACCCATAAGAATGTCTAAGATCAATAAAAGAAATGACAGTTCATGCTAGCAAGGATGTGGAGCAAGGGGAACACTCACCCATTGCTGGTAGTAGTGCAAATTTGTACAGCCACTATGGAAATCAGTGTGGTGGTTCCTCAGGATCTACCTCAGGATTGATCTGCTCCAAGATCCAGCTACACCACTCTTGGGCATATACACAAAAGATGCTTCATCCTATCACACAAACACTGGCTCAACCATGTTCACTGATGCTCTATTCATAATAACCAGAAACTGGAAACAACCCAGATGTCCCTCAACAGACAAATGAATAAAGAAACAGATAATGTACCACATTAAAAAATGTGGTATAATAACACAATGGAGTATTTTTACTTAGCCATTAAAAAAATGGCATCATGAAATTTGCAGGTAAATGGATGAAGCTAGAAAAAATCATCCTGAGTGAAGTAACCCTGACCCAGAAAGACAAATATGCTGTGTATTTACTTGTATGAGGGCATTAGCTGTTCAGTCAATGATAACCAAGCTACAGTCTGTAGAATCATAGAGTTAGGTATAAAGTTAGGAACAGATAGATCTCTTTAGGAAAGGGAAATAGAGTTATGGATGGATGCGGGGGCTGGAATGGGAGGATCAAGTGGGAAGAAACAGCTAGAATTAAGGACCCTTTGAGAGGTAGTATGGAAACATAATATAGCAGAAACCTCCTAAAATATATACATACATATATGTACATAAAATATATACATGAAGGTGATCTAAATGAAATCACCAAGTAATAGGGAAGACAAGGTCCCAACTAGCCATCTCTTGTCACCAAATGAAGCTTCTAGTACTAGGATTGGGTTACATTTGAGTTGTTGGCCAAAGGGGTCCCATGCCAATCCTCAAACAACCCAGGCTGTTGGCAAGACTACAGGTTGCTCTCCACAACCTGACAGAAAGGCTGCATTGCTGAAGATCATATCTATACAACTCATTGAACATGGAGAAGTGGAGCTGGTGCCTACAAGCTGGTGCCTTCACCTCAACATTCTAGTGTCTTTGGGATAGGAAGGTACTCTGTGCACTACCAAAGAGAAATGTAAACACAAACCCTTGGATCTACAATGGTGTCCTGCCTTCAAGTTATGCTACGGTAACAGTGGCACAAAGCTTGTGGGAATAACCAACCAATATCTGATTTGACTTAAAGCCCACTCCATGAAATGGATCCCATACCTGACTGCTTGGGTGACCAAGAACCAGAGCCTAGATAGCTGAGGGACCTAGGATAAAACCAAAAACTACTGGTTTTGTTGTTGTTTAAAGGTATCAACAAGATGACATCTGCTCTACTCATACATGTAGAATATTATTTTAAGGTGTGTTATTGCTATGGGCCGCAGGAATATATATATTATATGAACTCAGCTGATTATGGCAAAGGCACTACCTGAAGGGATCAAGGAATTTCTTCAGAGGAAGCCAAATTCCAAGGAGCTTTTGGTGTTATTTGGCTTGTTATATATCAGCTGTCTTTCTGTTATGAAAATCATGTGTGCCTTCATAGTTTTCCCAATTGATTTTTCCCTAAGAAGTGCTAACAGTGTGGACCAATCACTCTCTGGACATATACATTCAAGGTATTTGGAGAATAGCCTCAGGAAAGGCTTCCTTCCCCCCAGCCCATCTGTTTCTCCCCTTTCAGCACTGGAATCAGATATCTCCCTTAGCCACTTTCAAGGACTAACAGAAATAACAAGTCCAGACCACCACATGCTAGTCTCCTGATTTAAGGTAAATTCCACAAGGAGACACCACCTAGGTCAGGTGGACCTTAAGTAATAGCTTTACACAATTTAGCTCAGACCCTCCTTTCTTACAGCTTTACTAACTTTATAGACCCCCAACTTCTTACCTAGCCACTTCTCAGAATGTAGACTGAGCACATAGACCCCCTTTTTCATATACTAACCGGTCATTAGCACTCAGTTGACCTCCTCTTTTACCACTCCCATTTTGGATTGTAAAAGAAAGCCTGATGGTCACTGCCTGAGGAAAATTCTTATCTGCCTTTATGACCCCGTAGAATTCAAGCCTGGTGACCTTGCTGGACCAGGGGATTGCTATGGCTTGGGTTTATAACTGGATTTCTAGGAGACTTCGGAGGAGGAACATAGAGGACGGAGAGAATAAGGAACTGGAGAAGATAACAGAGAATGGAAGAACTAGATGGGTAAGAACTGGAGAGGAACAAACAGATGGGGAAGAACTAGATTAAAGGGCTAGAGGAGAGTACTGAAGAGAATACTAGAAAAACAAGATGGAAGATGAGGAAGAGCCAGATGGGGAAGAACAAGATGAGAGAGGAGCTGATATGGGAAAGAACTAGATGGATGAGAACCTAGAAGGGGCAGAACTAAGATGAAGGGATTTAGATAGAACCTAGAGGGGACAGCAGATAAATGTAGAGAGAAATCAGGCAAGAAAGGAGCTAAAAATGAGAGCAGAGTAGAAGCTTGTAGACAGAGAACTGACACAAAATAATAAGGTGTATGGACTAAGGAGTTTCATGTACATAGATTCATTTCTTTTCATCAAAGATTAATTATCAGCTGGTTGTAGATTCTTCCCAGACCCTGGGAGGGGACTATCAAGGGGCTGGACACCCATAGTCCTCGATATGTTACTTTTGTTTATGTTGCATTTGTTTAAATCTGTGAAGCTGTGTTACTGTGCTTGTCTAAAATACCTGATGGTCTAATAAAGAGCTGAATGGTCAATAGCAAGGCAGGAGAAGGATAGGTGGGGTTGGCAGATAGAGAGGATATATAGAAGGAGAAATCTGGGAGGAAAAAAAGATCAAAAAAGTAGCCAGAGAAGGAGGAGGACATCAGGGTCCAGCCACCCAGCTACACAGCAAGCCACGGAGTAAGAGTAAGATTTACAGAAGTAAGAGAACAGGAAAAGCCCAGAGGCAAAAGGTAGACAGGATAATATAAGTTAAGAAAAGCTGGTTAGAAACTAAGCCAAGCTAAAGCTAGGCATTCATAAGTAAGATTCATCTCTGTGTGATTTATTTGGGAGCTGGGTGTCAGCCCCCCAAAAAAAGCAAAAAGCAAACAACAACAGTGGGCTGTCAAAGGTGAACCAGGTCCAGCAGTTAAGGAAAGCCTGCAAGAAACAAGCCAAGCTAAGGTCGGGCATTTATAAGTAATAATAATCCTCCATTTATGATTTATTTGGGAGCTGGGTGGTGGGTCCCCCAAAAAAGAAAAACAAACAACAATACATAGATTGGTGCCTTGGCTAGCCATCAGAGAAGCTTCTTCCTGCAGCAGATGGAACAAATAGTAACCTACAGCCACACAAGCAGAAAGTGACAGACCTTGGAACACTCAGCCCTAAATGGGATGACTATCAAATCCCTCCTCTGAAAGCTCAGGGAACCCTGAGGAAGAGGAGGCAGAAAGAGGGTAAAGAGCCAGAGGGGATGGAGGACACCAAGAAAATAAGGCCCTCTAAGTCACCGTGACCAATGTACATATCAACTCAAGAGACTAAGGCAGCATGCACACAGCCTGCATGGGTCTGCACCAGGTCCTTTGCATATACATTATGGCTTCCAGCTTAAGGTTTTTATAGGATTCCTGAGTGTGGGAACAAGCGAGCCTCTGCTTCCTGCACCTTCTCCTGGGCTCTTTTCCTTCTGTTGGTTTGTCCTGTCCAACTCTGATGTGACAGTTTTTGTTTTATCTTTTTCTATTTTATTTTGTTATATATTTATTATTAGCTCTCAAAGTCCTGTTTTCTAATGAGAAATAGAAAGGAGTGGACTGGGACGGGAGAGGATGAGGGGAAGAACTGAGAAACTGTAATCAGGATGTATTACGTGAGAAAAAAATATTTTCAATAAAAGAGGGGAAATATCATCCAGGGAGGCTCGGTCATTTTCAAAGCAGTTTGGTTTATTTTGGGGGGACACTTGGGAAAAAATTTGGTAATGAAGTCTCATTATAAATTTCTCACAAGAAAAAAAGATAAAAATGGAAAATACTCACTTTCACTACTGCAGTTATCAGAACTTACTCATGTTTTGTATTGTTGCTGCTTGGTTTTGAGACCAAATCTCACAGTACCACCAAGGCAACACGCAGTCTGTCCTCTCACATCAGCCTCGAGTATATGAATTACAGGCAGACACCACCACACCCAGCTTATTATACTTTTTTTCATTGTCACAACCATCCTGATTTCCCTGTTTTTAATTTTAGAAAAAAATTCATAGAAGTAGCCAGGCGGTGGTGGTGCACGCCTTTAATCCCAGCACTCGTGAGGCAGAGGCAGGTGGATCTCTGTGAGTTCGAGGCCAGCCTGGGCTACAGAGTGAGTTCCAGGACAGGCACGAAAACTACACAGAGAAACCCTGTCTCGAAAAACAAAAACAAAAAAAAATTCATAGAAGTAAAGCAACTTATAACTCATTTTGCTGGCAAATGAACCTAAGTAGTATCCAAATCCACCCAAAATAAAAAGAAACAGGAAAGTAACTGGAGAGTCCCCACATACAAAACCTGTACATTAGAACAGCTATTTTACTTATTTTGTTTGAAGAAAAAAGGAAAGAAACAAAGAAACAAAGAAAGAAAGAAAGAGAGAAAGAAAGAAAGAGACCAACATTGTCCTTACACTCAAACACCCTGAAATCCACACAAGTTCTTTCAGGACACTTCACAGCCTATTCATCTCATTTCCCATGCTGCTTACTACGAAGGAGAATTAAAAAATGCAGTGTTTTGTGTGACAGGTCATTGTCTTTTATTTCTAAGATAACCAAGACACCAAATCCTATCCCCTTATTTAGTACGGCTGTCTTATGTCAGATCATCTCAGGGAAGATTTAATCTAGAGGGAACACTGACTTCACAATGGCACACCATGGTATTACAGGTCTGTTCGCCCAACCCTGCATGCAAGTGGAATCAATTTTTATTAACTAGATTTTACTTTCTGATTGTGCTCTTTATAACAAATGATGGAAACACATACAAAAATAAAAAGCGTGCGAATATTTTAAGCTTTCAAAAAAAAGCTGTACTTACACAATTTCAGCACTGTCTTCACAGAAGTCAATGTGCAATGTCACGGGTTTTGTACAGTAAAGTCTGAATTTTTTTGCTCTATAAGGAAGCTGCATAAAGGATTCTACCGCAACTCGGATGCTTAAAGGTAAAATACAAATAATTCTATTATAAGTAAAAATTACACATAATAAATTCATTTAAAGCCCACTTATATAATTAATATCTCTATATAGAAAACAATTATTCCTTTTCCTGATATAGCTACAATACTTAGAGACATGTGGCCATAAGCTGTTCCCAATGGAGCAAAAGACAACTTCAGGTTTATGTATAAAGGTCTACATATTATACATAATCTGTGTGATTAAAATTCCATGGCACAGCAAAAACTACATCTAATGAGGCTACAAATGGTGAGAAATGCTTGACTACCAATTGAAGAAATCTATTTGAAATTTTATTTTTATTCTTTTAGATAAGGTCTCACCTAGTTCAGACAGGCCTGCTTCCATATCCAAGTGCTAGGATTACAGGCATGTGTCAGAATCACCATGCTGCTATTTAAGATTTTAAAATACCAAATTCAGGCAGGTGAGGTTGCTGACTGAGTCTGACCTCTGAAGACAGTCACATGGGGCTCAGAAGGGAAGGAAGAGGACTGACCCCTGCAAGCTGTCCCCTAACCTCCATATGTGTACTGTGGCTTAAATACCAACCCCAACACACACAACATGTCAGAATCACACAAAAGTTCCTGTAAACAGGCAGATGTTGTCACAAGAGCTGGAGGACTAAGATTTGATAAATTACACTATTTTTCTTCAGGCAAACTACAGGTCACTTTAACCTATCACATTTAAATATCAACCGGCTCTCTTCCTGGGTCCCCACCATCCCCTCCATGGGCAACCACACAGGCTTGTTATCTAGAAAAGGTTAGAAAATGGTGGCTGTACTGAACTTCTTCCTGGACTCTTTCATCATGTAATTCTTTTGTCCTAAAAAAAATCGAAATTGTAAAGCTGTGGACACAAGCTGCTTCTTCCTGCACTCTCTGTAAACCCTAATGTCCCATTTGCCACATGTCTGATGTACCTGCAGTCTACTTTGTACAGTGCCTTATCCACAGGAGAAGGGTCCTCATGGTTACTTAAGTGACCACCTTTATTCTGGGAAGGACACTGGAAAGGTTGGCACAAATATAAAGACTGGCCTATTAGTCCCAGTAAACCATGACCTTCAGCTCCAACTGGAGCAGCCTGCCCAGTGGACATTTGGACAACTGGAGCAGCCTGCCCAGTGGACATTTGGACAACTGGAGCAGCCTGCCCAGTGGACATTTGGTCCTGTGTCCTGCCCTCTCCGTTATGCCAGATAACCAAGAACGTATGCTTGCACACTTTGTCCTGGGTACCCTAACGGTGGTCTGTCTGCATCCTCCTCCTCTATGAGACACAACGTTTCTACTCTGGGCAGCATCATTCTTGAAGCCAATCTCCCTCTAAGACCTCCGGTGTCCATGGACAAGCTCAGGGAACAGACCAGACAGCGGCTGACAGAGGCACCAAGACATGCAGAGAGAGGCCTGCCTTGTGCTTTCAGAACAGAAGCCACCGCTGAGCCCCATTCTGACCACTTGTGCTCCCAAGCCTCTCCTTACTTTAAAAATTGACACTGGTTTTGTTGGAGAGAGAACTTAGCAGTTAACATATGCTGCTACAGCAGAGGTCCTGAATTTGGTCCTATCCACCCACATCAGGTGGCTCACAACTGCCTTAACTCCAGCTCCAAGGATCCAATGGTCTTCTGCCACACACACACACACACACACACACACACACACACACACACGCACGCACACAATACACATGTACACATGTACACATAATTAAAACACATAATTTTTTTTAAACAAGAATTAAATGTGCTTCCTTTATTGACATTTTCCTTTAAAACTGCCATTTGTCTCCTTAAGGCATATAAGGCAAAATAAACACTTATGTACTTTTTAGATTTTACTGGAATATACTTGGCAAAATCCACAAGGAAACACTCTGCCAGGTAATGGTCTGCGGAAGAGATGATGGACTTAATCACAGCCCTGCACCAGCACTTCAGCTCCTGACAGTACACCACACACACCTGCAAATGAAAACAAATCTCCAGTCACACATGAGACGTCAGAAGTCCCTTAGCTCATCACAGGCTAGAGCTACAGGGGACACTGCCTGCGAGGACAGAAGTTCAGCGAATGTTTCCTTACTATAGCAGTTCCCTTTCATCACTCACAGTTAACTATAATCTGAAAAGATGAATGAAAGTTCCAGAAGCAAACAATTCATAACTTTAATTATCCTCTGCTCCAAGTCACATAAGGAATTCTTACACCATCTTGCTCCACTGAGCCTAGAACATGAATTGCTCACTTGCCCAGGACATACTATGTAACAGTACTGGCCTCTTAATCACTTAGAAGTCATCCTGTCTTGGACATCAGGTCAGCTGTCATAGGACTGAAGCACTTGGTTCAAATAACTTTCATTTCACCTAAAAATAGCCTTAGAGCAGATTTTTATTATAGTATATTGTCATGGTGATGTTACTTTATTATTGTTGCCAGTGTCTTTGTAAATTAAGTTCTGCAGTAACTCAGATCTCCAATAGTCTTAGCAGGGTAGCTCCTTAACCAGGCTGTCTCTACAACATGCAAGTTAAAATGCACTGTTCTCTTCTTCAGTCAGAGAACAAAGCCTAGGAATGATGGTCAGAAACTTCAACCCCTGGATCTTTTCCTCATGGCCTCACACACTTTAATATCTATTTTTTTTGTCTGGTATAAACAGTTTCTGGCTTTACGACTGTATGAACTTTGTCTTCTGGGGTTTGTTTGGGCAATATACATTGTGTGGGAGCCCATAACTGACTCAGTTTCCTAGTATGAATCTGAAGTCTATTCTGAGTCAATAGAATTCAAGCTTGCTTGCTCCAGGGCTGTGAGAAAGTCCTGATTAGCCCACAGGAAGGAACACACTATCTAGCTAGATGCAGGCTGCTGATGCCAGCCAGAGGTACACTGAGATAGAAAAAGAAACTGCCTGCTCCTTGACTCAAGGCAGGATAGATAGTGGTTGAATGCCTGTGCTGTGCATTGTTCTACCTCTGTCCTTCAAAACTGTACATAAGCTGGCTGTGAAATAAACTCAGGGCTGTCCGGCATTGACCGGCAGACCTCTCGACTCTTTTCTGTCTTCTTCATTGTCTCTTCAATCCACACGCCTCTACCCAGCTACCCAGCTGTCAGCAGGCCGGACAACACTGCCTGCCATACGCTAAGTCTTCAAAAACCACTGGCTGAATACCTGCAGCTGCTCTTAAAGGAACCACCCTGATGATCCTTACTGGACCACAGGGCCCCACCAGGCCGCAGGCCACTTGACTGGCACACCCAGGCCAACCATGTGCTGACCACAGGCTTTTATAAGGCCACCCTGCAAACTAAAGTTGGAAAATACAGTGCAGCCATTCCACAAGAACTTTACAGTTCAAAGGTCAGTGGCTGGAGAGAATTCTGGCAAAGAATGAGGGCAACTTTTATTGAATGCCAAAATCAAAGACAACTGTGGGATACGTTGCACAGTTAACATCCACACTCAGCATATTTTGAAACTCTTATTCTACAGCAGTCTATCAAGTATAAAACTGATTACACATAATGACCAGGATGTAGCTCGGTAGTGTATCTGGATGCAGAAATGCAGCTTCAATCCCTATTATTCAAAACACACACCTTTCTGGTGGTGACAACCTCCCTATAAAAACATGCCTTCTCCTTCATGCCTCTTCAAGAGACAAAGAGGGAACACAAGAGGCAGTGCCTGGCAGGGCTCCCATTCCTATCTCATGGATGTAAAATGCCCAGGATGCTGTACGGTTACCATGGTATTGAGCCATGCACAAACTGCACTCTTGCATGCTGCCTGATGCCCTATCTTTTGTCAGCCACAGGTAGAAAAGCAGCTTACAGAAAGATGCTCCTTCTGGGGAAGCAGCACCAAAGCCCCTGGATTAAGGGCATCTGACAGACACACTAGCTTTTGAAAAAGAACGTCACAAAGATGAAAATGGTACTATGAAGTGCAAAGAGGCTGTGGTACACAGTTCAGAGGCCTGCATGAAGCTCTGGAGTTCATCACTAGTACAAAGTAAGAATTAAGTAAATAAACAGAGAAGACTCTGAATACTGGATAACTGGACACCAATCACTAAGATGAACAATTTTAAGAGTAAGAATCATTCTTAAGAGAGCTGGAGAGATGGCTCAGTGGTTAAGAGCACTGGCAGCTCTTCCAGAGGTCCTGAGTTCAATTCCCAGCATCCACATAGTGGCTCACAACCACTTATAATGAGATCTGGTTCTCTCTTCTGGCATAAAGTTGTACATGCAGATACAGCACTCATACATAAATTTAAAAAAAATCATTCTTAGGTGTTTACACTACAAATTGTTTCTTTATTTTCTGTTTTGGTCGTTGTTGTTGAAACTGGGTCTCTCTACACAGCCCTGGCTCTCTTGTCTGGACCTCATAGAGATCTACCTACCTCTGCCTCCCCCAAGTGCCACCACACCCAGTCAACTATCTCATACTTTATTAGTTAACAAAGGAGGGAAACACACCCAACTAACTATCTCATACTTTATTAGTTAACAATGGAGGGAAAATTCTACTTTTGGATTTATGAATCCTAACTCAGAATGAGGGACTGAGAAAAATCTTCTGTCAAAAACACAAATCAAAGAGCTGATCTAGGCAGTGGTAGCCACTACTGAATGGAGAGACCATTAAGTAGACCACTGATGGTAATGTCAAGGGTGAGACCAGGCTGTCACAATCTCCGTCCACGGGCAACCTCCCAACATAGCCTTATCTCCCAAATTAATACAACAGAAAGCTCACGGCATAAATATTACTGAGGCAAAGAGAGATCAAATCTATTTAAATATTTTACTACACGAAATATAGAGGACAAAGGGGAGGGTTTAAGAGTAAACAGGCATCTGAAATACACAGACAGATGCACATGCACACACACCTTAAAAAACCGGCTGACTACTTTCATTTTTCAAGCTAACATTTAGTGTTACATGAAAAATAATGCATCATGTTATAGTGATAATGGGGGGAGAGACACAAATATTTTCTAGTTTTTCTCAAAACAAGCTTATAAATCTCTTCCTATCACACTACTGTAAAAGCCCACTCTCCTGAAAAAGGCCTGACAAGAGACTGTGGACAATGGAGTTTATGTTGTAAGAACAGAGAAGGGCCATGACATGGAACAAGTAGAATAAAATAACACAAGTTGCCCAAAGCCTGAGTAACAACAACAAAAAAAAAAAAAAGAAAAAAGAAAAGAAAAGAAAAAAGAAAAAAGAGGCACCAGCATTAACTAAAATCCCACGTCCTGTTTGCTGAAGACTCTCCATGTACATGTTGGGTCTAGAATATTCTGGCTCCCAGCCCCAGGAAGATGACCATGTGCTTTTACAGTCAGGTGGTGAGAGAGCTCTGTCAGTGAAGGTCCCTGCTGCAAGGCCAATGGAGTTTGATCCTGGAGCCCACACGGTTGGAGAACCTTGCCCAACCATCCTCTTCCAAGACTAGGTTCTAGCTTAGGCAAAGTAAACTAGCACCAGGCGATGACAGGAGCTGCTGAATATCCCAAGGCTTTCACCATCTAGGGAGAGAACACTTTGCATTTTGAGCGCTGTTTTAAACATTGACATCGAAGCACATTTAGGCCTAATGACAACAGAAGAAGGCACATACCTGTCCTTCTTCCAGCATTAATGGCTTTATTTCTATGTCTTGACACATGCTGTTATAGAAGTCATTCATGGCACTGTTTAGTTTTTGATAGTCAACTTCTTGTTCTAAAAAATGACTACATCCTTTTATAATTACCCAGAAGCAACCTGGATCTTCAATCTGTAAATATTTAAGAAGACAAAACAATGTATGATTTAGAAGTAGTCATGTGATATAAAACCTTAAGTCACAGTAACTATTTCTAACGTAAAGGAATCTAACAAATCCTTGACAAACACTTTTGTCTTAAATGGTCAGATTGAAGCAGATATAGTGGTACATCTATGTGAGTTTGATGCCAGCCTGGTCTACACAGTGGGTTCCAGAACAGTCAGAGCTACATAGTGACACCCTGTCTTGAAAACAAACAAACACAAAATATAAAAACAAAAACAGGCAACAAAAACAAAAAAGGTCAGACTGAAGATAAAATCCCCAAACACATAAACAAGCATAGGCAAGCAATTCTCAATTATGTGCACAATTCAAAACCAAACAGGATACTAATAAGCATGGCAGCACACATGTATAATAGTAGTACTCAGGAGGCTGAGGCAGGGGGATCACAAGTTCAAAACCAGTCTAGACTATGGGTCTAACTCCTGTTTCAAATTCTACCCCCGCAAAGCAAACAGATGCCCTTGATCTCCAATATTTCAAAATATACATGATATACATAAGCAAGCCATGGACAGTATTTATGACCATTTTTTAAGAAAGAAAAAAATCTGCTGGGAGTGGTGGTGCACGCCTTTAATCCCAGCACTCAGGAGGCAGAGGCAGGTGGATCTCTGTGAGTTTTAGGCCAGCCCAGTCTACAGAGCGAGTTCCAGGACAGCCAGGGCTATGTAAGACAGATCCTGTCTTAAAACAAAACAAACAAAAAACAAAAACAAAATAAAATAACGTAAGCGTGGGAAGCCAAGGAAGCTCTGAGTGAGTCTGTAAGGAACAGATAAAGTCCTAAGTAATGTGTATTGTTGACATGGGCACAGGCATGTCATGGACACCAATGCCTCAGACTCATGGGAGTCAGCAAAGCCTTCCTCTGGTTAGAGTGTGGATGGTGACAGTGTGTATAAAAACTAACTACAGCTTTCTCCCCCTGGATGACTGCAACTCAAGAAGGCTCTGATACCAAGACTCCTTTTGGACTAGCTAACCCCTCATGCTCCTGCTGTACGTCATGAACTCACTGAGGTTCTGGTTGAGCATAGTTGTTGCTGCTCCATCAGAGTGCACACAGCCCACCATATACCAGTCTTTCAGTCCATGTGTCTATGTATCTATCCCTTCTTCATTCACCTCAGTCATGTTAAGTCCAAAGTCACACAGGACGCAGTGCATGTCGACATTCTATTATTTATTCAAAGAGAAATGGGGGCTGGAGATGGAGCTCAGTTGGAAACAGGCTTGCCCAGTATGTCTGACATTTTCCTCTCATCTCCAGCATGTCATAAAATGGGAGGAGAGTTGGCACACACCTGGAATCCCAGCACTTAGGAGGCAGAGGGAGGAGGATGGGGGTTCAACAACATCCATAGTTACACAGGGGGTTCAAGGGCTAGAGGGAGGATGGGGGAAGGACTAGGAATGAAAGAAAGTCAACGAGGAGCTGGGATACGGTTCAGTGGTAGATTGCACTTGACTAGCATGGGCAACGCCCTGGACTACACTCTCAGCACCACTCTCCCCAGCACCCCCAAAAAGCTGGGATAGGATAACAGATAAATCAAACAAATATAAATTATTACCTGGGGAAAGAGAAGAGTGGAGTTGAATATTAAAGTCAGAGCTATCTGAATTTATCTCATTATACATTATTATTTAAAAACAATCAAGGCAGTGAGATGACTCTGCCATAAAGGTGCCTGCCTGCCTGCCGCCAAGACCCGAGTGGTTTGATCCCAGGAACCCAAAAAGTAGGAGACAATTCCACAAGTTGTTAAGTTGTCCTCTGACCTCTCCATGCCTGCTGCTGAGCACACACGCAAAGAATAAATTAAAATGGAATAAAAAGACCTACAAGAGAAAGCGGCAGCTAAGACCACTTGCTCCCCTTCCAAAGGACCTGAGTCCACTCCCAGACCTCAAGTCTGGGAGCTCAAAACTACCTGTAACTCCAGTTCCAGATGATCTAATGCCGTCTTCTAGCCTTCAAGGATACCATCACACACGGTATAACCCAGATACATATAGTCAGTGTTCTGTTGCTGTGAAGAGACACTATGAGTACACAACTCTTAAAAATGACAGCATTTGGCAGAGGCAGACGGAGCTGCGGCAGAGGCAGGCTGAGCGGAGGCAGAGACGCAGTTGTAATAAAGACCAGAAACTGAGCTATTTTACACGCTGAGGAATTAGTGAAAACAAGGAGAATAAGAACCTGGAACAGGGACGCCTTTAAACCCAGCACCCGGGGAAGGAGCCATCTCTGTGAGACGTGACCAGAACAGATACGAACACTCAGTCTGAGGCCAACCCAGGGCCCAGCTGCCGATCCTGCGAAACCCAACAACTTGGAGGTGTTGGTGAGATTGCCCTACTAAACAACCTGCTCAGCTGAGATCCATTCGGGAGAGGATTCAGAATCCTACAGTCTGCAGTCTGAGGAAAGAAGATCAGCTGAGGAGTTGACAAATGAGCAAAACGTGACCTGAGAACACAAAAGAGGGCGCCGACCAGTCACCGAACCAGATCACCAGAATCATAAGCCTACACTACACCAACTGGGAACTGCTGCTCCCAAAGAATCAGAGCCCAACAGCACCGATTTAACCAAGAACTCCTAGTGCACCAAGACTAACAATTAGAACAAGAGAGGCACCTTCAGACACAGACACCGCCTATACCGAGCAGAAGAGATGAGTAGACGCCAGTGCAAAAATACAGTCAACAACATACAGACCTATGTGACAACATCAGAACCTAGCGATTCTGCAGCTGAACATACCAAGGCAGAAGAAGTAGAAGAAATCAATTCTAAAATGACTTTAAGAAGATGATAGAGATCCTTAAAGAGGAAATGAAAAACTCCATTAAAGAGGAAATAAAAAATTCCCTTAAAGAAATGGAAGAAAAAACAAACAAAAAATTGGAAGAAATCAAAGAAAGCCAAGAAAAAGTAATTAAACAGACGAAGGAAACAATTCAAGATTTGAAAATTGAAATTGAGACAATAAAGAAAACACAAACTGAAGGAATGCTGGAAATAGAAATTCTGACTAAACGAACAGGAACTATAGAAGCAAGCATAACCAACCGAATGTAAGAGATGGAACAGAGAATCTCTGACACTGAAGGCACAATAGAGAAAATAGATTCGTCAGTCAAAGAAAACACTAAAGACAAAAAAGTCATAACACAAAAGATCCAAGAAATTTGGGACACCATGAAAAGACCAAACCTAAGAATAGGAATAAAAGAAGGAGAAGAATACCAACTCAAAGGCACAGAAAATATAGTCAACAAAATCATAGAAGAAAACTTTCCTAACCTAAAGAAAGAAATATCTATGAAGATACAAGAAGCTTACAGAACACCAAATAGTCTGGATCCAAAAAAAAAAAAGTCCCCTCGCCACATAATAATCAAAACACTAAACATACAGAACAATGAAAAAATATTAAGAGCGCAAAGGAAAAAGACCAAGTAACATATAAAGGCAGACCCATCAGAATAACACCAGACTTCTCAATAGAGACACTTAAAGCCAGAAGGTCCTGGACAAATGTTATGCAGACAATAAGAAACCACGGATGCCAACCCAGACTATTATACCCAGCAAAACTCTCAATCACCATAGACGGAGTAAACAAAATATTCCATGATAAAACCAGATTTAAACAATACCTATCCACAAATCCAGCCCTACAGAAAGCACTAGAAGGAAAAATCCAACCTAAAGAAGTTAAACACACCCATGAAAACTCAGACAATAGATAATTCCACACCAACAAACACCAAAGAAGAAAAACGCAACATGACCACAAAAAATAACAGGAATTAACCATCACTGGTCATTAATAGCCATCAATATCAATGGTCTCAACTCACCTATAAAAAGACACAGACTAACAGAATGGATAAGAAAACAGGATCCATCCTTCTGCTGCATACAAGAAACACATCTTAACTTCAAAGACAGACACTACCTCAGAGTAAAGGGCTTGCTGGGAAAAGGCTTTCCAAGCAAATGGACCTAAGAAGCAAGCTGGTGTAGCTATCCTAAAATCTAACAAAATAGACTTCAAACTAAAATCAATCAACCAAAGGGATCAGGATGGACATTACATATTTATCACAGCAAAAATCCACCAAGATGAAGTCTCCATTCTGAACATTTATGCCCCAAATACAAAGGCACCCACATTCATAAAAGAAACACTACTAAAGCTTAAAACGCACATCAAACCCCACACATTAGTAGTGGGAAATTTCAACACACCACTCTCACCAAAAGACAGATCTACCAGACTGAAACTTAACAAAGAAATAAAGGACCTAACAGATGTTATGACTCAAATGGACTTAATAGATATCTACAGAACATTCCATCCTAACACAAAAGAATATACCTTCTTCTCAGCACCCCATGGAACCTTCTCAAAAATTGACCACATGCTTGGTCACAAAACAAATCTCAACAGATACAAAAACATTAGAATAACCTCCTGTATCTTATCAGACCACCATGCATTAAAGTTAGACTTCAACAACAACAAAAATTATAGAAAGCCTACAATCTCATGGAAACTGAATAATGCCCACCTGAAACATCAATGGGTCAAGGAAGAAATAAAGAAATAAATTAAAGATTTCCTAGAATTCAATAAAAATGAAAGTAAAACATACCCAAACTTATGGGACACTATGAAAGCAGTGCTAAGAGGAAAATTCATTGCTTTAAATGCACACATAAAGAAGATGGAGAAATCTCATAACAATGAATTAAAAGCACAACTGAAAGCTCTAGGACAAATAAAAACAAACTCATCCAAGAGAAATAGACGCCAGGAAATAATCAAATTGAGGGCTGAAATCAACAAAATAGAAACCAAGAGAACAATATAAAAAAAAAAAATCAATGAAACAAAGAGTTGGTTCTTTGAAAAAATCAACAAGATAGACAAACCCCTAGCCAAATTAACCAAAAGGCAAAGAGAGAGTACCCAAATTAACAAAATCAGAAATGAAAAGGGAGACATAACAAGAGACAACGAGGAAATCCAGAGAATCATCAGGTCATACTTCAAAAACCTGTACTCCACAAAATTGGAAAATCTGGAAGAAATGGACAATTTTCTGGATAGATACCACATACCAAAGTTAAAACAAGACCAGATAAACCATTTAAATAGACCAATAACCTAAAGAAATAGAAACAGTCATCAAAAGTCTCCCAAGCAAAAAAAGCCCAGGACCAGATGGTTTCAGTGCAGAATTCTACCAGATTTTCAAAGAAGAACTAATTCCAATACTCTTCAAATTGTTCTACACAATAGAAACAGAAGGAACATTACCAAACTCTTTTTATGAGGCTACAATTACCCTGATACCCAAACCACACAAAGATGTAACAAAGAAAGAGAATTACAGACCAATCTCCGTCATGAACATTGATGCAAAAAAAAACTCAACAAAATATTGGCAAACCGAATCCAAGAATACATCAAAAAAATTATCCACCATGACCAAGATAGGTTTCATCCCAGGGATGCAAAAATGGTTCAACATACGAAAATCTGTCAATGTAAAACACCATATAAACAAACTGAAATAAAAAAACCACATGATCATCTCATTAGATGCTGAAAAAGCCTTTGACAAAATCCAACACCCCTTCATGATAAAGGTCTTAGAGAGATCAGGAATACAAGGAACATTCCTAAACATAATAAAGGCAATTTACAGCAAGCCAACAGCCACCATCCAATTAAATGGAGAGAAACTCAAAGCGATTCCACTTAAACCAGGAACAAGACAAGGCTGTCCACTCTCCCCATATTTATTCAATATAGTATTTGAAGTTCTAGCTAGAGCGGTAAGACAACAAAAGGAGATCAAAGGGATACAAATTGGAAAAGAAGTCAAACTTTCACTATTTGCAGATGATATGATAGTATACATAACTGACCCCAAAAATTCTACCAGGGAACTCCTACTGCTAAAGTGGCAGGATATAAGATCAACTCAAAAAAAAAAAAATCAGTAGCCCTCTTATACACAAATGATAAAAGGGCTGGGAAAGAAGTCAGAGAAACATCACCCTTTACAATAGCCACAAATAATATAAAATACCTTGGGATAACACTAAACAAGAAGGACCTTTTTGATAAGAACTTTAAATCTCTAAAGAAAGAAATTGAAGAAGATACCAGAAAATGGAAGGATCTCCCATGCTCATGAATAGGTAGGATTAACATAGTAAAAATGGGGGCTGGAGAGATGGTTCAGAGGTTAAGAACTGTTTGTTCTTCCAAAGGTCCTGAGTTCAATTCCCAGCAACCACATGGTGGCTCACAACCATCTGTAATGAGATCTGGTGCCCTCTTCTGGCCTGCAGGGATATGTTCAGGCAGAACACTGTATACATAATAAACAAAGAAATCTTTAAAAAAAAAATAGTAAAAATGGCAATCTTACCAAAAGCAATCTACAGATTCAATGCAATCCCCATCAAAATCCCAACACAATTCTTCACAGACTTGGAAAGAAAAATACTCAACTTCATATGGAAAAACAAAAGACCCAGGATAGCTAAAAGAATCCTGTATAATAAAGCAACCTCTGGAGGCATCACCATTCCTGACCTCAAGCTCTACTATAGCGCTATAGTAATAAAAACAGCTTGGTACTGGTATAAAAACCGACATACGAACCAATGGAATCAAACTGAAGACCCTGACATTAATCCACACACATATGAACACCTGATATTTGACAAAGAAGCCATTCTATACAATGAAAAAAGAAAGTATCTTCAACAAATGGTGCCGGCATAACTGGATGTCAACATGTCAAAGATTACAAATAGATCCATATCTGTGACCATGCACAAAACTCAAGTCCAAGTGGATCAAGACCTCAACATAAATCTAGTTACACTAAACTTAATAGAAGAGAAAGGAGGAAGTACACTTGAACGCATTGGCACAGGAGATCACTTCCTAAATATAACATCAGCACCACAGACACTGAGCACAACAATTAATAAATGGGACCTCTTGAAACTGAGAAGCTTTTGTAGGGCAAAAGACACGGCCAATAAGCCCAAAAGACAGCCTACAGAATGGGAAAAGACCTTTACCAACCCCACATCTGACAGAGGACTGATCTCCAAAGTATATAAAGAACTCAAGAAACTAGACATCAAAATACTGAACAATCCAATTAAAAAATGGGCTAAAGAGCTAAACAGAGAATTCTCAAAAGAAGAATCACAAATGGCTGAAAGGCATTTAAAGAAATGTTCAACATCCTTAATCATCAGAGAAATGCAAGTCAAAACGACTCGGAGATACCATCTTACACCTGTCAGAATGGCTATGATCAAAAACACTAATGACAGTCAGTGTTGGAGAGGATGTGGAGCAAGGGGAACACTCCTCCACTGTTGGTGGGAATGCAAACTTGTACAGCCACTGTGGAAATCAGTATGGCTGTTTCTCAGAAAATTGGAAATCGATCTACCTCAAGACTCAGCCATACCACTCTTGGGCATATACCCAAGGAATGCTCAATCATACCACAAAGAAACATGCTCAACTATGTTCATAGCAGCACTATTTGTAATAGCCAGAACCTGGAAACAACCTAGATGCCCGTCAACCGAAGAATGGATTAAGAAAATGTGGTACATATACACAATGGAGTACTACTCAGCAGAGAAAAACAATGACATCATGAAATTTGCAGGCAAATGGATGGAACTAGAAAATATCATCCTGAGTGAGGTAACCCAAACCCAGAAGGACGAACATGGTATGTACTCACTCATAAGTGGATTCTAGATATAAAGCAAAGAACAATTAGACTGCAACCCACAGAACCAGGGAGGCTATATGGCAGGGGGTACCCTAGGATGACTGTGGTTTAGAATAAATTTTCTTTTTACTCAAAACATAAAAATAAAAATAAACAAAAAACAAAAACAAAAACATGACAGCATTTAATTGTTTCTGGCTTACAGTTCAGGGGTTTAGTCCATTATCAGCACGGCACCGCACAGGCAGACATGGTGCTGGAGAAGGAGCTGAGAGTTCTACATCCAGATCCACAAGCAGGAAGAGAGAGCCAGTGGGCCTGGCTTGGGCTTTTGAAAACCTCAAAGCCCACCTCTTAAGACACTTCCTCCATGGCCGGGCGGTGGTGGCGCACACCTTTAATCCCAGCACTCGGGAGGCAGAGGCAGGCGGATCTCTGTGAGTTCGAGGCCAGCCTGGTTTACAAAGTGAGTTCCAGGAAAGGCACAAAACTACAGAGAAACCCTGTCTCGAAAAACCAAAAAACAAAAAAACAAAAAAACAAATAAAAACCACTTCCTCCAACAAGGAAGTTTTCAAATCTTTTCAAATAATGCCCAGTGACCAAGCAATCAAATCTATGAGCCTATCCTTATCCAAACAATCACACATACAAATAAAATTTAAAACTGCACAAAGTATCATTTTTAGAGATAAGCTAGAAAGTGGAAAAAGTTAAATTTGAATTAAAAACACCAATTAAAACCACCACTGATTCTGCAAACGCATGTTCTACCTCTGCCTGCTGATAGGAGGGACTAGAAGCAACAAGACACCACAACTCTGCATCCTACACACCAGAGAGCAGGGATACAGGTTTGATGCAGTATTTTTCTACTCTTCTGAAGGTGTGATTTTATTATTTATTTATTTATTTATTTTGGTTTTTTTAGTTTCTCTGTGTAGTTTTGGTTCTTGTCCTGGATCTTGCTCTGTAGCCCAGGCTGGCCTGGAACTCACCGCCTGGCGCTGCCTCCCAAGTGCTGGGATTAAAGGCCTGTACCACTGCCGTCCGGCTATTGTTTTTTTTTTAAGATTTATTTATTTATTATGTATACAGTGTTCTGTTTACATGTATCCCTGCAGGCCAGCAGAGGGAGCCAGATCTCATTACAGATGGTTGTGAGCCACCATATGGGTGCTGGGAATTGAACACAGGACCTCTGGAAGAACAGCCAGTGTTCTTAACCTCTGAGCCATCTCTCCAGCCCCCTATTATTATTATTTTTAAAGACAAGATTTCACTATGTATCCTGACTGGCCTGGAACTGGCAATGTTTCAGGCTGGCCTCAAACTCACAAAGATCTACCTGCCTCTACCTCCTGAGTGCTGGGATTAAAGGTGTGTACCACTATGATTGGATGTGTGAAGGATTTTATAATAATTGGGGGGGGGGAGACATCAGTCATTCTGATTTTGTAGTCTGTAGTCAAATAATTCATAGCAAAAAGTCACCTTCATGCTTAATATAACAAGGAAGGGACAAAGCAAGGTCCAGTAAAACCAGTTAATAGGTATATGAAGAATGTAACCATGATACACGGCCAAGAAAAGTCACTAGGCAGTGACCCCAGGGCTGGGGGTATAGCTCAGTGGTAGGCACTTGCCTAATACCTCAAGGTCCAGAGCTCTATCTTAGAAAGGGAGAGAGGGATGACACCCAAGTTGCCTAGATGCTTAACTGGCAAGGACTTGAAAGTAGCTCTTACAGTATGCTTAAGAACTTAAGGACCAGATGGCTACAGTGTCTAAAGAAGCTTAGTTATGAAATGGGACTTTGCTGTGTTTTGGGTTTTGAGACAGAACCTCACATAGCCCAAGGTAGCCTCCATCTTCTGAGTGCTAGGCTAACAAGAGTGTGCCACAGCACCCAGCTGTATTTACAAATGGGATCTCTATTTCAAGGACATGAAGTAAAACACAGGAAATAAAAATCTAATAGTGTTTCACTCAACATTGGCTGGAGTGTGCTAGATAATACTTAAGATAAGATTGTCAGGAAGACTGAAAATAAACTTGACAGTTTTTATAAGCATAACTGTCTACACAGAAAATCCTAAGAATCCTATAAAAACATATTACAACTACTACTGAAACTATAAAACTATGATGAAAGGAACTGAGACACAAAACTACAGGGAGAGCCAGAGCACATGTCTTTAGTCCCAGCACTCTCGGGAGGGAGACAGATCTCATTAAGTTCAAGGCCAGCCTGGTCTACATAGTGAGTCCTTGGCAAGTCAGGCTACAGAGTGAGATTATCTTAAAAAAAATAGTCAGGGCTGGAGAGCTGGCTGAGTGGTTAACAGCACTGGCTGCTCTTCCAGAGGACCCAGGTTCAATTCCCAGCACCAACATGGCAGCTCACAACTGACTGTAACTCCAGTTCTAGGGGATCAGACACTCTCTCACAGACACACATGCAGGCAAAACACCAACGCACATAAAATAAAAATAAGTAATTAAAAAAATCATGGAAATAATTTACACTTGTGAATTGGAAGATTTAACATTGACATAAATGAAGATGCTAACACTGACTACAGGTTCAATTCTTATTATCAAATCCTAATGTCTTTTTTTCTAAACAAAATTTTAAGGGACGCTAAGTAGCCAACAAACCTCTAAAAACTGCAAAGCTAAAGTGTTGGGATGTAGATCAGTTGGTAGAATGCTTACCTAGCTATACATGAAGTCCTAGTTTCAATCCCCAGCACCACATAAAACTGACCATGGTAGTGCATGCCTGTAATCCCAGCACTCCTGAGGTGGAGGGGAGGATCAGGCTACTGAAGGAGGTAGAAGCCAGGCTCAGCTGGAGACGTTGTATCAAAACCAAACTAGCTAGAAGGATCCATACCTGACTTCAAAACTTACTACAAAGCTACAATAATCAAAACAGTGTGGTGCTATTATATAATCATAGACATACAGACCAGAAGAATAAAAAGCCCCGGATGAAATCCTTTACAATGTGGTCCAATAATAGTTGACAAAGGTCAGAAATCATTTTATGGGGAAATGATAGTCTTTCCAAAAGTATTATTGGTAAACTGAATATTTCATGCTAAGGAAAGAACTTCTTAGCACCATATAGAAAAATTACTTCAAGGGGCTGGTAAGATGGCTTAGCAGGGATAGCCACTTGCTGGGGAAGCCTGGCAACCTCAGTTCAATCTCTGAAACCTCTGTGAACATGGAAGAAGAGAATTAGCTCTACAACTTTCTCACATATGCCATGGTATGTGCCTCCTCATGATGAACATGAATGCACTCACACACAAAAAATGTACAAAAGAAAGAAAACTAACTCAAAATGTATCAAAGTCCTAACTGTGAGATGTATGACTATTAAGGCTGAGGTGCAAACAATACAAAAGCTTCACATTATTTTTGGCATTGGCTGCTTAGATATGACACAGCAACAAAAGGGAAAATAAAGTACTGAACTGATCAAAACTGTATTTTATGCCTCCAGAAAGACTATCAATAAATAGTCAACCCACATGTCTTGGTCTCCTTTCTGTTGAGGTGATAAACAACGCAAGGGAAGAAAGGGCTTGTTCTGTGGCTGGCTACTGCAGGAAGGTGAAGGCAGGCAGAACTCAGGAGGAGCTAAGTCATCACATCCAGTCAAGAGCGGAGTTAGAACACACGCCTGCATCCTTGCTTGTTCATGCTCAGCTAACTTTCCTAATTATACAATCCAGAATGCCAGGCCAGGGAACGCCAAGGCCCGCAGTGGGCTGGGTCTTCCCACGTCAATTAACACACCCGTCCACATGCCAACCTGACCTAGGTAATTCCTAATTGAGACACTCTTCCCAGATGACTCTAGGTTATGTCAAATATAAGTAACCAGCACACCATAAAAGGGGAGAAAATTTTTGCAAATGCTTCTCAGGTAAGGGATTGATATTCAGAATGTAAAGAGAGCTTCTAAGACTCAACAACCACACCATAAACCTGAACCACTCAAAAAAAAAAAAAAATGGACCGAGGACCTGAAATGGCATAATCCCAATGAACCTAAGGTGGCCATCATCCTGTGAAAAGATGCCTGGTGGGTTGTAGAGATGGCTCTGGTTAAGAGCGACTGGTTCCTTGCTCTTGCAGAGGACCTGAATTCAGTTCTCATCCATTCCCATCACCCACATCGGGTGACTCACAACTGCTTGGAGCTACAGCTCTGAGGGTACCTGCACTCACATGCACATATGCAGACACAGACACACAATAAAAAATAAAAATAAATTTTTAATGATGGTTGGGTGTCAGAGTGCATGACTGTGATCCCAGCACTGGAGGGCCAACCAAACACAGGTGGATCTCTGTAAGTTCTAGGCCATCTTGGTCTACATAAGGAGTACCAAGCAAATCAGGGTTACAGAATTGAGACCCTAAAATTAATTAATTAACTAACTAATTAATTAAAATAAGCAGGGGCCGGGTGGTGGTGGCACACACCTTTAATCCCAGCACTTGGGAGGCAGAGCCAGGTGGATCTCTGTGAGTTCGAGGCCAGCCTGGTCTACAGAGCGAGATTCAGGACAGCCACCAAACTACACAGAGAAACCCTGTCTTGAAAAAAACAAAAGATTTAAAAAAAAAAAAAGAGCCAGTAAAAGCTGATCCAGTAAAAGGTACTTGCCAACAGGCTTGACTTCAGGTCAACCTTCAGGTCAGCTGTCCTTTGACATGTAGACATGTGCACCCCGGCACATGCATTCTCACACAGGTAACACAAATGTTAGGTTAAGTGACTGTACCAAGGTCACAAGGGCAAATTTTACATAATAAATTCAATTGTAACAGATCAGTTCACCAATGAATATTTAATTTTTGGGAGGTGGTATGTGTGAACTAAGTTCTCAGGATGTAGCCCAGGCTGGCCCGGAACTCACTGTGATTTTTTTCCTTCATGCTCCACTGAGAACCCAGTTCCTAATACTGGATAGTTGAATGCTATTAGCCTTTGCCATCACATCTGCAACCTACATTACCAGGGTGTGCAACTGTGTCCCTGGCTTATCCCAAAGCGAGCCTCGGGCAGCTGGGCTTCAGGGACCCCAAGATGGCAGCCGCACGTGGGGAAGCGAGCGCCTCGAGGAAGGTGGCCGGTGCGCCTCACCTTTAGCACCAGGACCTCCAGCATCCCGCCGACGCCTCCTCGTCCTTCTCGTGCAGAGTCCCTTACACCACACAGCTCTCTGAGTGTCACAGCTCGCGTCCCTCACCACCGACACTGAGGACGCTGCAGCCTGGCCTCGGGCACTGGGGACCTCGCAAGCCCCGCACACGCACCTTCAACGGCCCGCGCTGTTCACCCTGCGCCTGCGCACAGGCCTCGCGAGGGCTAGAAAGCACCTGCGCGCCAACGGCCTGGCTGCGTACAGCGCCACCCTGAGGCGTGGCGGTGAACTACAAGGTTAGAAAGGACACAGTCCCTCTCCTCCAATGCACAGCCTTACTCCCCCCCACCCCGAGGATGGAGTGGCTGCATGCAAGCCAAGGCTTTAGCAGTATTGCCTACCACTACCTTTGGACCAGCTTCCATCCTCCATCACACTGCTTCTGTTGGATCTCTCTCATATCAATACCTGACTGGCTTGCAGCCATGGTACCGTTTTCTAATCAGCCACTCAGGTCTTTCGGCTTCCTGGCATCATTTCCACCTGACCACATTCCAGACAAGGCCCCACCTCCTGAGCCAGGTTCTGCCCACACCTGTATTTCATTGTTGTGTTAGCGCGGGGCTTCTTTAAACTCCCCATTTTCTCATCTCGTATTGGGGGATAGCGTTTCTGAGTTAGATGTGATCGATCACACGGTGAAACGAAGGACACTCAGAAGCACAGGGAAGGTTAGCTGTCAGTGCTCTCGGGCATCTCCAAAAAACAAAAGTAAGTGGAAAAATAGTCCATTAAAATTAAAGGAACCACGACTCTGAAGAGGTGATAGACCTAAATGGTTTTACAAAAGAATTCTTTGATGGTTGAATTCTGAAAAAACAAAAATTGCTTCAGTTTGTATTCAATTGTATTCATCTTCTGGTAAAGTACTCAAGATGGCAAAGAGACTTAGCTTCAAGAAAGTGTGGAAATTGGAGGAGAGGGGGTCATGTGTTTGGGAAACAATGTGCACATAGCATCCAGTTTTCAGAGCAAGCTTGAGGAACTGGAGGTGATGGTGCACGACCTCTTTAATCCCAGCCCTCAGGAGGCAGAGGCAGGCAGATCTCCGTGCGTTTGAGGCCAGCCTGATCTACAAAGCAATTTCCAGGACAGCCAGAGCTACACAGAAAAACCCTGTCTCAAAAACAAACAAACAAAAAAAAGTAAGTTGGTGCTGAGGAGATAATTCAATGGATAAAGCGCTTGTTGCCACATACATATGAGGACCTGAGTTCAATCCCTAGATTCCATTTTTAAAAACCCAAGTGTGATGGTACAATCCCAGTACCACAGAGGAAGAAATAGGCAGATCCCTGAGGCTTGATGACCAGCAAGCCTGGAGGGTGAAGAAACAAAAGAAAAAGAAAAAGTTGTAAGCATCAGGAGGTTGAAGAAACAAAAGGAAAAGAAAAAACCGGAACTAGGTAGATGGTTCAGTGAGTGAGAGAACTTACTGTGCAAACATGAGGACCTGAATTCAAATCCCCATCACTCATGTAAAAAGGTAGGCATGGCTCTGTATGCCTATAATCCCAGAATTGAGGGAAAGACACCGTAGTTCCCAGGAGCCTGCTGGCCTGGCCAGCCAAGCTACTCAAAATGGCGACTTTCAGATTCAGTGAGAGACACTGTTGATGGTACGTACGTACGTACTACAATAGAGAGGGTATGGTGGCTTCCTTGTGTTCACTTGTGTGTGTGTACATTGCACATGTGCACACACATGTACAAAACCAAGGTGGATCACTGTTGACACATGAGGTTTTCCTCTGTCATCCATAGGTACAGGCACACAGGAACAGATACACACATGAAATAGGCCTGAAGCCATGGTAGTTTATGACTAATCCCAGCAGTAGAGGAATGAGGCAAGATTTCAAGTTTGAGGTCAGCCTGGACTACAACAAGAAGAACTCGTCACACACACACACACACACACACACACACACACACACATACACGTGGTTTGCTGTGGTTGATTTCACAAGGACCCACAAATATGCATTTAAAGGCTCTGGAAAGTGGGGGCAAATCAAACGGCAAATTCTCTCGGTTATAGTGCAGAACACTTACTTTCTCCTTTGACTGGGCCCATGCTATGGGATTGTGTTCTACAATTTTTTTTTCACATGGCTTACGCAAACTAGAATTATGTGTACATGACCCTGAACGGTCAAGACAACTGCAAGTTGGCTGTGAAGACACAACTCCTGTAATCCTAGCATTCCAGAGGCCGAGGCAGGAAGAGAACAGATCCAAGGCTAACCTGCATTACGTAGGCAGTTCTAGACCAGCTAGGGCAAGTTTGTGAAACCCTGTCTCAAAACAACAGCAGCAACAATAATAACAATTTCTCTTTGTATTTTTGAGACAGGGTCTCACTACATAGCTCTGGTCGGCCTCGAACTCACAGAGACTCACCTGCCTCTGCCTCCCTCCGGAGTGCTAGGATTAAAGGTGTGTGCCACCACACCTGGGATAATAATACAAAATTAAAAAGTATCATAAAGGGAGCTGACCCTGGGGGTCCAGTCACTAGTTCCCCTGTACTTGTTTCCCTGTCTGCATCATACCACCCACGGGTATATTTCTGTTCTGTGTAGCACTGACATTTATGAAACTATCAACTCTTTCCTCTCATATTCTCCCCTATCCCTTAACATAGACACTTTATGAAAATGCAATCTAGAATCTTCATGAGTTTTACTTGAAAAAAATCTGAGTTTTTTTTTAAACAGGCTGATATTTGAGTTCTTTTAAATATTTGTGATGTTTCTAGCCATAAATAATTATTCAGACTTACTGCTTATATTTCATTAATTTCTATACTCATCATCAGAGTTTCTACTACACACTTCTATTTCAAGACTTTATATGGGTTTGATAGATGGTTCAGTGATTAAGAATGCTTACCACTCTTTTAGAAGACCCAAGTTAGGATCCCAATACCCACATCAGATTGCTCACAAACACCTGTAACTATAATGCTAAGGGATCAAGTGTCCCCTTCTGGGGACCCGCACACGCACAGACACATAAAAATAGAAATGTCTTATTAAGAGAATTTTTATTGATTAATCCTTCAGTTATCTATGTAATTTCTATCCATGACTTTTTTTCAGAGATAGGGAATCTTCAGAGTCCACATACAAATGATTATTTCTATAGCTTTTACATGAAACTGATACAAAATTATTAAGTATATGCACTCTCCCCCCATCAGAATTTTACATATCTCATCCAGCTATCCCATTACTGATTTTGGACATTTGTAACTTACTTCTTTTTGTTCCTTAAAATCAGGTTATTCTATTTATGCATTACTTATTATTAGGGAAAGGTCTCACCTCTATCCCAGTCTGGCTTTGTGTAGACCAAGGTAGCCTTAAGCTAGCGTCAAACTCAGCATCCTTCCTAACTAAGCCTTTCAGGTTCTGAAATTATAGGTATAATTGTATAATCACCATATAATCACCTGGCTCATTGTGTGTGTGTGTGTGTGTGTGTGTGTGTGTGTGTGTGTGTATGTGTCTGTGTGAATGTGTCTGTGTGTGTGCACACGCGTGTATGTGTAGGTGCATGTAGCAGCCAGAGGTTGACATTGGGCTGTCTTCCTCCGCTCGCTTTCCACCTTTTTTCCCCCACATCTTTTGTTACTTGACCATTTTATCCACATCTGATCTAGTTTTCTTTCCATCGCTGTAATAATCAACATGACCAATAGCAACTCGGGGGACAGAAGGGCTTATTTGGCTCCCAGGTTTCAGTCCATCACTGAAGGAAATCAAGGCAGGAACACAACTCAGGAATGGAAGCAGAGACCATGGAGGAGCACACCTTAGTGGCTTGCTTCCCCTGGCTGCTCACCTAGTTTCTTGTATAGCTCCAGGGAGCACTGCCGACAGTTGGCTGAGCCCTCATCCACCAACAATCAAGAGAGGCCCTCCAACATGCCTATAGGCCAATATGATGGAGGCAATTCCTTAGCTAAGTTTCCCAGGCCTGTCAAGTTGACAACCAAGATTTGCCACCACAACATATACAGTGAATTTTAGTCATCTGAGCCCCTACTCCCCTCCCATCCCCTTCTTCTCCCACTGAAACCCCTCTCCCCAACAGGCCCCCTCCCACTTGCCTGTTTTTTTGTCTGTGAACCACTGACTTAATTACTTGCATGAGAGTGGGTGGGAGGCTATTACTGGAGCATGTTGTACCCCATCACCCAGCAACCATTGACTGCCAATATTCCCTCAGGGAGGCCCCCTCCCCATCCATGATGAGATGCTGACAACCCCAATCTTGTGAAGATAACCACAGCTGCAATGAGTTCAATACGATGGCATCATTTTGCTGCACATCTCCCCATCATTGGCTCTTGCGTTCTTTCTGCCCCCTCTTCCTCGATGTTCGAGCCTTGGAGAGGCAATATAAATGTCCCATTTAGGGCCAAGCTCTCCGTCGTCATCTCTTTTTCTCTGCACGTTGGCCAGTTGTGGGTCTCTGCAATAAGAGGTTTCTCTGATGAAGGCTGGAGACTATGTTAATCTCAAATGTTGAGGTCGAGCTGGGATAACCCACCTTACTTTAGGACAGGAGCTCTCATTGAACCTAGTAGTCACTGCCTTGGCTACATCAGCTGGTATTGAACCGGTCCCCATGATCTGCCTGTGTCCACCTCCCAGCACAGGAGACCAACATGTCCAACTTTTGCAGGGGTACTAGGGATAAGAACTCAGGACCCCGTGGCTGTACAGTAAGCACTTTACAGTAAGCACTGAACCATCTTCCCAATCCCTACCTATGAGTTTATCAACACATAGATCTATGGTACCAGGCTGGGCCTGATGGTAAAGCACTGTAATTTCAGCTCTTAAAGAGGCTGGGGCAGGAAGATCACCATTGTGAGGTCTGCCTGGGCTACAGAGTGAGTTCAAGTCCAGCCCAAACAATTTTATGAGCCCTGTCCTGGAATGAAAACTGTCTGGGAAGCTGATTCAATGCCACAAGCATGATGATTTGAGTTTGGATCCCCAGCATGTGTAAAGAGCTGGATATGGTGGCCAGTGCCTGTAATCCCAGTGCTGGGGAGTGGAGACAGGCAGATCTCTGGAGCTTGCGGATCGGCTTGTCTAGGTGAGCCATACTGGGTCCATGAGAAACTCTGTCTCAAATGGTAAAGTGGGGAATAATTGAGAAAGATACCTAACATCAACCTCTGGGCTCTATACATCAGCAGACACGTGTACACACACACACACACACACACACACACACACACACACACAGAGCGACATGTGTATACACACACATACCAGGAGACATGTGTACACACATACACATCAACAGACGTGTATACACACACATCGGGAGACACATGTACACATACGCACATACATCAGCAGACACATGTATGTAAGGATTATGTCCTTACTATGTCAACAGCCTGCGACGGCGTCCCAGCCTAAAAAGCAGGTATGCCCTCTCTGTGCTCCCTCTTTCCTTATTCTCAACCCCCACCCCACCCCCATATTCCCTCTGTCCTCCACGCAGTCTCCCTCTTTCTCTCTCCCTCTCTCTCCTAATAAAGCTCTAGAAAGGTAACCATGGCTCGTGAGTCTTCTGCCACCGCAGCATCCAGCGCTCTCTTCTGTCGGCATGCGGTGCCAGCCACGAGTGCCACCGCTTAACCAACAATGTACCCACACACGAATTTTTTGTTGTTGTTGGGCCTGGTGGTGCATTCCTTTAGTGAGTTTGAGGCCAGCACGGTCTACATAGTAAGTTCAAGACCAACCAGGGCTACAAAATGAGACCATTTCTCAAAAAATTGTATAAAGAAAAAGTAAAAAGGGGCTGGTGATATAGCTCAGTGGTAGGGCACCTCCCTAGAATCCACCAGGGCGAGGCTAAGAGAGATCAATGAGACCCAGCTTGGTGTGGCACTAACAAGAGCTACTGGGGTCCAGCCCCTACAGCCCTTTCCCAGGGTCCATGGAAGAATCAGCTGAGGATCTAAATTTGGGGCTATCGAAAGAATCTAAGCACACTGAGTCTAAGAATCTAAGTCCACTTTATTCTTCTAAGTCAAATCTCTCCACACAGCTTCTTTTCTGTTCTCACACTTAGCTCTTCTCTGTCCCTTCTTCCACTTTCTCTCATTGTTCTTAGTTCTCCCCCAGTCTCTGAAGTTTCCAGTTCATATACACATACAATCGGCAATTCTCTGGCCAAAGCAAGGTCACAAGTCTTGAATTCTTTCCAGGTCATAAAGGCAGATAAGAGTTTACCTCAGGCAGTGACTGTCAGGCTTTCTTTTACAACCCAAAAGGGTATGACTAATGGGAGTTCTCTGGTAGGGTCAGTTAAGGGCTAAAAATCAATTAGGGGATTCTAAATAGGTTAGGAGTCTATATGTCAGTATAAGTCACTAGTAAAGTAAAACTCTGTTTTTCCTTGGTACCATTTCTGTCTCAGCTTATCTCAGCTGTGCTGCTTTCCTGTAGGGCAGGGGAAGTTTACTCGGTTGCTAGGCAACCTGCATCACACCGTGTATTTGGTTCCATAAAGGCACTTTCTTCTGAGTTAATAGCTAAAGGGGGATCTTTAGAACTAGGGATAATACCTGGGCTGAGATAAAAGAGGGAAGATTGAAGCTTAATTTGCATAATAAACGGAGCTTGGCACCTATCATCGCCTGGTCTTGTCAGTAGTCTCCTTGGGTCAGGAGGAATAATTATCTTTTCTCAGGGCTACTATCCAAGTTCTCTTCCTAGCCAGGGTGGAAACTCGCTGCATGCATCTGTTTCTCAAGTTCCTCGCTGACAGAATGATGCCATTCCCGAGGTCCCTCCCAGCAGTAATGCTCTGCGAGAATGAACTGTTACACCTAGCCCATTATATGCCATAAGGAAGGAGAGAAACACTTATGGGTTCCAAAGATCTTAATAATTCACCACCTCAGCAGGTCCCTGATTGATCAGAGCTGCAGGACAAGGACTTGGGAGCCTCATTTCTCCTGACAGCCCTGAGCAGGGGCAGAAGTGGGGTTTATAAGCATAAAATCCACAAACATTTGTTGCCAAATCAGTTATAATTTTCACCGATCAGGATTTAGAGATTAGGGGCTTCCTTGGGTGTTCCATCATTGTCAACAAGGCAAGACTTTCAGTCCAACCAATCAGATTCAGTTGTTCCTTCTGTGGTTAGGATCAACCACGATGTTTCTAAAGAACTCAAGATGAGTAATGGCTATTGCTATGGTTTAGGGAGGAGGTTGGTCAGCCATTGGAAAGTTCTCAGCCTGCCCTAGGGCTTGGGAACCTGAACTTTATTTCACCCTACAAGTAAAATGGAGTCTGAAGTCGAAAGGGCAGCATTCAGGCCAAGGTGCTGCTGCCTGCTCCCTTCATGAACACTATGCTCAAGGTCAACAATCATTAAGAATGTTTGTAGATTGAGAAGCCACAGAGAATATTATTATCTATGGATCTCAAATTTACATATTGGGACCATTTACTTAAAAAAATAGATTTTGGGCCAGAGAAATGGTTCAGCAGTGCTTCCACGGGACCTGAATTCAGTTCCCAGCACCCACATGGAGTGGCTCACAACCTCCAAAAACTCCAGCAGGGGATCCAACACCCTCTTCTGGGTCTGTGGGGAACTCCACTCACATGCACATATACCAATAGGGACAGGTATGCATAAACAGAGTTAAAACGGCCAGACTGATCTACAGAGTGAGTTCCTGGACAGCCAGGGCTACACAGTAAAACCTTGTCTTGAAAAAAACAAATAAATAAAAAAAATAAAGTTACAACCCTGCACATGGTAGGCAAGTGCCTGCCTCAGCCTTCTTTTAAATTTTTGAGGCAGGGTCACAAGGTTGTCAAAGTTGGTCTTGAACTTACTTTGTAACCTAGGCAGACCTTGAACTTTTGATTCTCCTGTCACAGCCTTCCGAGTAGCTAGGATCAGAGATCTGTACCACCAAGCCCGATTAGATTTCACTCCAGGTCTGGTAACTTAATTCCTGTACACTGGAGGCTATCTCCTGTACCTATGCTGTCTCTCCACTAGGTGACAGTATAATCCTCTCCTCAGTTGCAACAACCGAAAACATTTCCAGACAGCTTGAACAAGCTAAGAACCGCTGCCCTCTCTTATTCCTCTAGTGGGGATTAAGTCACACACAGGAAGGGCTGGAGAGATGGTTTAGCCATTAAGAGTATTAAAGAGGACTTGGGTTTGGCTGCCTGCATCAGTAACTCCAGTTCCAGGGGATCCACTACTCTCTTCTGGCCTCCATGTGGTGCACATAAGCTCATGCAGACAGGCAGACAGACAGACAGACACACACACACACACAGACACAGACACACACACACACATCCTTAGGAATATGCATGGCTTTACTTATTATTGACTTTATTGTGTTAGCAGGTAAATCAAGACATTCCGTGAAAAGTGAAATCCACTACAAAACATAATACGAAGATCTACAAACAGAATTAGTGTCCTGCCAGGTGTGGTGGTGTACACCTTTGATCGGAACGCTCAGAAGGCAAAAGTAGGCATATCTGTTGTCAGTTTGAAGCCATGGGGTCTACAGTGGGTTCCAGGACTGCCAGAGCTGTGCAGAGACCCTGTCTTAAACAAAGCAAACAAAACAAATTGTGCCTTAACTATCATTTCTCACCGTTAGTCAACAGATTGTCTTTAACAAAGTCAAAAGAAATCACCCACATTAAACACATTAAACCCCTGTGAATTTAACATTCTCGTTCTAACCTTTTTACATTCATTTACTATTTCCTATGTGCACAAAGGTTGATGAGTTTTCTGGTGTGTGTCTGTGTACGCATGTGAGGGCACACATGCCATGGCACATGTGTGGAGGTAGGGGACAACTCTGAAAAGCAGGCCCTCTCTTCACACCTTTACATGGGATCTGGGGATCAAAATCAGGTCACCGGGCACGTGCGCTCATGCCTTTACCTGCTGAGCCATCTCATCAGCCTGCTCTTGTCTGGTTCCTAAGTCTTTAAAATGTGGGAAGCATGCGATCAGCAAGACGGCTTGGCAAGTAAGAGTATGCCAAACGAAGCTGGTGGCCTGAGCTCCACAGACCAGCCCCACATGCAGCAGGAAAGAACAGACTCCTGTAACTTGTTCTCTCCCCTCCACACTGCTCAGGGCATGCACTCATGTGTGCGAGCACGTAAAAAAAGCGTAATAAGAAATAAAATGTAGACGTCAAAAAGAATGCTATTTGGTTTTAAACCAAATATTGTGTTTCCCCCACTTTGGTTTGAGACAGGGTTTCTCTGTGTAGCCCTGGCTGCCCTGGAACTCACTCTGTAGACCAGGCTGGCCTTGAACTCAGAGATCCACCTGCTTCCACTTCTCGAGTGCTGGGATTAAAGGTGTGAGCCATGTATGTTAATTATCAAGCTAGATACCTGGCAAGAACATGGCATCACCCTTGAAGGATGCCTCAGTCACTGTTTATTTGCTATGATCAAATGCCTCACAGAGACAACGTAGAGTTGGGGTTTAGTTCAGCCAGTTTCACGGTGCTGAAGACAATGTGGCATTCGCAGAGGTGGAAACCTGAGGCAGCCTGCTCAGATCTCCTCAGATCAGAAAACAGAATCCTGCTGGAACAGAGGTGGGACTCAATCCCTCAAGACCCACCCACGCCAGCAACCCACTTTTTCTAGTTAGAGCCTGCCCCTCAGTTGTCACAACCTGCCAAAACAGTGCTACCAGCTAGGGACCACGTGGAGGAAATGCCACATTCGAACTTAATACCATCTAATCAGGTACCCCTGAATTAATTCCTGCTGAAAGTCGAAGAGATCCGGGGCTCAGTCTCCACCGCACATCAGGAAACCCGCTAACACGTGGGGCAGTTCGAGGATGGCGGGAGGACCCCTTTTTAAATGTTCAAGCTAATAAAACACAGAAGAGACAACCATTGTGAAGCCATTTATCCAGTAACCAGGTTCTTAACACTTCATACATTGTACCCTCATGGCTTGTGCAGTCTGAAGACAGGAAGCAAACGCACACAACACAGGACACATGTCAGTGCACAACTTTACAGACACAGTCCTTGTATTTCAGACACGTTCAGTCGATCCCCACAAGTGGAGCACCTCACAAGTGGGCAGGCAGGCTCTTATTCAATACGTAGTTCTTAGGGTACACGAGCTTATCCTTGGACAGCAGAGACACATAGATTTCATAGAGGTGGAGACTGTGGATCACCATTCGGTTAACTACTTTGCCTTCCTTCATGAGTTCTTCAGTCTTTTTGTCAGTAGACATTGGTTTTTCTAAGAAATCTGAGTCTTTCACATACAGCTCATCTCCTGAAAAATAGTAAAAATTTGTTTCTACAAAGCATTGTTTTATAAATCACCCCAATATACTGACATAAATCAGTATTTTTTGCTATATATTTCTTGTTGAAGCTGAGTTGGTGTTTTTCTTGTTGCTACTTTTAATTTATTTTTAAATTTACTTTTATTAAATATTAAATAATATTTAATTTACTATTAATCCACGGTATGCGTAAGCACGTGTGTGTACTGCCTGACGTGGGTACTGGGAACCAAACCCAGATCCTCCGAGAGAGCAGCAGTACGGCCTCCAACCACTCAGACACTTTCTCATCCTGTTTCAAGTTTTGATTACATTTGAGAGAGGAGGGGAAGGGAGAGGTGTGTGTGTGTGTACACAGGCAGAGGTCAGGGACCAGCCTGCCAGAGTTAGGTCTCTCCTTCCACCAAGTGTGTGTGTGTGTGTGTGTGTGTGTGTGTGTGTGTGTGTGTGTGTATGTGTGTATGTGTGTGTGTGTGTGTGTGTGTGTGTGTGTGTGTGTGTGTGTACAGGCAGAGGTCAGGGACCAGCCTGCTAGAGTTAGGTCTCTCCCTCCACCAAGTGTGTGTGTGCATTTGTGTGTGTGTGTGTATTTGTGTGTGTGTGTGTGTGTGTGTGTGTGTGTGTGTACACACAGGCAGAGGTCAGAGACCAGCCTGCTAGAGTTAGGTCTCTCCCTCCACCAAGTGTGTGTGCGTGACTACAGAGGTGATTACTCATGGAGGCCAGAGGACAACCTCAGGTGTTGTTCCTCCAGAACATTCCACCTTTTGTTCCAGACAGGGTTTCTTATGGCCTGGGTTGTCTCAATTAGGCCAGGCTAGCTGGCCCATGAACTTCCAAGGCTCTGCCTGTCTCTGCCTCCCACTCTGCCATCACAGTGCTGGGATTACAGGAGCCTGGCACCACCGTGCCTGCCCCATGCCTGGCTCTTTGCCCCAGTTCAGGAGACCCAAACTCAGGCCCTCACACTTGCAAGGCCAACGCTCTACTGACTTAGCCAGCTCTCTAGCCCTCTTGGTTGGATTTTAATATCCCTACTTATGCCTATCCCAAGATAAGCATTTTCTTTGGGCACATCATAATGGATGACTACAGTGCTTCTGTTGTGAACTATAATTATTTTATCATCTATTTCAGCAGCACTGGGAATTAAAACTGAGGTCTTGATGCAATCTAGGCAAGTGCTCCACCAAGTCACATGCCCAGCCAAACACTGTAAGTCTTGGATTACCTTATGCTCTCTTTAGCCTATTAAATATTAACATTAATGTTGGCCTTAATAACAACACTTTTGATGTTTCGATATGGGTTGGTCTGATAATCTTAAGGTGAATACTAACCAGAGCACTGGTACTTCCCCAACTCACCTGGGAGAAGATAGATGGAGCCATCAGCAGTTAAAAGTATTATTGGCAGCCATTTCTCAGTTATTTCTAAAGGGTGATCTGAAGAAAATCTGTACAGAGCGGAGAGAGAGTTGAAAGTTTCAAGTCTTCTCATTTCATAGAACTGTGGTGGTGCCAGCCAGATTTTTTTGGACAGGAAACACTCAGTTGCCTCTGATGGAGACAACCACTGTAGGAGACAAAGGAAGCAGCTTTGTGAGGTTTATTCCACCACCAGCCAGGTCCGAGGGTGCTAGATGGGTATATAAGATCTGCCTGATGTGAAAACTAACCCATCCAGGGGGCCTTGCTAGATCTCTCAGACAACATGAGAACATTCAGAGGCCTGGACAATGCCATGTCCCTTAACCAGGAGGTTGACCAAGAAAATTGCCTGAGTCTAGGAGATGAAATCCCGCCCGGGCAACACAGTGAGGTCTTGTCTCAGAAAGAAAGAATTGGTGGCTGGAGAGATGGCTCGGTGGTTAAAAGCAGTTGTGGCTTTTCCAGAGGACCAGAGTTGGGTTCCCAGAACCACATTGGGTAGCTTCATGACCACCCATAACTCAAGTTCTAGGCAATTCACCGCCTTCTTCTGGCCTCCATGGTCATCTGCATGCACGTTAAAGTATAAAAATAATTAATAACAATCAAATCATAGTTGTTAAGTAATAATATTTATCAAAAATATTAATAATTATTAAATGCTAGTTAAAATGCTGATAATTAGTAAAAATAATAAAAAAAATCCTTTCGGCCATGAGAGCTAAACTCACACACCACATAATAACTTGATAAAATCTATTTCCAAACACCAAAAACTGCCTGACTATAAGTAAGTAAATAAATAATGAAGTGAGACCTACCACTTGTCTAGGGCTTCTGCCTAAAGTCATTCCCAGACTACTGAACAGCAGGGGAACCTAAGCAGCATCTAGTTCTTATTGACTCGAGCAGACACAGATCAGAATTTGGGAGGAGGCTCACATTGGGTAGTATTGGGTGAGCCGTGTGCCTGAGAAGGTCTACACAGCACTGAACCCCGAAACTACTACATAATTACTTGTGCACAAAAAGGTAAAACCATATGATAGAGACGATGACTACTTCTAAGGAAAGAGCAAGACCTGGGAGGTTCCTGACTAAATTCTTCATGCTTACCTGGAGCCAAGACTTTTTCCCATTTTCTCCAGCAGTGTATTCCCAACACTGGGAAAGCCTTAATTAAACGTAACCAGCACTTGCGCACTCAAGTGACCAGAGAAGGGTCACATAATGGAACTGTAGCTAAATTAGCTCCTGAATATACTGTAGAGCCACCCCCAAACCATTTAAAACATACCTTAAAAGGACAGAGTCCATCTCTAATAACTGCCTGCCGGGAAAAGCGCAACACTATTTAAAAGAATAGAAGAAAACCCAGCAGTCGGCAACTTACGAACAATACTAACATGTAATTCAGGACATGTCAAATGCAGGGAAATGTGGTCTGTATCAACAACAACAACAAACCACACACACACACACACACACACACACACATGCACGCACAAGCATAAAATAATATCTTTTATTTTTTATTTAATTTAAAAAACAGACTGAAAGTTCTCAAGGACAATTGCACTACAGTTTAAGAGAGCAAAGGGCAGATGAGCTATAAAAATCTCAGCAGGTCCCAGCAGAAAGGAGCTGGGGTGGATAGAGAGATAGCCATGCTCTGAGTGGCCACTAGGTAGAAGGGGGTTGGGGAGTAGCTTGAGAGAAAAAGAATGAGAAAGCCCAGTGTCTGAGCAAGCACACCCAAGCTTTGGAATGTATTTTGTAGGTAGAATTTTCTGTCCCTCCAGCCAGCTCCCAAATAACCACATGGAGACTTATTAATTATGAAAGCTTGGCTGATAGCTTAGGCTTGTTTCCAACTAGCTCTTATAACTCAAATTGACCCATTTCTATTAATTTACTTTGCCTCATGGTTTTATGACCTTTACTCCATAGGCCCATGTTACTTTCCTGCTCCCTCCACCCTTCTTCTTCCCAGCATTCTCTGTGCCTGGAAATTCTGCCTAGCTATTGGCCATTCAGCTTTTTAATAAACCAGTCCGAGTGACAGATCTTCACAGTGTAAAAAAAGATTATTCCACAACAGTATTTCAAAGGAAAAGAGAGATGAAAAAGAAATTTCTGAGTAATTCCAGAGATGCAGGCATGCTCTGTAGTGCTACATCACGGGAACACTGTAAGCATTTGTACCCAGGGGCTCCTGGAGGGATTCTAGGTTGTGACAAGGTGACAATTGAAGCTATCACACTGCCTGACTCTTTTCTAGCTCCTGTTCTAAGCAGTCTAGTTAGTTCAAAGATGTAAACAAAAAGATCAACATAATAAGAGAAAAAGAAAAAATTAATTTCAGATTTATGCATGTGTTTTGCCAGCAAGTATGTCTGTGCACCACATACGTGCATACCCTCAGAGGCCAGAAGAGGGCGTCAAATGCTCTAGTGCAGGCAGCTGTGATGCTTCCAGAAATACTACTTAAGGCTGATATTTCAAAGGAAAAGTGTAAACTTAAAAAACAGCAATTGCGCGGGGCGTAGTGGAGCATGCCTTTAATCCCTGCACTCAAGAGGCAGAGGCAGGCAGATCTCTGAGTTCGAGGCCAGCCTGGTCTACAGGGTCAGTTCCAGGATACCCAGAAACTGTTTCAAAGAGAAACCCTGGCTCAAAACAAAACAAAACCAACACACACACACACACACACACACACACACACACACACACACACACACAAACACACACACACACACACCAACAATTGAATTTACACAAATGAAATACAGAAGGAAAAAGGTTGAAACAAGTGTATGCGCATCCATGTCCTACAGTAGAACAAGCAATCCATTGCAGTTACAAAAACAAACAAACAAACAAACAAAAAAAAAAAACAGACGAAGGGGAGCTAAGGAGATGGCTCAACTGAGATCTGTAGAGGAACCAACTTGCAGAAGGCCTGAGTTCCATTCCCATCACCCACTCAAGGTGGTTCCAACTCCAGGAGATCAGTGGGCACCTGCGCTCAAATGCATATACTCCTACTTGGACACACGATTTAAAATACGTCATTTTATTTCTTTTTTAAAAAAGAAATAAAAGTTTAAAACATTTGAATAAATGAAGAAGTTGCCGAAGCCTAACTGTGCCTGGTGCTAGTGAGGAGGAGGAGGAGGAGGAGGAGGAGGAGGAGGAGGAGGAGGAGGAGGAGGGAGGGAGGGAGGGAAAGAGGGAGGGGGGGGGAGAGAGAAATGAGACGAGGAGAAAAGAGTTAGAAACGGGAGGATGGGAGAGGAAAGACAGTAAAAGGAGAGAGAGGGAGAAGAGGAAGGTGGGAACAAAGAAGGGAGGGAGGGAGAGGGGAGAGGAAAGTTGACAGGACTAAAATCCTGTAATATGTTCCAGAAATCGAATGATAACGATTAGGGGATGAAGTGAATGAATCGTTGTTTAGTTTTCAGAACAGGCAACGGAAGCTCTGCCGTGTCCCCACGGGGTGAGAGCCTCCGGCAATGTCACGCCTTTGGTCTGCCCTAATGCCCAGCGCATCCCGCGGGGTACGCGGGCCCTACCTTGTAGCCCACCACCTCGGTCAGGTCGGGATGCACCGGCGGGGTCTCGCGCAGGCAGCACAGGAGGAAGGTGGTGTCGAAGCGGCGGGTGCCACGCCAGTACGGCGTGAGCCAGCCGCCCCAGTTGCTCAGAGCCCAGATGTCGGGCGTGCAGTCCAGGTGCTCGCACAGCTGCAGGAAGCAGCGCGGGTCACTGCGCACGCGCGAGCGCCAGTCGGCCAGGCCCGGCGGAGGCGACAGCGCCAGGCCGGGCCCTGGAGAAGCCGGCGCCGAGCCCCGCGGCCTCAGCAGCAGCACCCCAGCCTCCTCGAAGGTCTCGCGGATGGCGCAGATGCGCAGCGCTACGTCGTCAGGCAGCGCCCCGGCGTGCGCGTTGTCGTGGACGATCCCCGGGAAAGAGGGGTGCTGAGGCGGCGCCGGGCCTAGGCCGAAACGCGACGGTGTGTGCCGGGGCGCGAACAGTCGCAGCCAATCGGCCGAGCTGTCGGCAGCGTCCAGCGCACCGCCCGGGAAGACGTGCGCGCCTGGCATGAAGCGCTGGTTTGGGGCGCGCTCGAGAAGCAGCAGCCGGAAGTCGTCGGTGGCGGACTGAGGGGCGCCGGGACTCGGACGGTTCCAGCCCGCGGCCAGCACCACGGTGGCTGCCCGCCGCCAGGTGCTCCGGCCGGATCGCAACGGGGCGCTCATGGCCGGTGGCCTTCAGATCCCCCTTACGGCGTGGCCGGATCGTGGAGTGCTGTCCCGAAGCCGGATGAACTTGTGGGGTTGGGAAAGATCGGCCTTCAGGGCCCCAGGCGTCTGGTTGTGGGAGGAGCATGATCCCCGCGCCAGAGCACCACCCTAGAGTGCTCTGCGGCTCAGTTAGGTCATTCTCACCCGACCAGTGCTGCTGTAGTCACCTTCCAGCGACTGGGACACAGGTGATCCTCCTGGGAGTGTTGGAGCTGAGGGCAGGAGTGCTGAAGGGCGTGGAACAGAAACCACAATCTAGTTGTGTACCTTTCCCACTAAACTCAAGTGATTAGGACTTTGTCCCTACGCTGTTGCCTGTTGGGCGAGGGAAAAGGAGGAGGTTCTAGGAAATCTGAGATTTGCAAATTCACTGGAACCCTACTAATAAGAAATGAGTGGGAGGACTAGATGCCGAGTGAGGAATTTGTTGTTGTGTACTTTTGAATGTCTTTGGCGAGTCCTTGTTCTTAGAATAGTTTGTCTCCAGTTGTGAATGCTTGTATTGCCAGGGCGCCCGAGGAACTGGGCAAAGCATCTTAGTGTGATTAGTTAGTTGCCTTTTCGTGGGAGATGTTTAATCTAGCCTAGCAATGCTTTCCCTCTACTCCGACTTTTAATTGGCTGAAAGACTTGCACTTCTAAGAACAGCATGACTATTTTTTTTGGAAACAGCATGTTTCTGTCTCTCATTTTACAGCTCTTTCTCAGTCAACAACTCTTACAAATGCCATTCTAATTGATCACAGATTTATTAGTTTGGCGGGGAGGGGGGGGAGGCTGCTAGAGAGAGGGTTCAGCAGTTAAGTGCACATGCTGCTCTTGCAGAGGACCAAGTTCAGCTCCCAGCAGTGCAACTCCAGTTCCAAAGGATCTTCCGACCTTTTCTGACCTCTGTGGGCACTGCAACCACATAATGCAGGAACAGACAGGCAGACACCCACAAATAAATAAATAACTCTTTAAAAATATTTTACTCCTGCTGAGCATCTTGGAAACATTTACTTATTTAGGGACTAGCCTAGAATGGGTATACAGTCCAACTTGGTCTTGAACTCTCCCAAGTGCTAGGATAACATGTGACCTATTAGCCTGGCAGTGGTGGTTCTTACCTTTAATCCCAGCACTCGGGAGACAGAGGTAGGTGGATCTCTGTGAGTTCCAGACCCGCTTGCTCCATAGAGAGAGTTCTAGGACAGCCAAAGCTACACAAAGAAAAAATGTGACCCATCATGCCCGTCTACAATGGTGGTGTTGTTGTTGATGTTGATGTGGTTTTGTTTGCTTTTTTTTGTTTTGTTTTTCAAGACAGGGTTTTTCTGTGTAACATCCTGGCTGTCCTGGAACTCGCTTTGTAGACCAGGCTGGCCCCGAACTCACTGAGATCTTCTTGCTTCTGCCTCTCAAGTGCTCAGATTAAAGGCATGCACCACCACTGCCTGGCTTCTTTATTTGTTTTTCATCTTTTTGGTTTTAGGGTTTGAGTTTGAGAAAAAGTATCATTATATAGTCTTGGCTTTCATGTAACTCTGTAGACCGGGCTGGCCTTGAACTCACAGAGATCTGCCTGCCTCTGCCTCCCAAGGCTTGGAATTAAAGGTGTGTGCCACCATCATTATTTTAAAGTTGACTTTGTTGTTGTTGTTACCATCGTGTCTAAAGATGCAGTTGCTTGTATACTGACTGTACCTCCAGAAACAGAAAATGGGGCGTCAGGTTGAGAAGCACAGCTAGAGGAGGAAGGGAGAAAACCTGCCCTCACCTGCCACCTGCCATCCACTTTGGAGTCAACAGACTACCCACGTCTAAACTGCTGCTCTTGGCACTGAAGCAGGAGTTTGGATCTGAAATTCATTTCTAAATCTATCATAGATTCCAGATGACATGGGCACTTGGTATTCTTTTACATTTATTACTTATTTATATTTGCAAGCGCCACTGAGTGCGTGTGGAGCCCAGAGGACAGCTTGCAGGAGTGGGTTTGCTCCTTCCACAATACAGGTCCTGAGGTCATCAGGTCTGGCAGCAAGTGCCATCACCCTCTGAGCCATCTCATGAGCCCCCTGCATCTAAAGAAGAAAACAATCGTGGGGGTAGCAGGATGGCACCGGTGTCTGTGAAGGCCATACCGACGACTGCATAGCGACTCAGTTGGGTGGGCCTGGCCTAGAGGCTCAGAGACAGAACCCCATGAGAAGAGTGGTAGGATAGGAAAAGGGGTGGTTTAAAGTGCATTTCGGAAGTAGACTGCACATTGGTAGTTGATTGGCTCTGCAGAGCAAAGGAGAGGAGGAAGTTAAATTCTGATGTAAGAGACTGGGGTGACCTTTCTCCAAGTCCTATTATGTGTAAGACACTGAAAACTTTGTCAGTTGCCTTGTGTAATACTTGCCAAAGCCAATAAGGTAGAAAGTTATTGCTACAGGTGACTAACCTTTTACACAAGAGACTAAGTGTTTTAAGGAAGGACACAGTCACTAAAATGGCTCCATGGTTTGGGGGCTCTTAATGGTTATGTTTTCCCCAGATTCTGGTCATTCCAGAGCCGGTTGACCAAGCCCTGGAGTAGAGAGCAAAGTAGCAGAAGTGATGTTGATGTATTTGTTTTTGTAGTTCTCGGGTCACACCCACAACTTTGGCCATTCGAGGCACATGTTCCACCTCTAAACTGCATTACTAGCCTGTGTTTTTTTGGGACATTGTCTTGCCGTGTAGGTCAAGATGGCCTCAAGCACCTGATCATCCCATATCAGCCTTTGAAGTCATGGAATTGCAGGTGTACACCAGCACCATCAAGCTGGAGTGTGTGTGTGTGTGTGTGTGTGTGTGTGTGAATTGCACATAAGTGCATGTGCCTTCAGAGGCCAGAAGTGGGTTCTGGGGACTGAACTCAGGTCTTCTGTAAGAGCAACAAATACACTTGACCACCGAGCCATGTCTCCAGCGCAGAAACTGGATCTGAACCAATACAGAACCATCTCAGCCATCTCACTGCCATGCCTATTCTACCAGTAGCTTTTGTCATGGTGTAATACCACTTCTGCGAAACCAGAGATCAAGTCAATATCCTGGAATGTAGCCAAGAATCTGAACAGAAGCAAAGAATGGTCCCTGAACATCAAGAGAAATACAAATACAGATCTAATCTGCTGAGTTCAGAGGAAAAATTAACTATTCCAAAACCTGGTGGCTTAAAACAGTAAACAAGTGTGCCATGCATGGTGGTACATGCTTTAATCCCAGCACTTGAGAGACAGAATTGGGGAGGTCTCTGTGAGTTTAAAGGCCAGCCTGGTCTACAAAGTGAGTTCCAGGATAGCCAAGGCAGTTACAGAGAAGCCATGTCTTGAAAAAAATAAAAGAATAACAATGAAAAATAATAAGCATTGTTCTACCTTCTGTGGATAAGGAATGTGAGAACAGTTAGTTGAGTGCCTCTGACTGTCCTCGGTGAGAACAGCATTGCCATCCAGGGCCTGCCTGGGCTAGTGCACCCCATTCTTTGGTGATTCGCATGACTGCTGAGGCCTCAGTTCCTTCCCACATTCATCTTTCCATTTGGCTCGTTGGCTATATCAGGGATTTGTTGGCTCTGATGCCTTTAACAGCCTCAGAAGCCCCACTCATTGTTCCTCTGTACTGTCACACTGGTCAGTTCCAGTGACTGGCAGGAAAGATGGATACCCAGGGTCATCTTGGAAGCTGGCTACCACGGTGGATTAAAACCAACGAGGCTGTCTAGCTTTTTACTCAACAATGGGCATTAAACTGAGAGCTTCCCAAATGCTAGACAAGAATCCTTCCACCGCGTTAGAACTTCAGCCATAACCATCTAAAAGCAATAAGAAAACATTAAAGACTTCTGTAACACTTGGCTCAACATATAAGTACAATAATGTAGATGTTCAATCAACTTGGGTTTGTATATATGTAACTGTAACAAAAACCAAAAACAACCCTAGCAGTAAAGTCGACACAACAAACTAGAAAATCTGTTTGTCATGAAGTTTCGAGTTCATGAAAAGTAGAGGAAAAACCTGTGACTTCACGGGAGAACTCCAGAATAGGTAAGAAAAGACAGATCATCATGGTTTACTTAGGATCAGAAGCCTGGCAAGTGTTTAAATCTGTCTCCACACCTACCTGCATGCTCCCAGAGTGTCCTGCCCTGCTCTGCAGCGTGGTGGCTCACTGCCAGCCGCTCAAGGCCAAGCATTAAGTAAAGGCAGGAACTCCGTATGATCATTACTGTTAATTGTGTGCCAGTAGGTCACCAGGGTACAAGTGGCTTTGTTTACAACAGTTGCTCACTTCACAACTAAAATTACTTGATCCTTCATTCTGATCCATTGATCCTCCCCAACTACCTTCACAATAAAAAAACAAAAAGTTCCTATTTAATTTATCAGAACATTCGTAAAACTCTGAAAGAAAGGGGGAAAAATTCAATCCGGTTAAATTGCCGTTTCCCTAGGTCCATAAAGCCCTCTTTCAGTCCCGAGTTGAGCAAGCTCACACACATTTTTGTTATTCATTGTAGGGGTTCGTATAAATGCCATGACCAACAGAGTAGCAAATGCATGAGGCAAGAGGGAAATTCAGTTCAACATGGCTCAGTAGCTGGTGTTGGTTCAAACTTCGAGAGTCTTGACACTGGGCAGTTTATTTTAGGCATATTTAAGTACAATACAATTTGGAAAAAGGTTCCCTGGTGTAACAAAACCCCCTGTGCACAAGAAGGCATAATTACATCAGAACTCTTCTAAAAGTACTACCACTTAGGTTATTAACCATCTCCAGTTCTGGTTGGGGGAGCCCCTGGCCAAACAGATAGTGCAGAGGTCATCTAGACTGTTAGCTACCTCCTGTCCTGGTCCGGGAGCCTATAGATAGCACAGGGATTACCAGGGCTATTAGCCACCTCCACTCCTAGTCTTCTGGGTGGAAAACAGGTTATACATCTTTTCCCTTGAAAAGACAACCCTGCCTGTTTAACATTTCTGTTTTCCCTAGTACTATCTGGGAGGGCAAGATCTTTTTGCCCTGACAATTCATTATCCAGATTTTCAGTTAAGAGATTAGAGGAACGACATTGAGGCTTTATTTCAGTGGTAGAGGATTCACCTGCTTTCACCCTTGTAGAACAACAACCTGGGTGCAAGGGAGATGATACAAAGCTAAGAGATGCTCCCTGCCAAACCTGCGAGCCTGAGTGTGATTCCCAGAACCTACAAGGTAGAACACTGACATCTGCAATTTGTCCCCTGACCTTCACATGTGCACAGTGGCAGAAAATACAAATGAGAAATAATACACAAAAAACTAACCTGTGTTAAAGAGGGCATTAGGTTCCCTGGAATTAAACCCAGTTCCTCTGCATGAGCAGTCAGTCCTCTGAATCACCCAGCCATCTGTCCAGCCCACAAAATCTACTGCTTTAGCTGAAATTGCCCAGTGGGAGATCTTATTCTGTTTTGTAAAATGGAAACTGCCCTAAATCATGAATTACAAATAAAACCAATTAGATGTGTCTTAGTCATCGTTCTATTGCTGTGAAGAGACACCACGACTGCAGCAACTCTAACAAAAGAAAACATTTAATTGGGGACTCGCTTACACTTTCAGAAGGTCAGTCCATTATGATCATGGCAGGGAGCATGGTGGCATGCATGGCCCTGGAGCATTAACTGAGAGCTCCATCCTCATCTGCAGGCAGAGTGTGAGAGACTGGGTCTGGCATGGGTTTTGAAACTTCAAATCCTACCCCTAGAGGTCCTCTAACAAGACCACACCCCCTAATCCTCAAATAGTGCCACTCTCTGATGACTAAGCATTCAAATATATGAGCCTATAGGGGCTATTCTTATTCAAACCACCACAGTCTGTCACCTAATTTGTTAATAATTCTATCTCTGTATAATGACTTCCTGGAAATGGCAAAAACTGTACAGACTGATCAATGTTTGCCAGTGTCTGAGAAAGAAGAACAAAAGCCTGTAAATTCACTTTCAGGGGATCCAATGCCCTCTTTGGACTCCTTGGGCACCAAGCACACATGTGATACACATATGTATATGCAGGAAAACACATAAAGCTAAAATTTAAATAGCACTTCTCTGAAATTTCCAGAAATACATTTTCAAAGGGGTGGAGAGGGTTTGTTAGAATGGATTGCAACCAGTAGGGACTACGTAGTCCCAACAATGGCTGTCTGCCTGTCTGCGCTCTGGAGAGGCTAAGAACCTAGTAGCCACTTGGTCCTCAAAGATAGATAGCTCAGCAGTCCTGCTCTGGAGCTGAAGGCCTGGAAGATTCCTGGAAATTCACTGCCTTCGATCCACAATAGAAGTCTGAAGAAGCCAGGGTCTGAGTACAGGGAAAAGGGGCTGGCTAAAGAAATCCACCCTGACCCTGGAGCCCAGAACTAGGGAAAGATGGCTCAGATCAGGGCAGAAAGAAACACAGTTTGGCTCAGATCAGAGTCATCTTTGCCCCTGGCCAACTTGACTTATGAAACCAACCAATCACAGAGCAGAACAGTAGAACCCTGGGCCCCAAGTCAACCCCCTGGTTGACTCCACCCCCAAGACATGATGTGTAAACCACCCTGCCTAGTCAGTTAGAAAAAAGGCTGTTCTCTCCACTCTGGTAGAGGCAGCTACTCTCCTGGACTTCTCCTTGCCAAATAAATCTGTTTCTCAAAAGAGTTTTGGGTGTGAAAATCTTCATTCACTGGCGCAGAGAAGATCCTTGCTGAGAAGTCCCTCAGTGGACAAAACAAGGGAGAACTGAAAGAGTAGAGCAAGGAGAAGCTGAACAGATCTTCGCTGAGAGTACCTCAGTGGACAGATCAAGAGAGAGCTGAAAAGTAACACATTTCTCTAGAAGCTGGAGAAGATTGCTACATTTCTGCAGGGGTTTCGTTTTTGCAGAGTGAAGCAAAAGAAGCAATATCTTAGGCCAGAGAAGCAGAGCTCTGCTAGGAAGTCCTCTTAAGTGGGGGCTGAGCAAAGCTCAGCTGTAGCGACTCTCCAGGAGAGGAGCAGGTTTGCTATATGCTGAGGGGAGACCATTTCCCATCACACCAGGTACAGTCTGACTTTCCCGAACAGTCAGGATACCCTTCTCTGCTGAAGTAGTTCCAGGCCTAACTCCCCTGAGAAGTCAGAAAAATTTCTCTTCCAGGGCTGGGCTGTTTCTTTGCAGTTCCAGCTATCAGAGCTGTGCTAAACAGTTCCAGGTGTCCGGGACACATTCAGGGCAGAGCTGTTGTTTTTCTGAGCAGCTCCAGGTGTCTGGGATACTTCACCCTCCAGGGCTGAACTGTCTCCTTGCAGTTCAGCCATCAGAGCTCCTAAGCAGCTCAAGGTGTTGCCTGACTCGCAGGTAGCCAGGACACCTTTCCCAGAGTTGCAAAACTCACATTTTGGTACCAAAATCCGGGACCAAACCCAGAGTTGTTGCAACCAATTTACTTACACTAAGAGGTCAGCAGAAGACTGGAGGGTCACAGCAGAAGCAATAGACGTATTTGTGTTAATCCCACCAATCTAGAATAAGATCACTACTACAGTTCAAAGCCAAATTTGAAGCAAGCTTTAATTAAAAACTGTCCAAGTGGATGGGCTCTGGCCAGGTCCAGACCTAGGTTCCTAGGAAATGGCCCAGAAACAAGTATGGCCAGGGCTTAAGAAGGAAAACCCATGATTCATTGCATTTCCCATCAGGTCCAATCAGGGGCAAGCATACATCCTGACATACCTTCATCCTGTGAACCTCCCGCCCACATGTGGTTGCTGCGGGCCGCAGGAATATATGATAAGAACTCAGCTGGTTATGGCAAAGTCACTACCTGGAGGAATCAGGGAATTCCAGAGGAAGCCAAATCCCAAGGAGTTTTTGGTGTTACTTGGCTTGTTATATATCAGCTGTCTTCTGTTATGAAAATCATGTGTGCCTTCATAGTTTTCCCAATTGACTTTTCCCTAAGAAGGGCTAACAGTGTGGACCGATCACTCTCTGGACATACACATTCCAGGTATTTGGAGAACAGCCTCAGGAAAGGCTTTCTCTGGAATCAGATATCTCCCTTGGCCACTTTCAAGGACTAGCAGTAATAACAGTCCACATGCAAGTCTCCTGATTTAAGGTAAATTCCACAAGGAGACACCGCCTAGGTCAGGTGGACATTAAGTAATAGCTTTACACAATTCAGCTCGGACCCTCCTTTCTTACAGCCTTACTAACTTTATAGACCTCTACCTCCTTACCTAACCACTTCTAGGAATATTTAGATAACCTTCTGCACTGACAGCTATGCTCAGCCAGAACCCCAGTTCAAGCCTCCCTGTAATTATCATCATTAGCAGCATCCAGCCAGGTCCATCCCCAGTTGGAGGAAAGCGCCTTATCAGAGATACCTTCGTACTCTCTAAGAACAGACGTAAGCATCCAGGCTACCTGTTTGAGAAGGCCTGGCGGATGTGCCAATTAAGCCTTACTTCCTCTTTTCCCAAATCTTACCTGTAGTTCCAGATCTCCCTTTAACTATCACCAGAGGCATCCAGCTGTACACAGGTTGCCTAGTGACTGAGCACACTTTCCCCTACCCTGCAGAAAAACGGCAGATAGCTTGGACAGATAGGAGCCACAGGAAAAAAGAAGACAGTTTTATTTTCTCCCATTGACCTAGCAACTTATACATTCTTAACATTTTCTACCAATCACGTTTAAGATTATAGTTGAGCACGTAAGATCCCTCTTCCTAGATACCTGAATTTAGCCTTTAGTTAATTCATTTCCCCATTGGTCACTTCCTTTGGGGTTGCAAATGATAATTAATGGTTATTGCCTCCCTATGTGATTCTTATCACCCCTCCGTTTGACCCTGGAAGCCTGGCTTTGCACTGCCAAGGGACTACTTCTTGTAAGTGTATATATACCAGGACTTCCAGGGCACAGGGGGAGAGAAGAGAAAAGAGAATGGAAGAACTAGATGGGTAAGAACTTGAGAGGAACAAACTGAGATGGGGAAGAACTAGGTTGTAGGGCTAGAAGAGAGTACCAGAGGAACGAGATGGAAGATAAGGAAGAGCCAGATGAGGAAGAAATAGATGGGGAAGAACAAGTTGAGGAAGAACGAGATGAGGAGAGAGAAGGAGATGGGAGAAAAGATGATATGGGAAGGAGCAAGATGGATGAGAACCTAGAAGGGGCAGAACAAGATGAAGGAATTAAGATAGAACCCAGAGGGGACCGTGGACAAGTGTAGAGAGAAATCAGGCAAGAAAAGACCTAAATATGAGAGCAGAATATAAGCTTGTAACTGACACAGAATAATAAAGTATATGGACTAAGGGGTTTTGTGTACATAGATTCATTTCTTCTCATCAGAGATTAATTATCAGCTGGTTGTAGATTCTTCCTGGACCCTGGGAGGGAACTATTGAGGGGCTGGACCCCCATAGTCCCCGAAATGTGGTCAAGCACATTCTGTGAAGATAGGTCAAACAGACTTATTTAGGGGAGTGAAAACATGTGGCTTGTTATGTCCCATAAACAATGGCCTCCATCATTTCAGGAACTGTCTGTCCTTGGGCAAGGGGCTTGCAGATCAGAGGCATTTTTGTTTCATGGATCTCTTAGGCATAGTAATTAAAACTTAAAATATAACTTTGGCTCTCACACTTGCTCTCTTTATATGGGGCCACCTGTTGGAAGGTGACACACTGAGAGCAAACCTCTCTTCTCACTTAATTTTGGTGGACACTCCCAGGGGTGTGTTTCCTAGGTGATTCTAAATTCAGTCACATTGACAATCAATGTGGACCTTCTCCCTCATACCTAAGAGAAGACGGATCTCTTTGTCCAGTATAGGGACTGTCAATATGCTCTTAATGTTCTTGTATATTAGACTGTCACAGTATTATACTATAGTGGGTAGCTGTTCCAGCTTTGAACTGGAAGTACTACCCCTAGTGAGGCTTCTGGTTACTGCCAGACCTATCTATGACCTGCCCCTGGGGTGGGGCCAAGTTGGGAGCCCTTAAGATCTGAGATCCGGATGTGCCTACTCACTTAGTTCCTCATGATCCTGGATGCTGGATGGTAATCTGAGCAGAGTTCTCCAGAGAACCTTGCTGGACTGCACCTCACCTCTCCTGGATCCTGTAACCAACCCCTTTACTGGCTGTAAGTTACCCCCAAATAAACCTCCCTTTTAACTACGTGGAGTTGCTTTGTTAATCCCCACAATATTATACTGCTTGCATTTAAATAATCCTTACTAGATATAAAACCAGGAACTTAAAACAACAGACTCTAAAGAGTTAAAAGTGCCCAAGGAACTCCAGGAGAGAAAGGCTGAAGTCCTGGCACCAAAGGAAGAGGTGCTGGCCTCCAGGAAGGGGTGCACACAGCTCTGAGAGCTCGTAGCAAAGAGAAATCATCATGTATTTCTTGTTCTTGTTTTTGTTTTCATCCTCTCTGTAGGACTGAAACTGCCACAGGAAAGCAGAGAGAATCTAAGAACTTTTCTCAGTTCTGCTTAAACTAAATCTTTTTTTCTTTTACTGGTTTCTGATTCCCAATTTCTTTTGGAAGACAGGGAAACAAAGATTATGAGTTGATGGCCATAAGTGCCTAGTGACGGCTGTAAACGTACCTCACTACATCTCATGTAGACGGTATATTGTGAACTAACCTTCTGAGAAAAAAAGCCCTGTTTACGCTAAATATTCTCTAAGGCTGACTGTGAGGCAGGATGGAAAGATGGGGGAATGTGACGAGTTGGGAAAAGAAGCTTGGGAGAGAAAGTGGTTCCTGTGTTGCAGGCCCTGACCTGCTTTTGCTTCTGAGGAAGGAAGGGAACTTCAGGCCGCCTGATAATGCCAAACTTACTGCCTGCACAGACCATATTTACAGACATTTCAAAGATGACCGTTATAAGAGGGGTATTTGCATAGCTCAAACCAAGAGGAGTTCCATGTTGCTAAGGTATTCCCTATGCTTGCCTGCCACAAGTCTAGCCAAAATCCTGGCAACTCCAGATTCAATGAGAGACCCTACATCATGGGTATCAGACAGAGAGCAATGGAAGAAGACACTTGGCATCCTCTTCTGTTCCTTGTGCTCACGTGTTGACAACTAATTCCCACACACGTGTACCCCCACACTCACACACCACATACATACAAAAAATCTTAATGCGCTTGTCTGCATATATACATACATATGCAATTATATATATATATGTAACACAGAGACACGCATAATATGTGTGTGTGTGTATGTGTGTGTGTGTGTGTGTGTGTGTGTGTGTGTGCGCACCCCTTGTATACAGTGCCCTAGAAGGCCTGAAGAGGGCTTTCAAATCCCCCTAGAACTAGAATTCTAGACAGTTGTAAGTTGCTATGTGGGTACTTGAAATGGGTCCTCTGGAAGAGCCACTGGTGCTCTAAACCATGGAGCCATCTCTCCGGCTCACACATGAAATTTTTTTTAATCACATTTATTTATTTACTGTGGGCGTGTATGTGTGAGGAAGTGCACACTTGTGGAGGTCAGAGGACAATTTGTGAGAATCAGTTCTCTCCCTCAACCATGCAGGTGTTGGGATCGAACTCAGGTGGTTAGAGCTGGTGGCAAGCATCTCTACCAGCTGAGCCATCTCGCTGCCCCCCCACACATGAAATTTTAAATATGATCACAAGCAATAAATGTACTTACCAAGGTTTAAAATGATCCAGAAGCCGGAAAGTGATGGCGCATGCCTTTAATGCCAGCACTCGGGAGGCAGAGCCAGGCATATCTCTGTGAGTTCAAGGCCAGCCTAGTCTACAGAGTGAGATCCAGGACAGGCCCCAAAACAATACAGAGAAACCCTGTCTCGAAAAAAAAAACAAATAATAATAATAATAATAATAATAATAATAATAATAATAAATAGGCTTGAGTACTTCCTCCTAAAACACTTAAGCAATTCTCCTCAAGACGCTACCTGACACCAGGTGGTGGTGGTTCATGCCTTTAGTCCCAGCACTCAGGAGGCAGAGGCAGGTATACAGAGGCCAGGCTGGTCTACAGAGCAAGTTCCAGGACAGCCAAGGCTATATAGAAAAACCCTGTCTTGAAAAGTCAAATAACAAAAACAAAAACAAGAACAACTCCACCTTACAACTTTGTTTACTGTTGAGCATGGTGGCACACCCCTGTTAACCCAGAACTTGGGGGACAGGGACAGTTGAATCTCTGTCAGTTCTAAGCCAGCCTGGTCTACATAGTAAATTTCAGGTCAGCCAGGGACTCTGTCTTAAAAAAAGGGGTGTGGGGACCCACAGAGGCTCCCTAGTAAGGCCTTACTCAAGGTCAGAGAATCTGAGCTTGCTTTACCCAGTAGGGCTATATAATAGGATGATTTGTCCAGGGGCATGGCTACCAGGTGTTTTTGAAGAGTCTACACTTGGCTGTGTGGTGTGCTTTGATCTTGAAAGGGGGAGGATTTTTGCCTCTTCCCTTGGCAGTGTATAAAAAGCCCATTAGAATAAATCTCAGGGCAGCTGGGTATTGACCCAGGGCCCTCCTGAAGCTATCCTGTGTCTCTGTCTTTTCTCTCCATCTATGTCTATATTTCTATCAAATATTTCCTCATTCCTCTCTCCTCCCCCCAAGAACCCTTCGACAGGTAGGACTCCAACAATGGGGTGGAGTAGGAGAAGTTGGGATTGGGGTTAAATATCCCAAACTAAGGATGTTTGGGGGGGAAATCTGTATGGAAACCTATAGGGTAAACTTTATAGGGTAATTAAAGTAATTTTTAAAAAGGAAGGACAATGTGTTCCCCAGAAGATATGGTTATTAAATGAAAATCTCCATGCCAGGAGTGGGATATCTCCTTATCAAAGCCCAGTTCTGTCTGGGTGGAGGCCTCAGAGAGTTCCTCAGACTGCTGCTGGGGCCAGTGTGGCGTGGAGCTGTGTCTCCACTGCGCCATCTGGGGACAATCAGAACTTGGTGATTGTGGAGCACTGGTATGATACAAAGCCATAACCAAAATTACCTTAGGCTGCCTTTAGCCCTTTTAGTGGCCACACCCATCACCAGATTTCTGTGTCTGACTGACGATCATTTTGGTTCTCTGGGAAACCTTCTGGAATACATTAACCCAGTACACCACCAACTTCTACCCAGAACCAAGAGCCCATCAGACGGGAGTGAGGTCTACAGCTGTGGGGTCAGTGCCTTACATAGACTCTGCAGCCCATGCACCCACCAATTGTGTTTGGCAAATGAATTCATTGATGATTTTCTTTGTTCTATCACTATGAAAACATCATCAAATTGCTGTAAGATGGAACACGGAATTTGTAGTAATCGAAATCCATGTTTTTCAGGCCAAGGCATTCATATTTAGCTCCAGGATAAGCTATCTTTTAACCTCTTTGAGGTGAGAACTCTCTCTCTCTCTCTCTCTCTCTCTCTTTCTCTCTCTCTCTCTCTCTCTCTCTCTCTCTCTCTCTCTCTCTCTCTGTGTGTGTGTGTGTGTGTGTGTGTGTGTGTGTGTGTGTGTGGACAAGAGATAGAAATTGGTTAGACAGACTTAGGAACAAGAGCCCTGAAAGTAGCACTCCGTTTCTGTCCTTAGCCAGAAGCCAGGCATATCTTTGCTTGTGTGCTGGCTGGAAGCCAGGGATGTCAAATGGAGAGCTCTAGTTTCTCTCTCTTCTAAATAAGCACCTCTTCCTAGAACTGTGTGTAAGGGTGTGAATGAAACACCAGTTCAGACAATAATCACTTCAGGTGAACAGCTAACCCAAATAAACCCTTTCCTCCCCAAGTTGCTTTTGGTCACTGCAGTAGTTTGGATGAAAATGGCCTTCATTTTCTCACAAGGACTGGCACTTTTAGGAGGTATATTCTTGTTGGAGTAGGTGTGGTCTTGTCGGAGGAAGTGTGTCACTGAGGCTTTGAGGTCTCAGAAGCTGAAGCCAGGCCCAGTGTCACTCTCTCCTCCTGCCAAGATTATCAGCTACCTCTCCAGTACTATGTCTGCCTGCATGCTGCCATGCTTCTCCCCATGACAATGGACTGAACCTCTGAACAGTAAACCAGCCCCAATTAAGTGTTTTCCTCTAAAAGAGTTGCCATGGTCAGGGTGTCTCTTCACAGCAATGGAAACCCTAACTAAGACAGTCACATCGTTTTATTACAATAGAAACCCTAACTAAGTGTGGTAGTTTGAATGTAACTGGCCCCCATAATCTCATAGGAAGTGGCACTGTTAGGAGGTGTGGCTTTGTTGGAGTGGGTGTGGCTTGTTGGAGTAAGTGTGTCACTGTGGGGGTGGCTTTTAAGGTTTCCTATGCTCAGGATACCGACCAGTGTCTCAGTCAACTTCCTGTTGCCTGCAAGATGTAGCACTCTCAGCTCCAGCACCGTGTCTGCCTGCACGCTGCCATGCTCCTGCCATGATGATAATGGACTGAACCTCGGAAACTGTAAGCAAGCCCCCATTAAGTATTTTCTTTATAAGGGTTTCTGTGGTCATGGTGTCTCTTCACAGCAATAGGAACCCTAACTAGGACAGTTAGACACCCTGGAACCACAGAAATCAGGTGTGGTAGCACACACCTGTCATCTTAGCACTTGGGAGAGGCAGAAGGATCATACATTCAGGGTGGAAATGGGTAATATCTATTTTCTAATTTCAGCCCCTCTCCTAAATGACTTTAGAGTCTCTTGAAGGAGGGATATTGCAGTAACTTTGGAGGCTGTTGAGAATGGATATTAGGGGTCTGTCAAGGCCCATTAAGGAAAAGGTCTTTCCTTCTGGTCAAAAGAATAGAATCTACCTCTGTTCCTGGGTGGAGATCTGACATTCTTATCTACTCCTGAAAATAGAACATTACATACTCTCCTCTCCTCCCTTAAGAATTAATCCATCTGGGCCTGTCAGTCACCTAGCTGGGAGACCACCCCTCAGGAAGGCTGACTCACCAGAAGACATGCAAAGGAGAGGGGAAGAATAATCATCCCTTTAATGAGATAACGTATTTAACCTCCCCAGAAACCACACCTCTGCGCAGTTGCTTACAGAGACTACCATGTGACTGTCCTGCACTTTTGAGTTTTTTTGTTTTTGGTTTTTTTTTATGTTTTTCTTCCTTTCAGATACTGGCCAAAGCCTAGGCATGCTTTTCCCTGTGTTCTGGGCTTTCTTGCTCTTTCTCTCTGAAGCTGCACACCCACGTCTTTTGTGCTTACAAATGGTGGCATGGCTTTCTCTCTTCCTTTTCCTCTCCCTCCTACTGACAGCTGTCAAGAGTACAGCTTGCCTGCCCTATTGTTTTTCTCAGAAACTATAAGAAAATTGTCCTCAAACTTCCAGATAGTAGAAGGAGAGAACTGAACCCTGTAGTGGACTCATACCTCTACACATATGACCTCTACCTGTACGTACACACACACACACACACACACACACACACACACACACACACACGATAGACGATAAATGTAAAAACATTTTTGAAGGCATACCTTTGTCCCTCCCTGCCACTTTTCTTTTTTCCTCTCAAACACATATAAAGCTGCCCTTGAGTCCCCTTCTGAGTCCATTTTTAAACTCTTTTTTTATTAATGAGAAGAGAATCACGGATCCCCTGGTAACAGGACACTGTGAAATAAATTTGCCTTGCTCTCCTCTTTTGATAGAGGGGGAAATGGAGGTCCTTGAGAACTTCCTTGCCCCAGGTGAATGGTAACACAGTGGTTGGGGTCCTGGAAAATCATGGGCCACCAAAGCCACCCCAGGTCCTTTGTCTCAGGAAGTTGAAGAATAAATTTCATGGACAATGGGGAAGGTGGGTTTTTCTAAAGGAGCTTATTATTATAGGTTCATAGATGGGAGCTTAAGAGAAGGAAGCAAGTGAGCTCCTGTATAGCAAATGCAGAACTCAAGACAAGCATTGCCACCAAGGTCCTCTTGCTAGGGCTTCATCTTGGTCAATCCCACCCATGAAACGTTCATGTACCTTTCCATCCTACTGTCTGGACTCTTGGACACACCCTTTCACGTAGCGTCCAGGCACTGGAAAGGTAAGGGTGGGGCTGCGCACATGGTCCCGAGGGTAAGGATGCTTGTTGCCAAACCTGATGGCCTGATTTTGATCCCCAATGCTTACAAGGTGGAAAGAACCAACTCCTTCAAGTTGTTATCAGACTTTCACACATGTAGAAGT